>NC_081405.1:35868271-36210771 GCF_030272615.1 Cryptomeria japonica | reverse complement strand
TTCTCCAAATAGTTTCCATGGTCGCATGGACTAGTTTTCCTGCACATCTCATTTCACACATTAGTAATCTCAAATAATCACATGCAATATTAACATATGGAAAGAATACAAATCAGACACTTTGCATATAATTTAACTCATAACAATCAAATTATCAATTATCCAATAGAATCCACATGAAGTAATTTACTCAATGACATTATCATAATCATCATGAAATTCAATCATTCATAAGGCATGCATCCATAACTTACTTTATCCAATGTGAAAATTGACATCATAACTTACTTTATCCAATTTGAATTTGCTTATTTTACATCAAGGTGCCTCATAAGGGTGTTAATTGCATATTTGTTAAACCACCCTATGTGCATGATTTCTTCCCACATCATGAGGCTTCTAGGAACTGGAAGGACAACTAAGAGAGGGGGGTGAATCAGTTGTGAATCAGTTATATATAAATTATAAGACAAAACATATTATTCTAATTTAAACCTTAATGCCAATAGAATAGATTAACTGTTACAGCAGTAACGGTATAACTTAATGCATGAAACAGAAAGAGAAACAACATCCACAACACATGACACAAAGATTTTGACGTGGAAAACCGGTAAGGGAAAAACCACGGTGGGAAACCTTACCCAAAATCAGATGATACTACTGCAGATAATATGTGTATATAATGGGGTCTGTACATGTAGAAAGGCCAACTACTTAGAGCTCACTGCTCAATCACAAAATAGGAGTCACACTGACTACATAATTGGATGGTTAAATCCAATGATAATTTACTACTCAAATAACATCTACAATGTTGGATTCAGTACCGGTTTAAGCTCTGAACATGAGTGCCAAACACCTTCATAACCTTCCTTCAACCTTCAAATAATGTTTGCGAGATTTGCACAAGGATCTTCTTATTTTCACTCATACCATTTCATATCCCATGTCCATATCCATGTCTTCGACATTACCAAATGATCTCCAGATGATAACAAGTCATCATCACTGCCAGTGAACAATATAACCTTCTAGTGAAGCATATATCGGTGGTTGTGCATAAGTCAATATCCAAGCTGGGACCACAATGTGTCAGTTCAACAATAAACCAATATAACCATAGTGTCAAATCAACAATGTAGACCTCCAAGAAGATAAGTATTGACATCAATGACAAAACCAATGAAACACATGATGAAGTCATCCATAATACCAACAATCTCCCCCTTTGGTATTGATGGCAACACTAGATGGAAAAACATCTAAGTTTCAAAAGCAGAATACCAAAAACCAACAAACCAACAATCTCCCAAAATAGATCAATACAAAGTTTTGTGTCAAAATAGAAACCATATAATCAAAATACATCTCTCCCAAAGTACAGTGTTTTTCCATAGATATCTCTCCCCCTTTGACATCAAATTCCAAAGTAGTTAAGAATCAAAACATAACTTTCAGTTGACTACTCCCCCTGGGCAGTAGCTCTCCCCCATCCAAGCCGGTAAAAAGATTTTTTTGTTAGTTCCTGTCGGTTTGATGCCAATCTTCATCTTTCAAGTCTCTGTCGGTGGGGAAATTACCCCAAGCTACTCTATGAGATATTTGAATGTTTCCTTAAGCAAAGGCTTAGTAAAGATATCTACAATTTGCTCTTTAGTATTCACATAAACCAATCTCACTTCATTTGCTTCAACATTCTCTTTCTAAAAATTATACTTAATAGAAACATGTTTTGTCTTAGAGTGAAATACCAGATTCTTTGATATATCAATTGTTGATAAATTATCACAATAAATAATTATTGGTTCTTTGCATTTTACCTTTATATCTTTCAACATTTGTTTGATCCATAAAACCTGAGTACAATTAGTTGTTGCTACAACATATTCTTATTCTGCTGTGGATAATGATGTACAAGTTTGCTTCTTGTTCATCCATGAAATTAACCTTTTGCCAAGAAAGAATGCACCGCTAGTGGTACTCTTTCTGTCATCTACATCTCTTGCCGAATTAGCATCTATATATGCATATAACTCAAAATTTTCATCCTGAGGATACCATAAACCGAGATTTGTTGTGCCTTGTAGGTACCGGAAAATCCTTTTTACTGCTGATTCATGATTTTCTTGAGGATTGCTTTGAAATCTTGATACAATGCATACTGCATTCATTATATTAGGTCTGGTTTATGTCAAATACAGTAATCCTCCAATCATAGATTTGTACCTTATTGGATTAATAGGAGCTGAATCATCCTTCAATGTCAATTTATCAGTTGTAGTCATAGGAGTGCTTATCGGTTTGGAGTTTTCCATACCAAATTTCTTCAAAAGTTCCTTCAAGTATTTTGTTTGACATATGAATATACCTTTATCTGTTTGTGAAATCTGCAAACCTAAAAAAAGAATATCTCTCCAATCATAGACATTTCAAATTCTTCTTGCACCTTGTTAGCAAAGTCTTTACATAATCCATCTTCACCTCCAAAAATGATATCATCTACAAATACTTCAATAACCAAAATGTCATCATTGGTAACTTTGTAATACAAATTATTGTCAACATTACCTTTTGTGTAACCAAGCTTTAAAAGATATTTATCCAATCTAGCATACCAAGCTTTGAGAGCTTGCTTCAATCCATATAAAGCTTTCCTTAACCTGCAAACCATATTCTTATCAATTGTCAATGAAAATCCATCAGGTTGTTCAATGTAAACTTCCTCCTCAAGATCTCCATTCAAAAATGCACATTTTACATCCATCTGATAAACTTTATAGTTCTTATGAGCTGCAAAAGCAAGAAATAGTCTAACTGCCTCAATTCTAGCTATTGGTGCAAAGGTTTCATTATAATCAGTTCCTTCTTTCTGTGAATAACCTTTACAAACTAATATTTCTTTGTTTCTGATTACTTCACCTTCCTCATTAAGTTTATTTCTATATACCCATTTCGTTCCAATTACATTTTTGTCTTTAGGTCGGGGAACTAATGTCCAAGTGTTATTCTTTTCAATCTGTTCTAATTCTTTTTCCATTGCTTTTATCCAATGTTTATCTTGACAAGCTTCAACAATTGATGCCAGTTCAACTTGAGAAATTAAACATACCTCTTCATTTGCCAATCTTTCTCTAGTCATAACACCTTGATTTTTATTTTCAATTATATGATTCTCTGAATGATTCAATCTTACATACTTGGGTTTATTCTGATTTCCACTCACATGTTGTTGTTCTTCAGTCACAGTTGAGTTTTTTGATGATGCAGATGTAACTGGATCTTCACTCTGTACCAGTGCAATCTATGGCAGTTCATTTATAATCATTTCAACTGTCGGTTCTACAGATCTTGAAACTCCTCTAAAATGTTCATCTATCTTCACATTAGTACTCTCAATGATTTTCTGTAATCTTTTATTATAATATCTATATGCCTTACTTCTAGATGAATAACCAAGAAATATTCCTTCATCACTTCTAGGATCAAATTTGCCAATATAGTCATCTCTCCTAATATAGCATTTGCTTCCAAATATTCTGAAATACTTAAGAGTAGGAGTATGACCAAACCATAGTTCATAAGGGGTCTTACCAATTTCACTTTTGATGTGAACTCTGTTGAAGGTATAAACCATTGTATTCACTACTTCTCTCTAGTACACATGAGGTATATTTTCTTCCATCATCATGGTTCTTGCTGCATCCAGAATAGTTATGTTCTTCCTTTCCAGAATTCCATTCTGCTGGGGTGTCTGGGGTGTTGATAGTTGACTTTTAATTCCATTCACTTCATAGAATGCATTAAATTCTCTAGATGTAAATTATCCTCCTTGATTAGATCTCAAACATTTGATTTTCTTGTTGGTTTCATTCTCTACCATTGCCTTGTATATCTTGAATTTCCCAAAAGCTTCTGATTTCTCCCTGAGAAAAGTAACCCAACACACTCTAGAATAATCATCAATTATTAGCATAAAGTATCTATCACCTTGTAGACTTCTTGTTCTTGTTGGACTACATAAATCAGTAAGAATTAAATCAAGAGTATTATTAGATTTCTCATAAATGCTCTTAAATGTTCTTCTAACTTGCTTTCCCAATTGATATTCTTGACATACCGGATTATGAGGTTTTACAATCTTAGGTAAATCTCTTACTGCCTTAGTTGAACTGATATTTACAATGCAATCAAAATTCACATGACAGAGTATTTCATGCCATAACCAACTTTCATCAATGTGTGCAATCAAGCAAGTCTTATCATTGGTATTCAAGTGAAAGATATTACCTTTAGTGTGATTACCGGTTGAAATCTCCAATCCAATTTTGTTCATGATTTTGCATTTTCCATTCTTGAATTGTAACTAAAATCCTTTTTCCACTAACTGACCAACACTCAAAAGATTATGCTTTAATCCTTCAACATAGTAAGAATTGTTAGTATTTTTCTTACCATCCAAAGATATAGTGCCTCTACCTTTGATTAAACAAGCTTTATCATCTCCAAATATTACTAGAGCTCCATGAATTTCTTGTAAAGATAAGAATTTGTTTTTATCACCAGTCATATGATGCGAACATCCACTATCTATGATCCATTCATCCTTTTCTTCAATTTTAGCTGCCAGTGCCTACTCTACCGGTTTGACAATAAGAGTCGGTTGATCTTCCTTTATTGCAACAAATACCCATCCACTATCTATTGGATCTTCATCAGAGTCATCTATAACACCTTCATCTGCATAGTAACATGACTTATCTCTGTTTTTCTTAAATTTGTATATTTGATATTCAGGGTTAGACTTATATGTTCTTTTTGCTTCCTCCCTTAATCTTGCATGTCTATCAGGACACCTAGAAGCTATATGACCAATTTTATTGTAGTTAAAACATTTAAAGGGTGCTTTACCTTCATACTTACTTCCTACTAGACCTTTAGGCATCTTCCTTGCAAATAGGGCTTCAAGATCTTCAAGTTCTTCATTTTCTCTTCTCATATCTTCAAGTTCTTTTGCATAAAGTGCTTTCCAATCAGATTTGTCAGATGATGATGATGATGATGTTGATGATGATGATGCTTTGAAAGCTAAATCAGTCTAGACTATAGCAATAGGACCAAACTCTTCAAGCTCAAATGCATAATGTTTTCCAACCAAAGTATCTCTAGAAACTGATGTATTAGGCATTGTTCTCAACTCTTTAATAGCAGTCGCTTTCATTTTGTAAGCCAGTGGCAAAGCTCTTAAAACTTTAGAAACAATTTCATTTTCACTTAAAGATCCTCCACAACATTGTATTCCTAAAACAATTTCATTAACTCTTTCCATAAATACATAAATTCTTTCATCTTCTTCCATTTTTAAATTTTCATACCTGACCTAGTAACATTCCAGTTTTGCAATCTTGACAGTGGTATATCCTTCATACAATGTTTCCAGTTTATCCGAAATAGCTTTAGCAGTAGATCGGTTTGATAATCCCATGATTTATTGATTTGATAATACACTCAGAAGTGCTTCTCTTGCTTTGCAATCATTCTCCAAGTCCTTATCCAATGTCGATGGATGAGGTTGATTCTGAGTAGGACCAACATAGCCATTCTTTGTAACATCCCATATATCTCTTCCAATGCAATTCAGATGTGTTTCCATTCTGATCTTCCATATACCATAGTTAGCTCCATCAAGTTTCGGACTATCCTTCCTGAAAATATTTGCTGCCATAGGATCTCCTTAAGTTGTTAGGCTTTTGCAAAAAGAGGACTTAGCTCTGATGCTAATTGTTAGGAACCGGAAGGACAACTAAGAGGGGGGGTGAATCAGTTGTGAACCAGTTATATATAAATTATAAACCAATGCCGATAGAATAGATTAATTGTTATAGCAGTACCGATATAACTTAATGCATGAAACATAAAGAGAAACAACATCCATAACACATGACATAGAGATTTTGACATGGAAACCCGGTAAGGGAAAAACCATGGTGGGAAACCTTACCCACAATGAGATGATACTACTGCAGATAGTATGTGTATACAAATGGGGTCTGCACGTGCAGAAAGGCCAACCGCCTAGAGCTCACTGCTCAATCAAAAAATAGGAGACACACTGACTACACAATTGGATGGTTAAATCCAATGATAATGTACTTAAAATAGCATCTGCAATGTTGGATTCAACACCGGTTTAAGCTCTAAACATGAGTACCAAACACCTTCATAACCTTCCTTCAACCTTCAAATAATGTCTGCGAGATTCACACAAGGATCTGCTTATTTCGCTCATACCATTTCATATCCCATGTCCATATCCATGTCTTCGACATAACCAAATGATCTAAAAATGATAACAAGTCATCATCACTGCCGATGAACAATATAACCTATTGGTGAAGCATATACTGGTGACTGTGCATAATCCAATATCCAAGTCGGGACCACAATGTGTCAGTTCAACAATAAACCAATATAACCATAGTGCCAAATCAACAATGTAGACCTCCAAGAAGATAAGTGTTGACATCAATGACAAAACCAATGCAACACATGATGAAGTCATCCATAATACCAACAAAGGCAACAACGTACATTCAAGTCTAAGTTCTTCAAATCTGCCCATAAATAGGGTAGTTTTCTACCTCTAGGGCTTTCATTGTTTAGACATCTAGGCACAAAGGTTTAAGTTACATAGGTTACATTATTCACAACCCCAAATATTAAGGTATATAACAATCCCATTCTAAGGGAGTGATGGAGTTAATTACACTTAATTTAGATAGAATCCATGTAATCGTCTCCATGCATGTGCCAACACAACAAGTCTGCAATTATTAACACTTTCACAATTCATTAAGTCTAGATCACACTTTTGTTATTAATTCTCATGTTTTGATTAATCACAAAAGAATTTTCATCGAAGAGGATATTCTTTCCATTATCTTAATTTGATATAATATTTTTTATTCATTCCCTGTGCCTAATTTCACTCCTTGCGGTATTCTCCCTTGACACACTATCAGTGGTTCAATGAACATGATAGACATTACACTAATCACATTACTAGGGCTAGCTAAATCAAACATTCAAAATGACCACTTGACTCCTTAAAAGATAAAATTTAAATTTTCCAAGTCCAATAGGAAAGAAGAAAAATGTCGGTAATAAAAAAAAATAATAATAAAATTAACAACATGGCAAGTGCCAAAGCTCAAATGAAACGAAATAGAAATTTAGTGGTCCTTCCATCATAAGAAATATAAAAGAAAGTTCTAGCCCCTAGGTCACAATACACTATTCAAAAGACAGTCAAAACACCGTCGAAATCAAAACTCAAAACAAGGTGACCATTTTAGCCACACTATAGGGAGTAACCGCAACACATCACCCAAGATCACACGTCCTGAGTGCGTTAGGAAGTGATTATTAGACTCTTAAGTTTATTAGATTGTTTATATTTCTTTATTATCATGAAATATATCATACACAAGCGATTACAATCATTATATAGATCATGTTCCATTAACATTTGTGTGATTACTATTACAAGAAACACTTTCCAATTAAAACCGCTATCCACTTAGGATTTTAAACAACCATAGTTAAATATTAACGGATGGATGCACTAAACCTACCATCCTCTGCCCATTCTTCTTGGATTACCATTAAATCTCTTAATATGTTACATCATTGGTTCAATGACACATGGTAATTCATTCACCAATACTTTTATTTCTCACTTACTAATGGGATCCATAGTTGGGTACAAAATCGATACTTGCATACTTAGAACCACTTAGGATTTGTATAATACAATCATATAATTTCACTAGGGACATAATTTTTCTCTTAGTATCTTTTCTAGCTCCTTGTATCTTCATATCTATTAATCAATTTGTTTCCTTCAAGAAGGAGCATGTTGCCAAATTACTAACAGTTATGGTTAAGAACAACCAAAGGTGGAATAATTGTCAAGTATAATCAATAACGCTTGACAACTAATTCCTAGCCCACACATACTCTAATTATTCTCTAAAGACGTGGAGGTTCGACTTATTCTCACCTACTCCACTTATGCAACTATGAGAACAAGGGGGTGTGTGCTCAAGAAGTGACAAGCATAGAGATCAACACCCTCCTTTTGATTAAATTTTGACTAAAAGAAATTATCATTTTCCATCTTGCTTCTTGTATATCTACTTTCTAGCTTACCATGACATTAGAATTTTTCAATAATTTTCAAGTTCTCCCTTAGCTAACCACATAATTAGGCTTCTTAGCATTGTACTCATAAATCCTTGCATTTGAACAACATATTACACTGCCAACTAATCCTCAATAAAATGTTGGTACTAATTATACTGTCATACTAACCCCTTCCATATGCCTTATCCAATTTGTATGTTGACTCTTCCATACCTAATGTTCCTCAAACTTTCACACTCAAGTGCCATATTTTTTTTTTTAACTTCCTTCGGTTGTGTCGAACTAGTAAGAATGTTCCAAATTGACCTGTATCTAGTTACTAGTCATGATTGGGTTGCACTTCTCTTTAGGTTATGAATGCATGCAAGTTACTCATTACCTACTTATCTAATCATGATTCTCCTACACTCCTTGTACTTTAGTAGGGATTCTGCGTGATTCCCGAACCATTTCTACGCTCTTCACCATTTACTTAGACCTTTCAAGATTATTTTCCCATAAAAGAACTAGTTGTGAACTTTCTTTGCTTGATCTCTAATAATTGGACATAACTATGAAAGGACTTGGGATTCATTTGCAATTATGTGATTTAATCCAAAGAGGTTCGCGTCTCCTTTCTTCTCATCTCAATTTATCTATAGTATTACTAGGGGTCATTTATCAAGGAGATTGTCATTCACCATTTTAGCCCTCATCCTCAAAGTTATCCATCACTAGCTTCTTTGCATTGATACGAGAATTCTTTAATAAATGATCTCAATAAGAGTAACCTAGTACGGCCACGTGCTTTGGTACCTATCCATTAGGATAGGAGAATTCTTCTTCCCAAGGTTTATAAGGGTACCTCTTAACTCATCCTTCATTGGTGCCTCAAATGGTGGTCATGGTTTTCAAACCACCACAATTTCACATAGTTTTAAATGTTAACTAGAACTATCTCTATCTCAATTGTCTTGTTTATTGTGCCTTCATCTCATGTCTATCTAGGTTGCTTGACTTGCCATGTCAAGAACATATCCTAATTGTTGGTTTTGCCTTAGTTACTATTATGAGTATTCTATTGTAGAATGAACTCCTCATACTCGATTTGACTAGGTACAATTGTTGCATTTAGGTTCCAATTGAATGGTAACCTCATATGTACTAGAGATCTAACTTCAATTATGAAACATATTTTCATATATATATATATATATATATATATATATATATATTTGAAATTTTTGTAGTCTTTGGGGTCCTATTATACCATAACCATTATGACTAATGAGTTTCAAATTTCAAGGCTTTTGGTGACCCTTAGAACCCCATGCATTGATCTACATTGATCCTTTGGTTAAAAAGAATTTCACTTATGTCTCACTTTGTTATTTCGCAAGATTTTCGCCTAGGTGTTATATTTTGAAGTCATAGTTTGGATCGAATAAGTTATGAATGTAGCTCACGTCCATCTCCTCCCTCTCCCTCTCTTCCAATCTGTCCAATCTATGCAACCGGTGGCTAGACCTATACCTACTATCTCCCTCGCCCCATTTTTTAGCCTTGCCCTCTCCACATACCCCCTCTCCTCATCCCTCCTCTTCTCTGACCCTACCCTCCATCCCCTCCCCCTCCCACTACTGCCTTATCTGCAGGACCCTCATCCTCTCCCCCTATGACCTCATCAATCAATGATCATATCTCATTCTCCTCCAAAACTTTAAGAATAATAACTCAGACTGGCAAGTGGTCCTCCCACCACTCCCTGTATGTGTCACTCATGCCTACATCATCTCCCACTTCCCTCCACTCATCCCACACCTTGCTGGCTGCACCCTCTCAACTCACTTGAACCTCCAAAGGGCTAATAGCTTGCCCACATGTCCCGGTATCGCGAGTGATCCATGGATATAACTGCTCTGGCTCTAATGTATCCTGAACATCCCCAAATTGTCACACCACCCGATGTGGCACATAGTGCTCAATGACATGCATCGTTCTATATAATAACCACATCTCTGATTGCACTTAGTGGAGCTTCCATTCCCCTCTCCACCTCTCACAACCTAAATAAGGTCTCCAGGAGAAGAATATCAGCTCATCAAAGACCCTCCTCCAAAACCATATCACCCCAAGCCTGGTATAATGGAGAAATCCCATGTATTCGTCCACATATGGGAATTGTCACCGCCTGTCTTGTACTCCCACTGGTCATGTCACTACGATATGCTCCCATGCCCATATATGCAAGAGATTCACTCCTGCAGAAAGACTCTGATACTCTCGATACAAACTAAATGCATGTTGTGGTATAACTACCCTAACATAGTTGCTCCCCACGCATACTCCATACAATCGTTTACCATGTAGTACACACACCTGCTCCACCCTATCAGAAAGCCATGTCCACCAAGATCTGGCATCACTCATTCACTGATCAATCTACAAATAACAAGCACTAGGCGTGGAATGTGCCTGATCCACATCGCCTACCCAAGATGTAAATGTGTCCCATCCATTGACAACCTGTTATACTCACACACCTGGTGAAGGTAGTACTATGCCCCATCTAACTAGTACTTGGGAATAACATCGCGAATGGGGATCTTCAAGATCCTCTAGAAATCTAACAGTGTGATGGTAGCCTCTCATGTACACAGGTGAAATGTACAAGTCCTGCTATCCCATCGCTCCACTAATGCACTCATCATAGTTGTATGCACCATGATACTTGGCCATCGGCTGACAAAACCCAAGCTAACCATGCTCAATATCTCCCACTCATCTTCTCTCAACTGCCTATATAGCCTCATAGTGGTCGGCCAATGCTCGTGTGATGGGAGTGGTTTTAGATCCTCTTGCACCCAGTTAATCCACTTCATTAGCCTAATCATCTTTTAGTCTAGCCAAATTCTAGCATATAACCTACTCCTGGGACAACTATCTGCCCCATTGATCCTTTCAAATTCCCATTTCCTCCCCCCTCTACTTACCAAGTGCACACATTGAATCAGTCATGCACACACATTAAAACCATGGGGCACATGTTGCACCACAATCGGAGTCATTGATCTACAAACCTCTACTCCTTGGACCCCCATTGCCCCCTACTCATGCCAACCAGTGTGACCGCACGTGCTAACCACATGCGCCTGCCCTGAACCCCTTTCTTTAACCCTCTCCCATACACGCTCGTGCAAGCGCATGCACTAAACTAGGGTGATGGCATTGAAATGGTGATCAACGCCTCTGTCGCGCTACCCTTCAAAACCCTATTTCTAACCCTAAAATTCATCCTAATCTACCAAATCACTAAGTGGGTCTAGAGTACATACCGATGGGCCATAGTGAGTTGGTCTCTCATGTTGTCAGACCCTCTCTGTGTGGTGCTCGTGAATGGGAAAGCATGGCATCTCCCTCTCCAAAGGCTCTATGCTCTCTATTCTCCAATAGGTGTATGTGACAATGACGCTTCCTTGAGCATCATAAGCCATATATGGGACATTCTATAGCCTCCTTTTTCATTTTTCTCATCTTTCTTCCGCTTTCTCCACTCTGTCATATTTTTTCATTTTTCTTCTCTGATCTGTCATTCTTCCTTTTTTTCGAGAATTTTTCCAAAAAAATTCAAAAATTCCTAGTTAAATTATTGAGGGGGCATATACCACCCATGTTTTCACGTTGGGGCATTCTCTTCTTCTATCTTTTATCCACTACCAATTTTTTGGTTGTGTAAAAGAGGGGAAAAATGTAGAGGTTCAAAATTAATTAAATTAATATTTAATTAATTTTATCTTTTCTACATAATTAATTTATCTAAATATGTTAGTTCTTATTCTTCTCAGTATTAATTAAATTTAATCCTGTCACTATAGTCCAAATAATTGATTTATTCAATTATTTCCTATTCTTCTAAGGTTATCTAATTATTTATTTCTTCTAAAAACCCCTTAATTAATTAATTAAATCAAGTGATTCCTACAAATCACTCTCTCTAAACTCTCATTAGCCTAATTAATTTTTCTAAAATTTATCATAATCATGCTTAACATTATTCTTAAATTTTAAATTCCCCACTCATTCTCTCTTCTCTTGTCAAATCCTCCTACAAATCTCACTTGCCCTCTAATCTCCTATTAGCTCACCTAATTTCCCTCTTAATCATTTCCTAGTGGCTAATCCCCATGATTAGCCACCCAGTCAACTCATGGCCATTTATGGCTAAGTCCACTTGTCCCCTCCTCACCTTCCACCTTAAATGCACCCAATTGGGTCATTTCAAGGATTTCAAAAATCTCACATTCTCCCATGCCTTTCACCTTCCCAAGGAATTTTGAATTCCTTTTCTTGTCTCATCCGCCCATGCACCCAATATTTTAGAAATTTTTAATTCCCTCTTCATCTCCCAAGGAATTTTTAATTCCATTTTATCTTCCCTATGTACTTGGGGGTCTCTTCCCCATGTACATTATGGAGTGTGGAGACAAGAAATGCCTTTATATCAAATCTCTTGGTCTCCACACTTGTCACCTCATGTCCTCAAAATCCATGTGCTCCCCTTTCCTTCAATCTCCACCCTTGATTCATCTTCAATCTCAATTGTCCATTCATCCTCCCTCAAATCTATAAATTGGGGTCTCCTCTCTTTCATTTTCCATCTCCAATCAAGTAATCGTATACTTCCATTTTAAACTTAGTAATCCATCAAGAGAATCCACATTATAGCCACATTTTCATCCATAATCCATCTTCGAGCACTTATCCTTCATCCATATTCATCTCTTGTTGTGCAATTGGAGAGCAATCCACATCCCATCTTGGAGCCAATCTAATAATGTGTAGCATTTGGGCACATTCCACTTCATCAAAGGCTCAATCCAAGGAATAGAAGAAGGTTTGTGAAGGTATAGGGTAAGTGCACCAAGATGGTGAACAAAAAGGGGGCTATGGCCACTTTTTTTTTTTTTTTTTTTTTCTGAAAATAGGTAAACCTAAGCTTCAAAGAGATATTTTAAGGTCATGTACTGAAAACTAGGAGTTGAGAAAAGAATAATAATTATAGTTCTCTAAATCTAGTTTCTAAACTACTAAATTTTTTTTAAAATAGGATAAGATTAAGAGGGTCAAAACCTCTTGCGCACGAAAAACTGTTCCTGATTTTTTCAGAAAAATATAACATAGTTGTTTTCATGCACTGCTTAAAATATATAGTAGATTTATTATTTGAAAAAACCTTTGGTAGGATGATAGGTAAGAGTGAGATCTAGAAGTTGTGTATTTTTTTGTAATTTTCCGTTGACTATTTTTTTTTATGATTTTTTGAAGTGACTCCAACAAGAAAATTTGGTACTTGTTCGTGCATTGGGCATAACTTGCATCAAAATAATCGAAAATGCAAAATTCTTTTTTTAAAAGTGTATAGAATCTAGTGTAGAACAATAGTATTTAATTTATTTTGAATTTGGTCAAGTATATCAAAAGTTATTAAAAAAATAGTAGACATATGTCTGTGAGGACTGTCAAGGCACTGGTAAAGAAAATTAAAGTTTACTGTGCTAATGTTATCCAAAAATAGAAAAAAATATAATGGTCAGAAAACTAAGAAGACGTGTGAGATTATGGTGGTAATTTTAGGGATACCCCACTTGATCATTTCTAAACCTGATGATGACAAAGTTTATAAATCATGTTGGAAGATGAAACAACATGTAAAGGGACAAAAATGTGGGGAAATGGGCTTGCAAGCCTTAGGGTCGTTTTCCAACCCTCTTACCAAGACCAAACCCGCACAGGTTTTGAAAAACAAAAATTACTATTCACAGAATTAAAACCATTATTTTTGTGTTTCACAAAACCCGTACCGGTTATGAGAACATTATAATGTATTCTTGTAAACTTACCATTTACTACACATATCTCATCTATTCTGAACCCTAATTATCCTCATTGAGTTCTATCTCATCTCTCTCCACCTCAAACTTCTCTCTCTGCCGAGTCTCTCACCCTTTTCTCCTTCTCATTCTCTCTCTACCCTCGTGTCTCACTCTCTCCTCCTTCTCTCTCTCTCTCTCTCTCTCTCTCTCTCTCTTCTCTCTCTCCTCTCCTCTCTCTCTCTCTCTCTCTCTCTCTCTCTCTCTCTCTCTCTCTCTCGTAATCTTATCCTATTCTCACCCTCTCCCCCTTCTCTCTCTCTTCCCCCCTCCCTCTCCCTCTCCCCCCTCTCCCTCCCCCTCTCATTATCTTATCCTATTCTCTCTATCCCCTTCCCCCTCTCTTGATCCTACTCTCTCTCTCTCTCTCTCTCTCTCCTATTCTCTCTCTCCCTCTCCCTATCTTTATCCTATTCTCCCCATCTTTTCCCTCCCTCTCCCTCTCCCCCCAATCTCCTCTCTCTCTCTCTCCCTTCCCTTCTCTTTCTTTCCCTATCTCTCTCTTCCTATCCCCTTCTCTCTCTATCTCTAACTCTCTCTCTCTCCCCCTCTCGTTATCTTATCTTATTCTCTCTCTCTCTCTCTCTCTCTCTCTCTCTCTCCTCTCTCTCTCTCTCTCTCTCTCTCTCTCTCTCTCTCTCTCTCCCTCTCTTTATCCTATTCTCCCCATCTTCTCCCTCCCTCTCCCTCTCTCCCAATCTCATCTATCTCTCCCTCCCCATCTCCTTATCCTATTCTCTCCCTCTCTTCTTATCTATTTCCTCTCTTACCCCCTCTCCCACTACTCTCTCTCTCTCTCCTTTTCAAAATCTCCCTCTCTCTCTCCCTCTCCCCCTCTCCTTTTCCCAATCTCCCTCTCTTTCCATCTCCCTCTCATTTTCCCAATCTCCCTTTCTTTCCCTCACCCCCTCTCCTTTTCCTAATCTCCCTCTCTCTCCCTCTCCCTCCATCCCCCTCTCCTTATCCTAATCTCTCTCTCTCTCTCTCTCTCTCTCTCTCTCTCTCTCTCTCTCTCTCTCTCTCTCTCTCTCTCTCTCTCTCTCTCTCTCTCTCTCTTCTCTTTCTTTCCTTCCCTATATCTCTCTCTCTTCCTCTCCCCTTCTCTCTCCCTCTCCCTCTCCCCCCCTCTCCCTCCCCCTCTCATTATCTTATATTATTCTCTCTCTCCCCCTCCCCCTCTCTTGACCCTATTCTCTCTCTCTCTCTCTCTCTCTCTCTCTCTCTCTCTCTCTCTCTCTCTCTCTCTCTCTCTCTCTCTCTCATTTTCCCAATCTCCCTCTCTCTCCCTCTCCCTCTCCCCCTCTCCTTTTCCCAATCTCCCTCTCTCTCCCTCTCCCCCCACTCCTTTTCCTAGTCTCCCTCTCTCCCTCTCCTTTTCCTACTCTCTCTCTCTCTCTCTCCCTTCTCTTTCTTTCCCTATCTCTCTCCCTCTCTTCCTATCCCCTTCTCTCTATGTCTCTAACTCTCTATCCCTCTCCCTCTCCTTATCCTATTCTATCCCTCTTCCTACCCCCTACTCTCTCTCTCTCTCTCTCTCTCTCTCTCTCTCTCTCTCTCTCTCTTCTCTCTCTCTCTCTCTCTCTCTCTTCCTCTCCCTCTCTTAATGCTATTCTCACCCTTTCTCCCTTCTCTTTCTTTCCCTCTCTCTCTCCCTCTATCTCTCTTCCCACTTCCTATTGGTTCCTAGTTCTACATATCCCGTAAGGGTTATGAAGAACTAAGGCCAAAACTTCTAGTTCTGCATAACTTGCGGGTTTCTAAAAAATATAATGTTCCTCAAAATCCATATAAGTTTTGAGGAACTTTTGATTTTTTATTATAAAATATAATGTTCCTCAAAACCCGTACTTTTGATATTTTTTATAAAATATAATGTACGGGTTTTGAGGAATTTTTTATTTTTTAAATTGTTTTTGGCTAGGCTTAGTGTTACAAGGCCTGGCACATTTTTAAATTTCCAAAAAACGCATAAGTTATGATTTTTTATTTATTTTTTTGTATGTGGCCACTTTTATGTTCACCATCTTGGTGCACTTACCCTATAATGGTGTTTTATCTTGTTTTGAGTGTTATTTGAATGTTTTTTATGGATTAAACTAACCATTTTATCTCACATTGATTTTCCCTTGGTTCATGTGTCACTAAATAAATCATCCAATATCATGTGAATCACATAATTACATTCATAGAACATACAACAAAAAATTTGAATACTTCTTTCTTACTGACACAACAATACAATTTGGCACAACCCAAAGAGATATAGACAATTTCATCACCATATTGTAAGGAAATACAATTGTAAACAAAACATTAAAACTCTTTCTTGAAAAATACATCATTATGTGAAACTGGAACTAAGAAAATGCACAATCATTATAACCATGTCCTCCAAGTTGTAGCACCTGAATCATCAAGGCAGAGAAATGCAAAGAATTTTTTGAACCAGTCAAACTAATTTTGATAGACAACTAAATTGTCAGCAAAAAACCATTACAAATAACCTTGGCTACAACAATAGGAACCTAAAAATATAATAATGCAATGTCCATAGAACACCAACATTTAGTCCAAATCCACATGACCAAACTCTTAACAACGAAAAAAATGCATAACATTCTTCTACCCAACATTAAATACCTTTTCCTGCATATTCCATCTCAACAAACTGCAAAACCTTCCAGAAACATCAATGACCTAACCAAGAGTGTCAGGACCAATGAGAATGAATCCTCACCCATTATCAACATTTTCCATCTAAACTATATCTTCATTGTACCATCACACTAGCATTGCTAGTACCAAATAAGCATCTTAGAGTGTAGACATCATACACTAGAAGAGGTGGACATCCACAGCAACAACCATTAATCATATTTACTAAAAAACATCTTCCTCATCAATACCGTAGAAATACAAACTCTACATACTACCAATAACATCCACATCATCACTAGAAACACCAGCAACATCAATGGTGAGATACACAACTATCAAAAAAATTAGCATGACCAAACACACAACTTCCCAAACATCATCAATGACAATACATATTGTTAAACATCAATGACAACATATATTTCCAACAAATGCAACTTTTAATGTGAGTGGATATATGCCCAAGGATACACCGCAAGCAAAAGAACAGATCTTATTGGCTAAGTAGTTACCTTAAAATACAAATACTGGAACCAATGTAGCAACAAAAAAATCATCTAGAACCATATAGAGCATGCAAGGTGTTCCTTCAACATCCATTAACATCCCCAAATACTTATTTCCCATTGTTACATCAAAATCATACTGGTGCAACACATCTAATATAAAACGCTTCATTTAGGAAGGCCAATAGAAACTAATCATGAACAAAACATCATTATCAACTCTTGCAAAATATATTAGCACTTGAAACTTGAAATGAGACATAACGAAAATTATTTAAGCATGTCTTCTAAGATGCAATACAAAAAACATGAATATGGAGAAATGTAGAGCATTTCCTAGAAAAACTTTGATAGACAGCCAAACTAAGAGCAAACTACAATCACCAACCATATCAGATGCAACATTAGAGACTTGAAAAGATAGGAGTGCAATATCCATAGAGAATAAAAATTATGTTCAAATATACAAGACCATATCATAAAATGCAAAATAATGTGAAGTAGTCTTCCAAACTCTCTTCAACATATATTCTTACAACAACATACTTCACCAATTTTTCAAGGACCAAAATGTCTCAAAAATATCATCTTCTCACTTAGGAACAACCAAGAGATATAACCACCATCCTGTAGCATATACAAATATGTCCCTTCTATTTCCATACTTCTAATCCTCATCTTAACATTTTTTTTATCTTCATTCCAATGCATCTAATCATTATCTTAATACTTCCAGTCCTCATCTGAATATAATACTAGATCGTGATGTCATAGTTTTTATCAATCATAAGCATTGACATCATCACTATCATAGAAAAACATTTCCATTATCAATGACCTTCAAAGCAACATCAACATCATCATATCAAACTGAGTGTAGACATCAGAAACCAAAGTGGTGGATATCCATAACACATAACAACTGTAATTATTATTGATCTCCAATGCATCATTATCATCATACATGGTGAGACTCAACACCAAACTAATGGTGGACATCCACCAAGGACATCATTAACAACATATCTACACAACTATATATTTTACTGAATAATTGTTAGCATTAATATTATATAAGGACAAACACCTGCATCGATTATCTCCATAGCACACACCTAACATAGCAACTTTCAATCATCATAGCATGTTGGATATCAAAACCAAAAGGGTGGACATAAAACATGAAACATTCGTTAAACTCTCCTCTGAGATCATTAATGTCAACATAATTTGCAACAATTCTCTACACAAGAACATCGATCTTATATATATTCATGTGAACTCACCCTATCAGTACTTGGGATATCAATATGAACAATCCACTAATCATAGCACCCAACACAAAGCAACATATGTCTCATCAAGAAAGCAATAGGCCCAATCAACAATGGTAACTATGTATGATGAATAAATTCACCTACTTGTAAATGCTAATGAGATCTAACCACTAGCCCTAGATCTATAAACTATTTGAACAAATAATTAATAGAGGTTTATAAATGCATACAAATAACATGAAATAAACAAAGCTATACCTTCACATGCAAGAGATTCTTATCTCCATTTTTCTCCTATCCTCCATGATCGTGTATTTGATGTTTTCTCTCATATTTGTATCCACTTGCATAAGAGTTCAAGGAGAAATGGATGTAATTGTGATGATGAAAATGTATTATTGTGACAATGTATGCTCTAAATATATTTTAGCAGAGTGTAGGTGCTCAAGCTATGTGTGATTGATTAAAAATGAAGGGAGAATCCTCATTTATATAAATCTCAAAGAGAATCAAGTGCTTACATAAAGAGGTTAAAAGATGAATGACCATGATCACATGGTTAAAAGGAACTCAATAGGATTGAGTGGTAGGTAAAGATAAAGGCATGAGATTGAGAGGTGAGTTGACAATGTAAAAACAAGACATAAAACTATTTCTTATCAACAACTTTATAAGTATCAAATACTTATAAAACGACTGCTTAAATGCAATCCACTAGCTTAGATATTTTATATTCCACAACACATAAAATAACCAAAACCATTCATTGGTAACTATCATTAAGTATTGAAGAGTTATTTTAAATGAGTTATGGGCCCATCCTATCTACAATTATTCAATTTATTTTGACTTATAATAAATAGTGACACATCTAGACCTTTTAAAAAGGTGCCATTAACACAATAATTTTTGCACTTTACACATTTTCTCAATGCCCCCACCTCATTATGCTAATGTCATCTCATTCAAATAACTATTATAAAAGGCTTGAAATTCGAGGATAATTTCTTGCAAGGATTTCAATTTTAGTTAAAAGTAATGGAAATATTTTGATTTTATTTATGTTGTTATAAAATAATTGAAATGAATAAAAATTAGGTCTAAAGACTTAAAATTTTATGAGGTAAACCAATCATATTATTATTATTTAAAATATAAATATTAAAAACAATTTTCAAATTAAAAAAGAAAAAAAATACAATCATATAATTGTATCTTGTATAATGGTAGAAGGGCATGGGGTCCCATGCTATAATCATGCACACACAAAAAATAACGAAAACTATAATATGCCTAAAGTAGAATAATGGATAATAGATTTCTTTAGACTCAATAAAGGACTTCTACACATGACTCCTCCCATTTCTCATGACACTCTGGTAATAAGCATTTTTTGCAAACTATGAGTTTCCCATATAGTTTTAGGAGACATTGGCCTTTTGGCACTTCAAATATTAGATGTGGGGGAAAGAAAATTCATCCACCTAATCCCCATCAACGACCTTCCCTTTTGATGATTCTTCTCTAAGTGTGATTGGCAACCAAGGTAGTTCCCTCCTCGTATGATATTAAACACATATTCTCAATATTTTTTGGATGGTTTTACTTGTGATAGAGAGGATTATTTGTATAATCATGCTCTCATCTATATATTATGAAAATATGGCTGAAACTATGAGACCTTCACACTTGGATCACAAAAATTGGAAAGACTATATAGAGGAATAAAGCTACGTTCACCCTATGCTAAGTTTTTTTTATCCTTGAATTTGACTCCATCGCAGACAAGGAGATGGTGCTAAAAAGTGGTCCATGGATTTTTCATGGAGATTTCTTATGCATAAAACTTTGGTTCTCATCTTTCAATCCCTGAATTGATACTTTCTCATCAACTTGTACCTTTGGACGTGGTTAACTTATCATCCCCAACAATTATGGGAATTGGAGTGCTTGCAAGCCATTAGAAATAGCTTAGGCAAATATCATTGCACATCAAAAGAAATAATTAACTATGAATGTTCCACTTGTGCACACTTTTGTCTAAAATAGACCTATTTACATGTCTTTCTAGATCTCCTCAAAGGTGGGTAGTTGATGTTGGAGACACCCAACAAATTATGACAAAAATAATTATTTAGGTGTAGGAAATATTTTACAATGGATCTATTCTACCTAAGCTCAATGTCAAAAGATGCAAACTCATGAGTGGAGAATTCATGCTTCAAGTGGAAGGCCTATCTAGTGGATTAGAGTAGAGCCCCATCACTATCTCATCCCATCAAGTGCTCAAAATTATATGACATCTCCCCAAGCTCTTTCAGAGACTATTTTGAAGCCAAATACTTCTCGTTCATTTGATGGGCAAGTCCCATCTATTGGGGTCACACAAGTGGTTTCTAATGAAGGATATATCTCGGTAGCCTCTTCAATCTTACTATTGAAAGAAATCACAAAGACTGGAGACAATTTTGAGCTCCCTCTAATGTTACTAAGGACATTAGGGACTATGGTTATTAGAGGCAATGGGGACAATATCAAAAGGGAAATTTAAATAGCTCCAATAATTCATTCCCGAGACTAATCATGAATGGATAGGCATAAAAAGGGAAAAATCACCTCCTTTAAAACTTAAGCATCAAATGACATTAAGATCGTTAATAAAATAGACAAGTACTTAAAAAACATGTGATTTTGTTGTACCCATTTTTTTTATGGATGGTGTGAATTAATGTTGTTAGTATTGATTTATATTATGAAAATGGGCCTATTTCTATAATTTTCTAATAAAAAATAGCATAATAGATATCTTTAATACATTTTTTAAAACATGCATATAGAATTTATTATCTTTAGTAAAACAAAATAACCTCAAAATTGTAATGAATAATTAAAAAATTATAAAAATTATAAACAAAATAAATATTTGATGATCAAGTTTCCACAATCCATAGCAAATGATTACATATCACACCCATCATCATCAGAATAATTAAAAAACCAAAAGAAAAAAAGAATAATATAAATAAAATAAAATAATTATTGATTTAAATTTAAAATTTAAAATTTTATATCCATACATATATAATAAAATAATTTTAAAATAAAATAATTATATTTATATAATAAATTGAGTTGTCCCCATCCCAGCTTTTTAAAAGAAGAAAAATGTTATCCTTTGCCGACTTATGTAGGGCCCACATTGCTTTATCAGTCAAAATTTGCGGCTAATCATATAACCAATTTCCCACGTCAAATCAGTAAAGTCGGCAGCTTGCTTTTTGCTAAAATTTAGTACATTAAATTTAATGGAATAAAATGGATTTTAGTTAGTGTTTGACTGCATCAGTTATTATTATTTAAAATATATATATTTAAGAAAATAAGTGAAACCTTAGGGTCTTTATAATTTGTAATTGTAATTCTAATTTTAATAAATTTCTTAGCTGAGAATATTATAATTAATAATAAAATTATATAATTTTTATTTTAATTTAATTTATATAATTATAATAGCAATAATTAATAAATTTAATCTTAGTTCATATATTCTAAATTCTCACGTCAAATTATAATTATTTAAAAAATTATAATAAATTGTAATCCATTTTAATTCTGATTTCAATTAATTTTTTCGTACTAATTAAAATAAATTTTCAAAACATAACAAACATAAAAAGTAATATAAAACTTAGATTCTAATATTTTTCAAGTTTTTTTGGTCAAAATATTGTTGTAGACATATTAATTTAATATATTAAAATATATATTAAAAATAATCTAATAACATAATACATTAAAAATATATTAGTTTAAAAAAACTAATATAATAAATCATTAAGAATTAAAAAATATTATTATTATATTATAATTTATTATAATATATAATAATATTTGGCTCATTAATTGGCTCTCCTAGGTGAATCTAGATTTGAATTTGGGAAAAAGGGGATACAAGGGCAGGAGTTGTTTGGTAGAAACCAAAGAATGGTTAGATGAAGGTGAATGTCGATGGTGCGTCAAAGGGTAATTTGAGGCCTTCTGGGGCAAGTTTTTTTGCTTGAGATTGGAATGGAAATATTATGGCTATTGGGGCTAGGAGACTCGTGGATGAAACAAAAAATGAAGCTGAGGTGCTAGCAGCTTTGTGGGGAGTGAGAATGGCGAAACATCTTTCAATTTTGTGTTTGCATTTGGAGGGGGATTCTCAAATCATTGTTAATTCTATTATTAAAGGTGAGGCAAGATCATGGAAACTTAATAAATTTATTCAACTAATAAAGAAGGAACTAGAAACTTTTAATTCCTCTGAAATCTCTCCCGTACTGAGAGAAGGCAATGAGGTGGCTGATGTACTTTCCAAAATGGCCACATCATTGCACAAAATGGGCAGGGAGGGTGTGTGGGAGGACTACTGAGAAGTTGAGTTGGACGAGAGTTGACTAGTATACCAGCATATGTGTGAGCCTTAATGATCATTAATTATGGAATAGACAGGGAGTGAGGTGGTTTTTTTTAAAGGGCATGGGTGGGCAGCCATTTTTTGTATTATCCAAGTGTTGGTGTGTCAAGGAAGCTTGTGAGATTGTGACAAGAGGGTGTTTGGGAGTGCTACAATTGGGTGGTATGGAAGCGAATTTCTTGCTTCACTCCATCAAACAACAACTTGCCTTTTTTGACAAAATATTGGAGAAACTGCCTAAGGGGGTATTCAAGTTTGATGACCCCACCTTCTTGCATATTATGGAGTTGTTGCTTGGCAAGTATTATCTACAGTCAAAGTTTAGGTATACAATGAATGTTGACATCATTTCCACGGTTGTGGCATGGGGCCTTGTTTTTGGGTCAAGGGAGGAGGTGGTTTGAGTGGTGAAAGCTGTGTTTTGGATCATTCCTTGTGTGGGTTGACATCCATCATGGTGTCAGCGATGATGGGTAAGGGATTGCAGTGATCATTTGGTGAGGGCATTATGCAAGATGATACTAAGGAAAAATACCATCCCTCCATTCTCTAGAATGTTGGTGCAAATTGTGAGGCCCGAACAGAGGAGGCGTGTGTGAGGTGGGAGGCTCTAAAGGACTACATTTGAGAAAAAGAAGTGGAGTTGAAACTAGCAAGGGAGGCTAAAAAGAAGGGTGCAGAGTAGAAAACAATTTTGCTCCAAATGACTATTAGGTCAATGGCCCAAGCAAGAAAAAAAAATTATAGTGTGTAAATTCTGATGCTTTATAATGGTGGTTTCAAACCACATTTTGGAGATGGCAGGATTATGGTCTATAAGCAGGTAGTTTTAATTTTCAATGATTGTTATTGTAGTGGTTTGGCAAATGGGGATTTGGATGGTTTAGCTATTTTGTGGTTTTTCTCCTTGCACTTAAACTAGTATAGGGGTTAATCCCTTGTTTTGATAGTATATTATGTATGTTTAACTATTCTAAATTAATAATATAAACTCAAATATATATATATATATATATATATATATAATTCTTAATTATTTGATATTGTAGACACCTATTTATGTCCACTTGATTAAATGAATTTTATATTTGTTTAATCATCAATCATCCATCTACTAATTAAATTCACATTTAATTAATCATTTCTCCTTTTCAACTATTAATTAAATTAATATTTATTTAATTCACCCCAACCCTCTTCTGCTATTAATTAAATAAATTATTCAATTTATTTAATTTAATTCACATCCAAATTCAGATCATTAATTAAATAAATAAATCATATTCGTTTAATTAAATCCTAACTCTCACATTTAAATAAATAAATATTTATTTAAATCCCTCATCCACTTGCACTTTCTAGAAAATGCAAGTTGCATACTTATCCTTCTTCTAATCATGACTAAATCTCAATCATTAGCCTAATCCCTTTCTAAGTATGTGCACATTCCTAAACTAAGGGATTAGAGAAGAGTCACTTCTCAAAACATTTAAGGCTCTTACAAATCCTTAAAGGCATTCTCCCTTGAACAAGTTAACCCACATGGGTCCTTGATCAAACTAACCTACCTTTGACCCTTAGTTAGAGACTTATCCCTTAACTTAATCATCCATGTTAATCCTTAAGTCTCTCCAAGCATTTAATGCTTTGACTAAGGTAACCATTTAACCCTTGCACATTCCTTTACCCCTTGGATAAAAACTTTATCCATTAACCTAGCCTTAACCTAACCACCCATGGTAACCATCATGTCTCTTCAGACATTTAATGATTTGTCCCTCTCCTCTCAATCCTTCTCATGTTGACACTTGCTAGCATATTATTGGCTTAAAGGGAAGCCCATGGATTGAGGATCACCCCTTCCTCAAGCAATCTTAACCCTTCCTCCATCAATTGAATCTCAACCATTCATTTGACTATTTCCTCTATAAATAGGACTTATTCTTTCATTATCAAGGTGCTACATTGGTCCCTCTCATATGTCTTTTTTAATTAATCAAGTCTCACACACACAAGCATTTTAGAAGCATTTTTAGATCATAATCTTATTATGAATTAATCAATTATTCATGTTAGCATTGTTGGCAGTGGGCCAACGTCCCTCGCGAGGATTCGCGACATGGTTTAACAACCTCTTGTGGATTCTATAAGTCTAGTGGTTGTATCGGGCATTGATAGGTTGATATTTTGGTGCAATGACAACCCTAGCTTGTAACAAGTGGTATCAGAGCTTGGTCACAGGTTTGAATCATGCAGGCCATGGTGAGTGATGCTGGAAGGGGGATTGTTGGCAATGGGTCAGCGTCCCTCGCGAAGATTTGAGATGTGGTTTTACAACCTCCTGTGAATTCTATAATTCTAGTGGTTGTATCGTGCATTGACAGGTCAATCTTTTGGTGCAACGACAACCCTAGCTTGTAACAAGCATATAAATTACTTATCATAGCTTAACATTTTCATTATCATAGCATTTTCATGATCTTACATCAATCATAATAACATTATCACTCTCATATGGATCTTAATTGCATAGCATATAAAACATCTTATCATAACACTCATTATTTAGGTTGTCATTCTGAAATTTAAGTGCTCAATGATTTGAGAGCAAACCCATGACTTGAAGAATCCTTATAGATAGAGAACAATGGAACTCCTTTTAAGGATAACTTGCCTAAATAGCTTATTAATTGCATCCTTAATATAATGTTTCATTGGTGTATGACTTATATTTTGATTATTTGACTATCACTTATTTGCAGACACAGATAAATTTTATATATATATATATTTTTAATGATTTATATATATATATTAAAAAGCATGGAATTCCTAGACTCATAGAGCTAAGATTATTTCTATTCCTCTACTAAGACTAAGTAAGAGATTATTTCATTACTCAACTAATATAAGCCTAAGTATAAGATTCCTAATATAGAGTAATGCTACTAATAGAGGAGTTATAGTATTGATTGAAGTGAACCAAGAATTCCTAATCGATTCTAAGATGCTAAGATTAGTTCCTATGTCGTATATGAAGTGGGTAATGTGTATCTCCTAGATAAAGATGAGGGTAAGTGGTTTGGCTCCTTAACCAAAGCTAAGTAGTACAAAGGGTATTGGTTGACTTAGATACTGATAGACAATAAGGTTGAGGATTGTCGATCTTGTTCCTGCTGTTTCAAGGTCCCTGCCTAATAAGCTCTAAAACCTGGTGTTGTTGGTATCTAATAGGTATGGTTGACCCATGTGTGGGATTTGCTCATGTTTTGTAGAGGTAAAAGATGTGGTTATCCGCTCCAACTAAGAAAATTTGTGTTGCGATCGATTACATCAATGAAGCAGTAGATCCTACCACCTACCCGACAAAAACTCCTACAACTAATCTAGCTCCTTTCTCAGATGGGAGGCAAGAAAGCAACATTACCGATAGCTATAACTGCATTTCCCTTGGATCCTCCGGTATATATTTTATTTAAATTCTTAATGATTTAATTTATTGATATATTTTTAATATATTATTTAATTAAATTATTTTTATATATAATATGATATTTGTTATTGTAGACACCTAAAACTGGCACAACTAATTAAATGGATTTTATTCATTTAATCATCATTAATTCTTCCTATTAATTAAATTAAGATTTCATTAATATCCCTATTCTTCTAATCGCCTATTAATTAAATTAATATTTAATTAATATACCCTTCTTCTATCTAAATTATTAATTAAATTTACATTTAATTAAAATCCCCCCCCCCCTAGCCATTTTAATTAAATCTACATTTAATTAAAACCCCTTTTACATTTAAATAAATCTAAATTTATTTAAAAATCCCCCCACTTGCAAAATCCTACAAATGCAAGTTGCAACCAATAATTGAAATAAATCAATTCTATTTTAATTAAATTATTTTTTCACTCACCCACTTGCAAAATCCTACATCTCCCACTTG
This sequence comes from Cryptomeria japonica, assembly GCF_030272615.1. Taxonomy (NCBI): domain Eukaryota; kingdom Viridiplantae; phylum Streptophyta; class Pinopsida; order Cupressales; family Cupressaceae; genus Cryptomeria; species Cryptomeria japonica. Next base: position 36,183,797 of record NC_081405.1, on the reverse strand, counting down.
CATCTCCTTAATCATTCTTCTAGAAGCCTTCTAATCCTATCCTAATCATGTCCTTTGCCTAAATTTGAGGAGGTCACTTCTCAAATTTGGAAGAAAGTCTTCTAAATGCAATAAAGGATTTATCCATTCAACAAGCTAACTTGTTGAATTCCCCCAAATTTGGAAGGACTCTTACAAATTTGTCCCCAAAGTCTTCCTAACCATTAATGGTTAACTCAACCTTCCCACATGGTTAGAGACTTTCTCTCTAACTTAACCTTCGTCTAACTCAAGGGTCTCATCAAGCACTCATGTCTTTCAACCTAGTTATCCTATTAACCCTTGCACAAGAGTTTACCCCTTGGGTGAAAGCTTTATCCATTAGTTATCCACTAACCTAACCATAACCTTACCTCCTAAGGTAACCTTCATGTCTCCTTAGGCATTTAATTCTTCTTGCATCTCCTCTCAAGACCTCTCAAGGTGACATTTTTCAACTTGAGATTGGATTGAATTCCTCACGTGGATTGATAACTTTCAATCCTAGCCCTTGTTGAGATTACTCAATCTCAACCATCCATTTCTCTATTTTCTCTATAAATAGAGCCCATTCCTTCTTCAAAATAATCAAGTCTTTTGTGCATCAAACTTATACTCATTTTGCAGGTTAACAAGCTCTCTTTGTTATCTTCAAACATCAAGCATTCATGTCATAGCATTTTAGTTTCATTTAGCTTAAATGCATATCCTTTTATAGCTTAATTAACTCATCTAATAACATTTAATCTTCAATTTGGAATTAACCTAGTTTCATATCTTCATCATCTTGAGCATTTAGTCTTGCATCTTGCATTTCATCTTAATCCATAATCTTAGCTTTCACTAGGAGCTTAGTTGCATCCATTTTGATCCTAGAATCATTTAAATCTCATTCTCTAGGTTGTCATCTTGAGGATCAAGTGCTCTTCCAAGTTAGGGCCACCTTTAATCTTAGATATCTTTAGAGATAAAGGAGCATGGAACGATTTTAAAGAGTTTAGATTCATTTAACTTGTTTTGATTGATTTATAACTCTAATGCAATGTTTCATGTGTATGTTTGAAGTGTTCTTCTCTATTATAGGTTGATACCACATTCCAGGCATACATTAATTGGCGCCCACCGTGGGGCACGTCCTAAAAAATAACATTGTTTTTTGTGCAGGTTGAACACAAAGATCACGTCAAAATATCATAATAGCGCATCGGAGAGTTATTTTAGTGCATCCATAGCTTATCCTAGTGCTTACATGGCACATATTAGTGCATAGAAACCATCTTCCAACACATCTGATCTTCTTTTTAGCGCATATCCCTCTCTGTTAGTTCAGCGCATAGGAGCACCAAACTAGTGCATCCAAGCCTCAAAGTAGCACATCAACTTGATTTTATAGTGCATGGACATCATTTCTTAGCACATTTGTTCCATAGTTTAGTGCATAGAGCTAACAGAGGCAAAAATTTGTAACAAGATAAAAAAAAATTGGCTTGTGGAAGGACAATCTAGTTTTTGGAAGATCCTCCGAATTTCAGACAGTCAAATTTCAGGGCATTTTAGGATCAGGAGTGAAAAATTTGTAACCAAGATTTTAAATTAGGCTTGTGTAAGCCCACCAAAGGTTTTGATTTTTCACTAACTTCTTTCCTTGTTGGTTTTAACAGTTTCTTGCAGGTTGGAGGAGATAGAATTAGGATTTGTGATTTCTTTCTACCTTTTTAAAGTTGGATGAAAAGAACTAATTTTTCCTTTGGATTAAAAAGAACCTCATCTTTCTTTTGGGCTTAAAAGGAATCTCATTGCAAGGTAAAAATAACAACAAATCAAACACTTTGATTTCTTGCAAGATTAGGGGAAAACACTTCATTTTGGGCTCTAAAAAGAACAACAAATTTTCAATTTTCTTGCAAAAGGTAAAAAGAACAATCCACATTTTCTTGCAAGATTAAAAATAACAATCAACTTGTCCATTTCTTGCAAAGCGATTTACTCTCAAGAAACATGCTTTCATTTCGTTGACCAGGATTTCCATTCCTAGTTAGAAACTGTGAGATTATGCCAAGATCAAGAGCTCAATGAAAAGTAAAATAGAGAGACAAAATAGATGATTGGAATAAATTGTATTCTATCAAGATGAAAATACTAATCAACTGGATCATCAATCCTTACATACAATGAGTATGAGCCTACTTATATAGGCAAGACTATATGAATAAATGAGCACACAAACATGACATGTGGCTCAATAAGAAACAAGGGTAGGTAGGAAATAGGTGTGGTAGGTAGAAGAAAAAATATAATATTCCACATGAGGTGGATCACCCACCAAATGTGGAATGTAACAACAAGATAAAACCACAAAAGGTGGAAATTCTCCTACACACAATATCCCAATGTGGCACAAACACCCAAGTGTCCCATACCCAAACTACTATGATATGCATGTACCTAAGTAAACTTAAGTAAAGTGAAATAATATCCAAGATGAATAATCAATTACACCAACACCCCCCCTTAAGTGCAACTTAGGGGAATGCCCTTAAGTGTACAATGCAACTAAGAAATGCAAGATGGGTCCCAACTACTAGGCCATGGTAGGTACTCATGTACAAAAGAAAATGCATGCAAACCAATGCAATTAAATCTCTCACAAAGTGGGGAAAGAGACAAAAACCCAATGGGAAAAAACCCTCCCCCAAAAGAGAGATGAAAACTATACAAGAGAACTCTCATAGAAGTGTGTGAGGAACAAAACCCGATGTGGGGAAAAAGTCCCCCCCATATGAGAGAAGAAGAGAAGCTAGCAAGGCCCCCCTCAATGTAGAATCTGCACCAATGATAGAAGCTCGATGATGTATGAAGAAACTGCTCCATGAATGTCGAACAACATTCCTCCCCTTGGGAAGAAACAAAACCAAAGGTGTATCCATGAAGTCTCCCCAATGATGAAAAGAAGATGTAGGAAAAATACTCATGATGAATGAAGTCTCTTAAAAATGCTCAAGTGTCTCCATGTCGATGATGAAAGATACCCCCTCCAAAGGTGGTAAACTGCTCCACACTGCTGAAAAAGGCACTCCAAGATCTAGTGGAGATGAATGTAGAACAATATCCAAAGACTCACATGCCTCCTCTAAACATAAAGAGACCTCCTCCAACTGATGTACAAAAGTATCCACAATCATGTCAACCTCTAAAGAATGATCATGTAGAGAATGCACAAGAGGGTCAGCATGTTCCCTCACAACAATCGAAGAAGGATCATCTTAATTAAAGAGAAGATGAAAGTCATCAATGATGTCTCCCAAATCTACAACGTAGGAATCCACAAACAAACCTGCAATGTCTTTCAAGTACTCATTGTTGGCATTATACACACAAATGAGAATAGTTGATGTTGCCATTGATGGCAACCAACTGGTAACATGGTTCACAGATTGCACCGGCAATGACATCATCTACCGGCACCGGCAAGCACTACAAGTTTATTCTTACCGGCATCCAATCTACACCGATAGAAGATCTTACCGACACTCCTAGCCAACATGGAAATTATATTGTTTTGTATTGTAATATTATTTGCATAGCCGACATGATGTATTGTAAAGACTCATATATGTATCAGATCTTGTAAGTCATTTTGTAAGTAAGAATATGCAATTAGGTAACGAATGCAAGCGGTATATGAGAGCGAACAAATGTATATGCATTTTGATGTAATTATTTTATGAGCGAATAAGAGAAGAGTAGAGTGAAGCAAGGTTTATGGCACAGGTATCTGACAAAGCTTAACTCGGTACTGAATCCAACATTGCAGATGTTATTTTGAGCAGTACTTTGTCATTGGATTTAGCCATCCAATTGTGTAGTCAGTGTGACTCCTATTTTGTGATTGAGCAATGAGCTCTAGGTTGTTGCCCTTCCTGCATGTGCAGGTCCCTTTTGTATAAGTAATATTTATTCATATTGGCCAGTGAGTAAATATTGTGGGTCACAAATCCCACCGAGGTTTTTCGGACCCTACCGGGTTTCCTCACCAAAAATATGTGTTATGGTGTGCATTGATGTTGTCTCTCTTATTTCTCTTTATTGCATTATTATTTGTTTACTGTTATATTAATTTAGGTTATAAAGTTGCAAACAAGTTTAAATCTTTCATTTACTGGTTAGACACTGATTCACCCCCCCTTCTCAGTGTCTTTGGGACTGATCAAGTATCTAACAATTGGTATCAAAAGCCTAGTCCTCTATTTGCAGAAGCCTAACAGCTTGAGGAAGATTCTGAAACTGGTACCGATGGAAAGTTTGAGACAACAGCTGGAAGGATCTCTTGAATATTTTGATGCAAAAAAATTGAAGAATATCAAACTGGAAGATGAACTCAAAACTGCTCGGGAATTTATCAAAGCACTTCAAGATAACCTGGTTATAGCAAATAATAAGAGAAAAAAATTACATGTGGAATTGCAAAATCAAGATGATGAATAAAAAGAAACTCTCAGAGATATTGCAGAGAAATTAAGACAAGAGAGCAGTAACATGAAGAATGAGATGAAAGATTTAACCATGAGACTATGAAAAGATATTGAAGATAGAAAGAAGAATGAGGAAGATTTGGCTAGAAGACTTAATGAAAGTTTAGATGAATCTCTAAGGCTTAGTTATGAAAATGATATGCTTAAAACTGATAACCAAAAATGAAGTACAAAACTGAATGTGCTTCCCTTGAGAAAATGATCCCTTCTGTACAATAAGGATGAAAATAAAGTTGAAAAATAGAGTGGACATAAGGAAGAAACAATGAATGAAGAAAAGGTCAATGATGGAAGCAAGATAGCACAAGTAGTTAAGGAATCCGAAGATGAGAAGAAACTAACTACAGAACCTCACACTCCGCCTAGCACCTCCAACATGGATTGCATACCTACCAATGTGACAGATGTACTTTTAGATTCCATAAAGAAGATCAGTGAATGCAACGCCTTAGCATTTAAGGCCATTGATGATACTTTACCTATTTTGAAATTGATTGCACCGGATTGTAAGATAGATCATATTTCTGGATCTCTAGGTAAATTAGACACATTGTCCAAATTCATTGCTTCAAATATTCTAACTCTAGATAAAATTAATGAAGAGACTGTTAAGGAAAGGGTGGGTAAGGAGAAAAGTGAATTCTTTGATAAGACTATTAAGGACTGTGCTGAGCATATTGATTCTTTATTACCAACACTTAATTCCACTATTTTGGAATATAAAGAATTGTATAAGGAAGCATGCAAGCCTCACCACCTAATAGAGGATATTGATGAGGAGATAAGGAAAAAACAAAAGGAGATTCATGATATAGCAGATAACATGATAGGTTCTTCGGAACTTACTTCAGTTTTGGATCAAGAAATGGCAATTTTTGAAGAAAAGATTGAAAAATTAGAAAAGGAAAAAGAAAGGATAAGAATGAAGGCCCGGGAGCTGAAAAATAAACTTGGTCCTAGATTGGACAACCTTCTAACACAACGGATTGAATTTTCTAAAGCAACCATTCAAGGAGAAAGATCACCGGAGCAATAGATACATTATCTGACTGGGATAATCAGATAGACTGAAATCATTATCTATGACAACACTAAATTTATGCAAAGTCTTAATCTGATTGTAGCGGATATCTTTCAGATTGTACATAACTGGTTACAGACTTTGAGGTAAAATTTTGAACTCTTTGATTCTTTTTGACAAACTTTGTCATTGATGTCAAAGGGGGAGTAGTAGTGTGAGAGAAAAATGTACAGAAGGGATCATTTGCTCAGGGGAGCACATTCAGTTTTGGACTTCCTTTTTGGATATCAGTTTTTGGATTTTTCTCATGAGTGTTGCCATCAATGCCAAAGGGGGAGATTGTTGGAATTATACACTTAGATGAGAATAGTTGATGCTGTCATTGATGGAAACCAACTAGAAACATGGTTCAGAAGTTGCACCAACAACAACATCATCTAATGACACTGACAGGCACCGCAAGTCTATTCTCACTGGCATCCAATCTACACCGATAGAAGATCTTACCGGCACTCCTACCCGACATGGAAATTATATTGTTTTTTATTCTAATATTATTTATATAGCTAACATGATGTATTGTAAAGACTCATATATGTATGAGATCTTGTAAGTCATTTTGCAAGTAAGAATATGCAATTAGGTAATGAATGCAAGCAGTATATGAGAGCGAATAACTATATATGCATTTTGATGTAATTATTTTATGAGTGAATAAGAGCAGAGTAGAGAAAAGCAAGGTTTATGGCAGAGGTCTCTGACAGAGCTTAAACCGGTACTGAATCCAGCATTGTAGATGCTATTTTGAGCAGTACATTGTCATTGGATTTAGCCATCCAATTGTGTAGTCAATGTGACTCATGTTTTGTGATTGAGTAGTGAACTCTAGGCTGTTGGCCTTCCTGCATGTGCAAGCCCCTTTTGTATAAGGAATATTTATTCATATTGGCTAGTGAGTAAATATTGTGGGTCACAAATCCCATTGAGGTTTTTCCCCTACCAGGTTTCCTCACCAAAAATATTTGTGTTATGGTTTGCATTGATGTTGTCTCTCTTATTTCTCTTTACTGCATTATTATTTGTTTACCGGTATATTAATTTAGGTTATAAAGTTGCAAAGAAATTTAAATCTTTCATTTATCGGTTAGACACTGATTCACCCCCCCTCTCATTGTCTTTGGGACTGATCAAGTATCTAACACTCATCCCAGTGAACTGAAGCTGGAAGACATGAAATATCCTGTTGGACTGAATCACAAGAAGGCAAAATTGTCGCACTAGCTGCATCATCAGGTGCAAGAGGTGTTGTGATATCAATACTAGGAGATGAAATGCAAGGCTCAAGAATAGGGTCACATGTGAGAATCCCCAAGTTCAAGTACCCAAAGTTCTCCTCAAAATCTAAATCATCAACATAGGAAGAATCAACCTCATCAATAAGACCAAAATGTGAAAAGGACTACAATCGATATGCATGATCAACCACCCCAGTCGCAATGATAGCTCTAGTCTCCAAGTCTCTAATGATAACTGAATCAGGTGTGAACTCGACATTTTTCTTATTTACCCCATGTGTGATTTGATTGATGGAAAGAAGATTATTTGTCAAGTGGGGTACACACAACACATCTTTGAAGGAGTTATCCCCAATAGCAATAGATACTTTCCAAAATACATCCATGTATGTATGATTGCCCATCAAAATATGCAGCATGTGGTAAGGCTCAAATGTAGAAAACATAGACTGCGAAGATGCCATATGATGAGAAGCCCCTGAATCTATAAGTCATCTCCCTTAATCATGACTAGTAGTAGCATAAAGAGCTTGTCCCTTTCCTTTATCTGTTCTAAAAGAGTGATCCTTTCCTTTATCTTTTTCCTTGGAAGCCGAAGTAGACATTCTAGAAGGTAGGTTGATTTTGTTCTTCTCAAGAAGATTCTTCAACTCATTGATATCCTTCTTGTAACAATGATTTTCATCATGTCCCGACTTCTTGCAATATGCATAAAAAAGATTGTCCTTATATGATTTCCTCTTAGGTGAGGATGTAGAATCACCTTGTTGTGGAGACGATGATTGTGATATAGCTTGTTGTAGTTTTGACTTAGGTTGCTTTTGATTCTTGCATTTTCCTTGATTGCCTTGATTCCCTTTATTAGCCACCAAAGTTTGTGACTTTGAAGATTTGAGAATCCCCATCTTGGTCAACTTAGATTGCTAGGGTATCAACATCTTCATGAATGAATCAAATGAGTGAGAAGTCTATGAGGAACCTTGAGCTAACCTATGGGTGTGAAAGCCAGATACATAGGCTGCATACTCTGAAGGAAGCTTTTCCAACAAGTTATAAACCAGTTGAGTATCCTTTTTGTCAATTCCACAATCCTTTAGCTTTTCTCTTAGCTCATTTATTTTTGTGATACAATCTTGGATTGTATCAAAATCCTTGGGATCTAAATTTGTGAGTTCACACTCAAGCTTGTAACCCTTAATATCATCAACTTGTCCATACAATTTTTCAAAAATATCCCAAGCCTCTTTAATTGTAGAACACCTATCAATGTGAAAAATGAGGTCATCTGATACATACTTTCTAAGAGTTCCAAGTGTCATAGTATTCTTAGTGAGCCATTCAATTTGAGCATTAGGATCAGCCTTAGGATCAGGTGGTGTTGTAATAGTTCCATTTACATAATGAATGAGTCCCTTTTCTATTAGTTTACTCCATGCCTTTATCTTCCATGATGCATAATTATGAGGAGTTAAAATTGGAAATTTAGTAGAACCCATAACACCAAAATTAAAAAACACAAGATAGAGAGGCACAATCACACAAGACACCCCCCCCACATTACTCAATCAAGAAACACCCCCCCCCCCAAAAAAAAATGGTGATTTGGCACTTTATACTTAGTGCGTATACAATGGGCCACTTGCAAAACAAGGTAAGGTGGACTTCTGATTTCAACTTTAGAACTTCTCAAAATGAGATATAGGAAACTTCAACAAATACTACAAGTGATCTAAATTGAGATCCAAGAAAAATACAAGTACCAAATAGGCCAAAAATGACCAAATACTGAAAGTACAATTTCTACTAAAAATCACTGTAAAATAATGGTAGATTATTAAAATAGATGAGAAATTATGCACTTTAAAAAAAAAATGACACCTGAAAAGGAGGTTGTATGACCCCAAACAAAGCCTCTGAAGTAGAAAAATCTAGGATTAGACAGGTATAGTCATGAAGATCTACAAATTCTAAAAAATCCATCCATCAAAATCATAGATTTCTTCCACCACTATGAAGAGCGCAAAATTCTAGCCCATTTCAAAAAAAATTACACCAAAAAAGGAGCAAAAATGACCAAGATATGACCTCCGGAAGTTGGACTGTGAAATCAAAAAAGCCAAATGGTGAGGGGGTAAAAAATTTCAAAAACTATTGATGCAGTGCTGATGTCAGCAAATGACAGGCTTAAATTTGATGCCCCTTTGGCCATCACAAGACCTTCACCTCCACCCTGCATGGCGTTCGTACTATATGGACATAATGATGGGGCAAGATGACTGGTTGGTCCATAGGATGAGGTGGCAGTATAGACGGGTTGCGTATCTAATTATGTGGTAGTACGACTGACCATGTGGCACTGTTGATGTGTCAAAATGGCATGTTGACTATGATTGCCAACTGGGGAATGATAGGGCATAAACCGTACCCTAGGTGGCTGAATTCTGATCTTTCTCGCCTCTCTACAATCCACATGGTAGGTGTTGTGCTAGTGGAGGGTAGTTGGTTCAGGGACAACTGGCCTGGAGGAAGTTGAAGACTCGGTAGGAGATCAACAACAGAACACATGCAACACACATGCCAGAACACATGCAAAGCCGACCGGAAGAGTTAGGACATCAATGACAGTCGGTGAGAGATCAACATGACAGCGAAAGGAGTTCGTCAAGGATAGACAGAGTGGTGGGCAGTGGAGTGGGCATGATAAACCTGCAAAAAAATATATTATGCGTACAGTGTTGGCAAATTGGGCAGGGGTCGATGCCAGGGATTGTGCGATGGCCGGAGAAAAGATAGCGACCGATGCTTCAAATGACGGCAGTTGGAGTAGCAGCAGGCGAGTGTGGACCACCGAAGGACTATGCCGAATTTTGATTGGAGGGATGCAAAGGAATGGATGTCGAAGAAGTACAGATCAGGCGGGGGGTGTTGTACTCCCCCCCAAAAATAATAATTTTTTTGATTTTTTTAATAAAAAAAAAAATTACAAAATAGAAAAAACTTTTGTGAATTTTAAATAATTGAAAATAAAATAAAAAAATTCACAGAATAAAAAAAATAAATTTTTTTTGAAACGTTTGTATTCTACATCCAAATTGGATAAAAATTTCCTCTAAAACCCAAAATTCACTTTTCACCAAAATAGGCCAAATTCATACTCAAAATTCATGGAAACAGCCTCTCGGACTCAACCATGATGTCCAAATCATTGTCTGTTGCCCCCAAAAATAGCAGCACCCCAGATCCAAAAATTGAAGCTTCCAATAACGCCTCTCCAAGACAAATCAAAGAAGCCCTTTAGGCTCTAATATCATGTGATATTTTCCCAAGATCAAGAGCTCAATGAAAAGTATAATATAGAGACAAAATAGATGATAGGAATAAATTATATTCTATCAAGATGAAAATACTGATCAACTAGATCATCAATCATTACATATAATGAATATGAATCTTCTTATATAGGCAAGGCTATATGGATAAGTGAGCACACAAACATGACATGTGGCTCAATAAGAAAGAAGGGTAGGTAGGAAATAGGTGTGGTAGGTAGAAGAAAAAATATAATATTCGACATGAGGTGGATCACCCACCGAATGTGGAATGTAACAACAAGATAAAACCACAAAAGGTGGAAATTCTCCTAAGCACACTATCCCAATGTGGCACAAACACCCAAGTGTCTCATACCCAAACTACTATGATACGCATGTACCTAAGTAAACTTAAGTAAAGTGTAATATTATTCAAGATGAATAATTAATTACACCAACAAAAACAAATTGCTTTGTGTGACTAAAAAGAACACCATGCTTGTTGGAGCAATATCTCCAAATAGGTCTTAGCGAATCAGTGCTTTGGAAGGATAAAAAGAACATTGTTTGCCTTGTCTCGAAAGTGGAAGGTATATGCTCTCCCCTTAATTAGGTGACCAAAAAGCCAAACCACTCTACTATGCTTTCTTTTACTTCAAGCAATTAAATTCTTTACAAGGCCTACCCTCCCGAGTTGCCCTGAGGGCACCATTAAGGCCGGTGAGAGGGGAATGACCTAAGTGGGAAACAACTTTATCGCCAAGTGTTCCAACCCACTATAATCAAATGTGGAGGCTAACAAAAGTCCTCTCCAATGATTTTTCTTAGTGATTAGTCTTCTCCCAAGTATCTTTAAGATACGCAAAGCCTTTGTTCTAAAGGTTGGGAAGCCTCCCGAGGGAGTTTATCACTGAAGACTAAACATAAGCCTGATTAAAAACATAGAAGTAGAAGGTATGAGCTGAGTCAGTAACCAAACATTGGCAATATCATAGTGCAAGGGTGGGGAAGAATCCGCCCCCAAGATCACTCACCATATATCTCCCAAGATAACTACCCAATTGTCAAGCAATTCACTTAGGGTTAATTTCTGGCAAAAGGGAAAAAAATGGGCACCCCCTAGGGGGTGACAAGGTTGTTTCAGCTGACGGAGTATCGAGACTAGTGGGTTATGATATTGTCATTGACCCTTGAATAACGAGTCTGCTTGATCTGTCTTTTTGTAATCCAAACCAGTGAAAACATCGGGGATTTGAAAACATCCTCAAAAGAACATACATTATTTGTTTAGCATAGAAAAGTTGTTATCACTTCTATCTATTGTGTTTTCAAGTCAGTTTCAGAAAATCATCCATCAAGTCACAAAATTTATTTCTCAACATCACAGCAAAACATAAAAACAAAATTATCAGGACAGTTAGTGCATAGGAGCAACATCCTAGCGCATATCAACCATCCAATAGTACATTCCAATCAATAGTTAGTGCTTTCATCACTCACATTAGCGCATGATCAGTATCATACCAGTAAGAATTCAGATAGTGCTTGTTAACATTACTATATCACATAAAATCATATTATAGCGCATTTGCACCAAACATTAGCGCCTCAGAGGGACATATTAGCAAATAACCAATTCATCAATTGTGTTATCAAACAATATAAAATAGCGCATTTGAGAGGCAACATAGTGCATCTAGACCATTTTGTAGCACTTTGAGAGCATCCTTTAGTGCATAAGGTCTTTGTTCTAGTGCATTGTCAAAATTAGCGAAAAAGAGAGAGCAAACTAGTCACCTTGTGAAATTTCCATCAATAGTTTCGAATACCCTTTTAGGTCCTCTAGCAAATCCAACAATGAAATTTCAAAAAAAGTTTCATAAGTAAGAAATTTCGAAATCCAACTAAGCATCCTTGGAAAGGGATATCAAATCTTCAACTATCTTGAGATCATATTTCATCCAACAAGATTAGGGGAGTATCAAACCAAGTGATCAAGAGTTTATCATCCAACTATCTCAACGACAACAATACCTAGCTAGGTATTCAAGTTAGTCAAATCAATTTTCCATATCCATATGATTTGACATGCTTTGTCATAGGGGCCTACTGAACAAACCCTCTATTCGACTTAGTAAGCTTGAGTATTCGAAATGAAGTATCCATCAAGTCAACAACATCAACCTATCCAAACTAAAACTTTGATCACTCATGTGACCATCCCCTGTCACTTGAAAAAGAAGAATCTTATTCAAAGGAAATGAGTCCTAGCATAAATCAAGATCAAGGCATCATGACTTTCCAATATGATCCCATCTTCGATCAAGATCCAACCTGTCAAGAATCTTATGATGATCCCCTAATATTTTGGTTTTCTATCCACGATGATCCCCTTTCATCTCAAGAGCAGAGTCCCATTCAACATCCACCTCCTAAGCAAGAGCATGATATCCCTTCCATATCCTCCACTGATCTAATTGAAAATCAAGAAAAAAGCACAAACTCAAATGATCCTACTCCAAGTCAAGATTCATCATCCAAATCCATTTTAGGTTCTTTCATTCCAATGTCAAACTTTTCATCATCCAAATCCATTTTAGGTCCTTTCATTCCAAAGTCAAACTCTTCAGCCTCCAAATCCATTTTAGGTCCTTTCATTCCAAAGTCAACCTTTTCATCCTCCAAATCCATTTTAGGTACATTCATTCCAAAGTAAAACTCTCCATCCCTTCCATCCATCTTGGGTCCTTACCTCCCTCCATCCACCATTCCATCACCTCAAATGATCTAGAAAAAAGATCAACAAAGGCACACATCTTTGAACTTCTTTCAACCATCTATCTAAACATCTTTCCAAAATTATTCTTCCATCATTTCCTCTATCTAATTTGGGTCCTTATGTACCAAAATTCAATTATCCTCCATCTCTTCATCACTTCTCGAGTTGTGTACCAACACTCATCTTGAATATATTTCCATTTATCCTCGCACAAATCTTCAAACATTCTATCTATTATCCAACACCTCTTTTCCATTCCTTCAATCCCTATCATTCAATCCTTTGTATAAATCCTTCATCTGTGAAATAAGAATTTGTGTCATTTTGTCACATGCTTGCCCATGCTCAAATCTCATGTTTAGTCCTTTTCCTAGATATCTATTTCTGAAATGCTTCAAAATCTGAGGTTGTTCCTCTTTAACATTTTCTTTTGGTTGGGATACGCACTCAATCCAGAAAAGAACCACTTATTGTATCTTGGTACAAACATCTTTTGATTACAATATCTTTCTAAATCATTATGATCTCTTAGTTGAAGACATGGCTAGTGAAAAATCTAAAATCTTGCTTCAACGCCACTGTAATTATCAAACCCAGATAAGTTTCATCACTTAAAAGCTAATGCAAGCAAAATAAGAAGAGAAAAAGGCAGTATCAAAAGATCAAAAGAATGAGCAAGAAAATAAATATCAAGAAAAGCAAAATGCAATGAAATGCAATATCAAAATTCTTGGCTATGGGAACATGCCAGTAACTCCATCAGGGCTATGGATGCCTAGTTGGCAATGAAGCAATATTTGTGAGATTACAATGATAACCTCATCAGGGCTATGGGTGCTCGCTAGCAGTGAGGCTCTATCCAGGATGATTTTGAAGTCAGGGTAACTCATGTAGCTAGCCATGCTAGATTCTGAAGATTACAATGATCATATGAGCCAAAATGAACCCACTTGCACACACATGGGTAATCAAAGACTAAATACCTTGATCTAGTTTGGGCTTCTTCTTCTATTTTGAGTATGCTTCCTAGTCGCTAGATATGTTCGGTTGAATTTTTCCTGAAGGTTCTAAGTGTGGGTTGGGTCTCTATCTTTGAGAAGTTCAGGAACACTTATTCAGGTGGTGCTAAATACTGTGACAATCTTACATATTACCTCTTTGCAAATGGAAACCTCTATGCTTGGGGGCAAAGTTCATCCACTCTATTCTTCCTATCCATATCTCCCATTATCCTTCCTTCAATATCCATTACCTTTTTTTTTTATCTTGCTTCACTTTATCCATACCATCTATCCTATATATTCATTGCTTCCATCATCTAGTGTTATCTACTATCTTGCTTCACTTTATCCATACCATCTATCCTATCTATTCATTGCTTCCATCATCCAGTGCTATCTACAATCTTGCTTCACTTTATCCATACCATCTATCCTATCTATTCATTGCTTCCATCATCCCTCACTGTCTATGATCTTGTTTCTCTTATCCATATCCTATCTCTATTTATATCCCCTTTTCCATCCTCGATCTTAATCAAAACTAAGGACAAAATATGATTTTTTTTTTTAAAAAGCAATTGACGTGTCTCCTCATAAGCTACCTCCATCTTTCTCCTATCCATTTCCACCTCAACAGTTTAGTCATCCATTCATAATATTCCTTGTCTTGCTATACATTGGGGCAACCAAATATATCTTTCTTCTAATCCAAAAAATTCTTAAAAATCAAAATATCCAAAAACTAAAAATTAAAAAAAAAATTGACAAAATCAAAAACATGAAAGCATGGACCATCCGTCAAATCAAATCAACAACAGGCAAACTCTCAAAGTCTACAATCAAACCGATCACATGTCTTGATAATCAATTCATCACTCGAAATCTATCAACATCAACATGTTTTATACAGGGAAAGGTACACTCAAAACCAAACAACTCGGTCTTATACGGGGTACTCACTATTTGAAACCAAACATTCTTATCAATCAATCTATCAACATCAACATCAACATGTCTTATACAAGGATAGGTACACTTGAAACTAGACAAGTCGGTCTTATACGAGGTACTCACTCTTTGAAACCAAACATTCTTATCAATCATCGAACAAATCAAAACAATGGCATAGATCAATATGACTACTAGATTTTGTTCTAGTTAGCCTTATCTTTATCAAATTGATGGCAGTACATGTTTCATTTTTCAAAAACAATCCAAAAACAAATCAAAAGGTGCATTAAAAACAAGTGGTGAAAACCTAGCAGGAGGTGCTATTTGTGAGAGAACAACTCCTCTATCTATCAGTACTTATATCATATATCTTTGATCCATTTGATCTAAACCCATGGCCATCAGCAAACACTTATACATGCAGCATTATCCCCAACATAATTAGCATAGTCACTGTCCTTGATTATCTAAACAGTTATTCGTATCATATCCCACCATGGCTTGTGATCAACATATATCCACATCGACAAGTGTCCATAACTAGGGGCAACATTCATCCCACTTTAGCATTCAGACAACAAACAAGGATCACAACATACTAGGGAAACCATTGTCAAAACTGCTCATCGAACTAGAAAACATGATCATTATCCAACTACAACTTCAACACACACATGATGGATGATTTATTCTGAATTATGATTTGCTTACATTTGACATGAATTTTTGACTATTTGTATCTGGATTTCGGAATCATTAGATCTCCTGAGCTACTCAAGGATGCACTGAGCTAGAGAAGCAACGAAGGAATCTGGTATTTTTCCTTGGTTTTCTATCTGTGAGGCGATCATTCGTATGGTGCAAATTTGTCTCGAGACATGATTGGAAATATATCATTGAAGACATTTTCCATTTTGCACATAAAAATGGTTAACTCTTGTTTGTTTTACGCAAGCAACACTCAGGTCATCTTGGTTTAATTATACCTCCATGCTTGTGTCATCTTGCAATATCAAAATCCATGTAAGTTATACTCAGGTTGTTATGGTTCAATTATATCATAATGCGTGTATCAACTTTCAAAAAATCAAGGCCCAATGATGAAAACAAAGGATTCACTGGCACTTTGATTAAAACATATGGTAACATTTAGAATGAGAATGCATATTAAGCTTTGCACTAGCTGCATTATCATATCATGTTAAAGACTGCATTAGTTGCACATCATTATCATTTTAATCTTGCATTAGTTGTACATCATTCTCATCTTAATATTGCATTAGGTTGCATATCATTTTAATCTTGCATTATTATCATTTCATTATCATTATCATTTACACATCATTTTCAAGATACATCTCACATCATACATCTCATTTTCAAGATGCATCTCATCATCATCATCTAGTCACATTCATCATTGCATCCATAATATGCATATCTATCACATCATCATGGAATATTTCTTCACTTCCATATATTTATCATTCTTCGTGCTATAATCTATCATGTCTTATATAGGATGTATCTTTCCTGAAACCAGACATTTTGATCATGTTTTATAGAGGATATATCATTCCTAAAACCAAACGCTTTGATCATCTTTGTCTTATACAAGAGGTGTCATCCCTCAAACCAGACTTGATCTCAATCTTATCAATTATATCGATTCATTTCATCTAATCCATTCTATCATGTCTTATACAGGATGTATCTTTCTTGAAACCAAACATTTTGATCATGTCTTATACAAGATATATCGTTCCTGAAACTAGACGCTTTGATTGTCTTTGTCTTATATAGGAGGTGTCATCCTTGAAACCAGACTTGATCTCAATCTTATCAATTCTATCGATTCATTTCATCTAATCCATTCTATCATGTCTTATACAAGATGTATCTTTCCTGAAACCAGATGTTTTGATCATGTCTTATACAAGATATATCATTCCTGAAACCAGATGCTTTGATCATCTTTGTCTTATATGGGCGGTGTCATTCCTAAAACCATACTTGACCTCAATCTTATCAATTCCAATCAATCTTATAAATCTGATCCATATGATCAATCATATCATTATCCCCATACATGAGCATATCATATCGACAACATGTAGAGTGTTATATCGCATTATTCCACAACAGACAAAACCAAAAAACATGTTAGAAACATCTGCATTCATCAAATCTAACCATCATTTGCATATCACCTTCTAAACATATAGTATCATTTCAAACATCATATAAGCATGTAAATCATAAAAATAAAAAAACACACACATCACATCATTTGCATCATCATCTGCAAAAGTCATATAGATTAAAAGCATATCATATAGCTCATCAAAATCAAAATTGTTGCATCCATATCATATCATCATGCACATGTGTGACCACATGCTGATCCAAAGAAAAATCAATGATACAAGCCAGAACCAATCGTCAGTCAAAACAAATAAATGTCCAAAGTCCCTGGATATCAAGTTCCATATCAAAATCAATTAATCCAAGTTCCATATCGAAATCAATCAATCCAAGTTCCATATCGAAAATCAATCAATCCAAGTCCCATATCGAAATCAAGCAACATATCAAAGTTCAGTATCATATCAAAATCAATCAATCAGGACCCATATCTAATCAAGACCCATATCAAATCAAGACCCATATCGAATTAGGACCCATATCGAATCAAGACTCATATCGAATTAGGACCCATATCAAATCAAGACCCATATCAAATCAAAACCCATATCAAATCAGGACTCATATCGAGAATCAAGTTTGACCCATATCAACCTATTGACCCATATCGACCTTTGGAACATATCGACAATTGAACCATATCGACAATCAGAATTCATACCAATGCGACCTTGGTGAACATGTGGGGCATGTACGTTCTATGCCCACATTAGTCTTCCCTATTTCTTCAATTTTATTTTTAATAAATCTTATCGATAGATAAATATCAAAAAATTCAAAAATCATCCCGCATCGCGCCACAACCCCGAAAATCATAATTTTCTCAATTTATCTCCCGAGGTGGCATATTGACATCTCATAATAGTCTCATATCGACACCAGGTTCATATCAAATTTTCATATCACATCAATTCTTCATATTTGGGGCATCATATCAACTTCGGCAACAACATCATATTGAAAAATTTGGATGACAAATTAAATGTTTTCTTTGAATCAACATGTGGTCACAGGTTAACTCAAAGAGGGGCAAAATGTGGACACCTAAAACTAACACAACTAATTAAATGGATTTTATTCATTTAATCATCATTAATTCTTCCTATTAATTAATTTAAAATTTAATTAATATCCCTATTCTTCCAATCGCCTATTAATTAAATTAACATTTAATTAATATACCCTTCTTCTATCTAAGCCATTTAATTAAAATCCCCCCTCTAGCCATTTTAATTAAATCTACATTTAATTAAAACCCCTTTTACATTTCAATAAATCTAAATTTATTTAAAAATCCCCCCACTTGCAAAATCCTACAAATGCAAGTTGCAACCAATAATTGAAATAAATCAATTCTATTTTAATTAAATTCTTTTTTCACTCACCCACTTGCAAAATCCTACATCTCCCACTTGCATCTCCTTAATCATTCTTCTAGAAGCCTTCTAATCCTATCCTAATCATGTCTAAATCTCCTAATCATGTCCTTTCCCTAAATTTTAGGAGGTCACTAAAGGCAATAAAGGTTGTATCCATTCAACAAGCTAACTTGTTGAGTTCCCCCAAATTTGGAAGGACTCTTACAAATTTGTCCCCAAAGTCTTCCTAACCATTAATGGTTAACTCAACCTTCCCACATGGTTGGAGACTTTCTCTCTAACTTAACCTTCATCTAACTCAAGGGTCTCATCAAGCACTCATGGCTTTGAACCTAGTTATCCTATTAACCCTTGCACAAGAGTTCACCTCTTGGGTAAAGGCTTTATCCATTGGTTATCCACTAACCTAACCATAACCTTACCTCCTAAGGTAACCTTCATGTCTCCTCAAGCATTTAATTCTTCTTGCATCTCCTCTCAAGCCCTCTCAAGATGACATTTGTCAACTTGAGATTGGACTAAATCCTTCACATGGATTGATAACTTTCAATCCTAGCCCTTGTTGAGATTACTCAATCTCAACCATCCATTTCTCTATTTTCTCTATAAATAGAGCCCATTCCTTTTTCAAAATAATCAACTCTTTTGTGCATCAAACTTATAGTAATTTTGCAGGTTAAGGAGCTCTCTTTGTTATCTTCAAACATCAAGCATTCATGTCATAGCATTTTAGTTTCATTTAGCTTAAATGCATATCCTTTAATAGCTTAATTAACTCATCTAATAGCATTTAATCTTCAATTTGGAATCAACCTAGTTTCATAACTTCGTCATCTTGAGCATTTAGTGCCGCATCTTGCATTTCATCTTAATCCATAATCTTATCTTTCCCTAGGATCTTAATTGCATCCATTTTGATCCTAGAATCATTTAAATCTCATTCTCTAGGTTGTCATCTTTAGGATCAAGTGCTCTTCCAAGTGAGGGCCACCTTTAATCTTAGATATCTTTAGAGATAGAGAAGCATGGAACGATTTTAAAGAGTTTAGATTCATTTAACTTGTTTCAATTGATTTCTAACTCTAATGCAATGTTTCATGTGTATGTTTGAAGTGTTCTTCTCTATTATAGGTTGATACCACATTCCAGGCATACAATTATTATTATCAATTTGCAAAACCATATCTATTTCAAAAATTTAATCTAGTTTTAGAACAAAATTTTGTGCATTCACTTTCAATTTCGGTTTTACATATTTTTAATAAAGAAGTCTATAACAAATTTTAAAACAAAGAATATGTCTAATTTATTGCAATTAATGTGACTAAATTATTTTTAAATATCAATCAAAGCAAGAGTACAAAGAATAACAACTACCACAAAGTATCTCAAAGAGAATTATAATACAAACTCACAAAGATTACAATGACCCAACATATGACAAAGGGAAAAAGAAACTTGAAATTAATATTTGAGTTGAAACGCTATACTTAGATCCATATTGTATTTTTTTGAGGATGATTAATTTGATCTTCAACTATGTCTAAGTAAAGCATTATAAATATCAATCAAAGCAAGAGTACAAAGAATAACAACTACCACAAAGTATCTCAAAGAGAATTATAATACAAACTCACAAAGATTACAATGACCCAACATATGACAAAGGGCAAAAGAAACTTGAAATTAATATTTGAGTTGAAACACTATACTTAGATCCATATTGTAGTTTTTTTGAAGATGGTTAATTTGTTCTTGAACTATGTCTAAGTAAAGCATTATAATACCATTTTCCTAAAAATAGTTGTTTGAAAACACAACAATACACCCAACCTTCCAAATATGCCTTAAAATAAGTTGTCTAATAGAATCAACAATCACATAATTATACAAATCAAAGTGAATGATTTTTTTCTAGTTCAACTTTTGATGCAAAATAGCAGGATTTAAAAACAAAAAAACAACATTCCATTGTTTTTTCACAAAAGAGCAACAAAATATATATGTTTCATATTTTCAATACATAAACAAAAGGGGCAATTTGTTGGCTAATTGTAATGCATTTTAGTCTATTTTCATCAAGCAGTTTATGATGTAAAATGTGATCCCTTTTTAAAATATAAAAATCAAATTGAATAATTTATTTTGTCTCTAAATTATAGTTACATAAACTTGAAAATAGACAAATTGGGTACAAACTAATACCCAACTTAATACAATTGATGTAGAATGCTTTACTACATATTTGAACATGAGCTTATATCCATTTTATTTCTAATACATCACATAATTTTCAATGAACATCTATAGTAAATTATAAGAACAAACTCCCATTAAACACAATCAACATAGATACTTGACTTCCACTAAAAGTTCTCCAAACTTCTCACACTTGCTCAGAGGGCTACCAAATTTTTTTCACTACTTTTAATTTGGGCCCCTTTGTTTGAAGGCAATAATACCAATATATGTTTTTTTATTGGTCATCCAAGGGGTTTTGAATGAAGCACCCTTCATTCGAACTCACCTTCTAACAAAGGGATCTAAATGGGTTCAAGTGGAGGGGTCTTCGCTCAAATCCCCTAATTTCCACTTGCCCCTATCTATTTACAACTTTTAGTAGATTTTTGGCTTTCGAGGCTCAAGTTGAAAATTCAAATGAGATCAACTTAATAAACCCAATTGCAAGATCATAGTCCTCAAAATAATTTTTCCAACAACTATAGTACTAATATATATTTTGGTTTTATTATGATTTTTTTTAATTTACTACATATTTTTTACACCAAACATTAAGCTCATTATTTTACAATGTGGAAAATAGTATATTATTAAAAAAATTCAAAAAAATATCTAGGCACTAGGCACTAGAACTATTCAGGAAGGAAAGCTTCGTGTGGTTGTTTTTGCAAAGGCTATCAGAGAAATATTGTGCATTCCTACAAATATAGTAAGGTTGATAAATATGATCCAAATGACCTAGAATATTTCTCTGAATATAGGAATGAACAACTTAATATCTTTAACATTTAATTTGGTGCAAATAATAATATGATGGAGATTCCTAAGTTTCCCATATTGAGAGAATCGTTTAAGGAGGACCTACAAGATGCTCTCTCCATGTTGGCATTTATTCATGGTAAGGAAGCTGATGAACAAGTAGAAGAAACCCATGTAGCTATGGGATATAAGCTTAGGACCCACAAGGGAAAGTTATGGATTGATTTATCAAAAATTATTGCAGATAAATAGATACAAATGTTGGAGTCGAAGTCTATATTCATGTATTCTTATTTCTTAGTTGACATGATGCTTTATCAAAATGTTGCTTTCTTTCAAAGGCATGGCCATATCCAGTTAGATACTATAAATGCCCTAGGAGAAAGTCCAATCCCGTAACCATTCAGACCCCAATCTTGTCAAAATTAATCAAGATCTTACTATCATTTCTCTTATAATTTTCCATCCCCTTTCCTTCAAGAATTGAGCAACTCCCTTCTAGACTTTCAGAGTCACAAATGCAATGGATGACATATTTTTTCTCGCCCTTTGATTGGTTTTGAGGGATGGATTTCACCATGATCTGTGTGCATAGTTTTTGCAATGAGCCTTTCAGACTGCTTGTGCATATTGTTTTCATGCTCGAAATCATTAATGTAATATGCTAATTAGGAAATAAGGACGATCATAGATCCTTAACTAATCTAGCATGATTTAAAACACAAAGCAACAGAATAAATGCTAGAATTGAAAGCTTTAAACAAATTCAAACTCCCTATTCTAGATTTGTGCTTCCAGTATTCTTCTCCAAATTGTTGGTGTAAGTGGCTCTTAGGTATTGCACCGAAATTCCTGCACAAGATGGAAATTGTTTTGAAGAGTGTGATATATAATTCTAGATTGATTTGATGAAAAGAGGTTGAATTTATATTTTCAAGAGAGATGGGGAGGTATTTTGAACTCAAGTTTTGGTTGATAGACAAGTGGTTTAGATTGATCAGTTAACAGAGTCAATTGATTTGCTAACTAAGATTGGTTGACTTGTTAACTCATTTGATTGAGTAGTCAACTAGATTGATTGGATAGTGAACTAAATAGATTAGTTAGTTGACTGGATAGATTGGGGAGATGATTGAATAGATTGGAGAGATAAGTGGATTGATTGATTAGTCAGAAAAGGTAATCTGGAGTGAAAAGGGGTGATTGATGAGTTAACTAAGTTAACTAATTAGTTAACTGATTTGATCAACCAATTATAATTTTCAACATGTGTTATAGGAGATTGAATTGAAATTAAATTTCATTTTAATTTGAATTTGAATTTTGATTTTCGAATGTTGAAATGCACGTGAGATTTATTGAAATTCAGATTTGGTGAAATGTGAATTTGATGATTTGGAATTAGATGAAATTAATTGAAATCCACATTTGGGGAAATGTGAATTTGAGAGAAATGAAATTAGATGGAATTATTTGAAATTTGAATTTGGGAAATTGGAGGAATAAGTTAATTAATTTAAATAATTTAAATGAAATTATTTAAACATTAGAAATAGAATTAATTAAATAATAAAGATTATTTAACTAAGGAATAAATCGTGATTAATTAAATAAATAATATTTAATTAATATTTGAGATAGGGTTAATTGATTGATTAACTAAAGAATAGAAATTTGACAATTAGAAATGTTGAATGTGATGATTGAGTCAGTTTAGAAGAATAATTATCTTAATTAAATAATTAAAGAATTACTTAATTAATTAGGATGAATAATTAGTGTGTGATTAATGAGACATTTTTTTGTTGGGTCCCAGGGACAACTGAGAGGGGGGGTGAATCAGTTGTCTTAATAATACTAACCAAAAACAACTTAATCAATTTACTGCTTAATACCAGTGAGACAGTCTGTGATACCGGTGGACAGAATTAACTGATAAATGCAATACTGGTGATTATTAATGCATGAAATTAAAAGACAAAGTCATCCACAACACATAACACCAATATTTGTATGTGGAAACCCTGTAAGGGGAAAAACCATGGTGGGAAACCTTACCCACAATCAGATGATACTACTACAGATAGTAAGTGTACATAAATGGGGTCTGCACATGCAGAAAGGCCAAGCGCCTAGAGATCACTACTCAAACACATAAGGGAAGTCACACTGACTTACAGTTGGATGGTTAAATCCAATAATAATGTACTGCTCAAAATAGCATCTTCTTATGCTGGATTCAGTACCAGTGTAGTTTTGATATGCTTTCACAAAAACCTAGCTTTATCTTCAAATGATATCTGCATGTGTAGCTCTGCTTAATCTCGCATATACCTTCACATAAAACCTTCTTCACATTCCCACTACGATCTTACAATTAAGATCTTACATTTATACCATACCCTAAGACCAATTTTAGTAGGTTAGCTCTACAATATATTATAATAAAATCATTTTACAAATAATACAATATCCGATGCAATAACCGATTGAACATGTTGGCTTAATGCATTTACAACATTAATTACTCATCTTCATAACATGCCACGCTGATCTGGAAAAGCTAATCCAGCCAGTGAAACCCTGGATAACCCTGGACCTATTTGCCAGTAAGAGCAAATATGCCAATACGAATAAACTGATAAACATCTTTTCAATATATGATGTCCAAACAATGTCTTTGACATTACCAAGTATATTTCATGCCATTCCAAGTGCCGGTGACCATTATTTCCTGCCGGTGTACCATATACCAGTCATTTCCTGTCGGTGTACCATATACCAGTGACTATGCAAGAATTACTTGCTTACTAGTGAATGCTGCTGGATCTCTAGAGTGCTAGAGTTTTAGTAGGTGTTGACATCAATGACAAAACCATACCAAAATACCAACAA
Organism: Cryptomeria japonica; assembly: GCF_030272615.1. NCBI lineage: Eukaryota > Viridiplantae > Streptophyta > Pinopsida > Cupressales > Cupressaceae > Cryptomeria > Cryptomeria japonica. The sequence continues at coordinate 36,159,410 of NC_081405.1, read as the reverse complement.
TCTCCCCCTTTGGCATTGATGGCAACACAAGATGGAAAAACCATCAAAGTGCCAAAAACAGAAATGCCAAATATGAAAACCAATAATCTCCCCAAAGTAACAATCTCTCCCCCTGAGAGTAACAATCTCTGTACCAATGTTTTACCATAGATATCTCTCCCCAAATGATAATATGTTTTTCCATATATCTCTCCCCCTTTGACATCAAATGCCAAAGTTACAAAACCAAGTCCATATACAAAATACCAATCAAATTTACAATATACCAACTACTCCCCCTGAGAAGTAGCTTACTCATCGAAGCCGGAGTATAAGATTTCTTCTATTTGTTCTGTCAATTGATGACAGTCATCAACTATCTATGTGTCTACCGGTGGGGGTATGACCCCAAGCTGATCTCTTAGATACTCAAAAGTCTCCTTAGGTAGAGGTTTAGTGAAAATATCTACAATCTGCTCTTTAGTATTCACATAAACCATTTTGACTATTTTTGCTTCAACATTTTCTTTCAGAAAGTTCAGTTTAATAGAAACATGTTTAGTGTTAGAATGTTGTACCAGATTCTTTGATATGTCAATTGCTGCAGTTTTATCACAGTAGATAGTTATAGGTTCTTTGCAATCTACCTTTATGTCTTGTAACATTTGTTTAAGCCATAATACCTGTGTACAATTTGTTGCTACAGGAACATATTCTGATTCTGTTGTTGATAAAGATGTGCAACTCTATTTCTTACTTAACCAAGAAATTAATCTGCTTCGAAGGAATGCTCCGCTAGTGGTGTTGGCATCATAATAGGCAAATGAGAATGTTGGCATTCCAATTACAGTGAGAAATTGTTGGTATTTCAATAAGGATATTGAGAAGGAAGTTGATGATTATGGATATAACTGATTAAGGATATTTACTATCTTAATATTATTATTTTGTCATGATGTCAAGAAATTGATTTTCTAACTTAGTATGATGTTGCCATATCTTAAGAAGTATGATTTGATGAGTATAAAGATGTCGGTAAAAGACACAGAAAGAATATGATGAATAAGGGGAGAAATAAGTTATTCAATGGGCAACTATTACCGAGTTAGACAATGATGAGATCATGATGTTTAGATTGTTTTGATATTCTACATATGCTATTATTTGAAAGGTTAATACTATACTATGTTACCAAGCAAAGAACCTAGTCGGTAAACCCCAAGGTTATCGCTATCGGTTAATGAAGGCAGAATGTACACCGAGTGAAGTTTAGTATTTACCGAGTTGCAACTGAGCTATAACAGAATACATTAAATTTTTGCATGCGTTATTTAATGAAGGAAGCTGATGAGCTGGAGTTGACTAAATGATTGGTAAGCCGTGTATGAAGTTTGTTAAGAATCTATGGCAATGAAAGATTGGCAGGAAGATCTATAGCTCAGATTGAACCGCAATACCCTAGCACAAGTTCCAAGGCAAAAAAGCAAGTTCCAAGGCGAGGTAAAACATTTTCAGATCAAAGGATACATTGAACCTAGACAAGATTGAAGATCTGATGGCTATAATTGATCATGGGAAATGTGATCAAGGAGATTAAGCGGTTACCTGATTGTTTATAAATAGGAAACTGTTGATAAACAAAGTATGCGGGCAAGTGTATGCACAGGGATGCTACATAGTGATTACCGAGCACAAAAGCTTGAAGACCCATTTTGAATAACAGAGTATAGAGCCCAATAGATAGACAAGATTAGTTCTATGTCTAGACTATTGAGCAGATAGGAATCTGCTTCAGCATTTTCAGATGTGAAGTTGCAGATAGATTTTTATTACTGTTATTTTGTGTAAGTGACAGAAAATTTCTTAACCAAGTGGACTTAACAGTCTTATTTGTAAAACCCTCTAGCAAGGTGACATTCAGATTGAGTGTTTGAAATCCTTTGACAAGGTCACTTCTAACAAGGTGAAGATCCTAACAGATCTGAGGGAAATCCCTTAACCGGGTCACATCTAGCAATGTGTTTGTAATCTTTAACAGGATTTGCTTTTAACCGAGCATACTGTAGAAGAGTATATTTCTTAGTGGGTCCAAAATCCCACAGTGGTTTTTCCCTATTTGGGTTTCCACATTAAATCTGGTGTTATGAGGTTTATGGTGATTCTATGTTTTTAAGTTTGCATGTTTGACAGTTTTTGGTTATATTATTGATATATATGTTACCAAGGTTGAATCTGATGTTTTTATGGATGATTAAGTTTGTATGATTCACCCCCCCCCCCTCTCATCTTGTTGGGCATTAGATCTATACTTATATTAAGTATCAGAACCATCAATTGGTATCAGAGCTTTGGACTCCGGAAGAAAAGTTTAAAGGAACTTGAGTTAAAGATTCAAAGATGTATAAGAGGGATGCACCAAAGCTGAACAAGTCTAGTTTCTCTACATGGCAAAAAAGGATGAAGCTGCACCTATCAGGAATAGGAGAATATGTTGTCTATTATCTAGAGAATGACTTTGTTACACCTAGCACCTATCCATTGACAATGGAAGAGATAAAGGCAAAGCAAGAACACATTCAAGCAATGATTGAGATAACATCTGCATTGACTGACTCTGAGTTTAATGATCTAGAAGGTTGTGTTGATGCTAAGGCAATGTGGGATAAGCTCATATCTGTGTATGGTGGAGATGAACATGTACAAAGAGCAAAAGTGGATAGTCTAAGAGGACAACTTGAATCTATGAGGATAAATGAAGGTGAGAACATAACCCAGTACAGTACAAGACTAAAGGAGATTGTCAATCAAATCAAAGGAGCAGGAGGAACTATTGAAGAAAAGGATGTCACAAGTAAGTTATTGAGAACCCTTCTACCTGCCTATGCAATCCAAGTCTCTGCAATCAATGAATTGAGGTCTGTACCCAATATGCTAGTCTCTTTAGATGCTACTATTGGTAAGCTACATGCATTTGAGTTAAGTAACTTTGATAACAGTGGATCATCGGTAAATAAGATTGAATCTACATTTAGTTCTTTTCATCTTGATGAATCTAATGATTACAATGAAAGAAAGTATAAGTACTCTGAAGGAGATCACAGTGGAGCAAGTGAAATATTTCGTAAGAACAAGGAGAAGGTACACAAAATGTATGAGGAAATCAGAAAGCAAGAAAAGTTTGAAGCACTATTAGCCAAAAGGTTACCGAGAGGCAAAGGTAAGTATAAAGGAAAACTACCTTTGAAATGTTTCAATTGTGATAAGATAGGACATATGGCTTCTAACTGTCCTAATAAAGAATCCAGTGAAAGGAGAGATTACTGAGATGACAGACAAAAAGATAATCATTACAGAGGACACCGAGACTTTAGGAGAAGAGATAAGAAGACATGCCTAATAGCTGATGAGGAATCTAATGATGATAAATCAGATGAAACTGATATAGAGGAAGTTGTTTATGTGGCTATTAAAGAAGGATCAGATGAAGAAAGGTATGAAGAAAAATCCCTACTATCTCACATAAGTAAAAATGATTCATGGATTATAGATAGTGGATGTTCACATCACATGACAGGTGATAAACACAAGTTTGTTATATTAGAAGACTATGATGGAGGCTATGTAAGATTTGGTAATGATGCACCATGTCTGGTAAAAGGTAAAGGATCCATAACACTTCTTGACAATGCTAAATGTAATGATGTTTATTGGGTTGAAGGTTTGAAATACAATTTGTTGAGTGTAGCATAGCTAAACAACATAGGTTACCGAATATAATTTCTAAATGGGATTGTCAATGTTTATGAAAAACATGGAAAGCTAGCTGCTACCGGGACACAAACAAAAGGTAACACATTTCACCTTGACTCAACTCAGAATAAGTGTTTATATGCAAAGATAGATCATACCTGGTTATGGTATAAAAGGTTTTGTCATGTTAATTTTGATAATCTGATCAAAATAAGTAAGAAGCACCAAGTAAGAGGTCTACCGAGTCTTGAAAAACCTAAGAATGCTATGTGCCGAGGATGCCAGATGGGTAAGATGACAAGATCAAGCTTTACAAGTAAGTCACACACTTCTAAGGGAATTTTAGATCTTGTGCATACTAATCTTTGTGGTCCTATGAAAGTCCAGAGTTATTATGGAGATAAATATTTCATATTATTTGTGGATGATTACTCAAGGATGATGTCAGTCATGTTTTTAGAAGAAAAATCAGAAGCTTTTCAAATGTTTAAATGGTACAAGGCAAGAGTTGAAAATGAAACAGGAAGACAATTGAAATGTCTTAGATCAGATAGAGGAGGAGAGTTTACTTCTGATGAGTTCAACTTATACTGCAATGACCATGGTATAAAAAGACAAGTCTCTGCACTGAGAACTCCACATCAAAATGGGATAGCTGAGAGAAGAAACAGATCTATTGTGGATTGTGCCAGAACCTTGTTGATTGAAAAGAAAGTTCCACAAACATTTTGGAGAGAAGCAATAAGCACAGCAGTTTACACACTGAGTCGAGTACAATTGAAGAAAGGTACTTTGAAGACACCTTATGAAATTTGGTATGACAAGAAACCTAATGTAAGTTATTTTAAAATCTTTGGAAGTAGATGCTATGTTCAGAAAGATGATAGAAATGGCAAGTTTGATCAGAAAAGTGAAGAAGGAACATTTCGAGGTTATTCTTCTAGAAGAAAAGCATTTAAATGTCTGATCAAATCATCTAACAAAATAGTAGAAAGTGCAAATGTGAAAATTGATGAATTTGCAAAAAGAAATGATGAAGGAAACTCCAAAGAACCAGAAGATTATGAAGGATTTGTCTATGTTCAACTGAGAAGTCCTACCGAGAAGACTGTTGAAGAAAATGAAGAGAATATCCAGTTACCAAGTGATGAAGAAGATCATACAGAGCCTACTGAGCCTGTATTAGCCAAGTATGTTAGAAGGATTCATGCACCAAGTCAGATTATAGGAGATAAGAATGATCCAGTGATGACAAGGAACAAACTGAGACAAAACACATGTCTAATATCTGAATTTGAACCGAGAATAGTGAAAGAGGCATTTAACAGTGAAGATTGGATAAATGCTATGACAGAAGAGATTGATCAAATCAAGAAGAATGACACATGGACACTGGTCCCAAGACCGAAGGACAAAAATGTAATTGGTACAAAGTGGATTTTCAAAAACAAGCTGAATGAAAAAGGTGAGGTCATTCGGAACAAAGCAAGACTAGTTTACAAAGGTTATGCCCAAGAAGAAGGAATAGATTATGGTGAGGCTTTTGCACCTGTGGCAAGACTTGAAAGAGTAAGAACATTGTTGGCATATGCTGCATTCAAAAATTTCAAGGTATATCAAATGGATGTTAAATCTGCATTTCTGAATGGTATATTAGAAGAAGAAGTTTTCATTGAACAACCTGAAAGATTTGTTGAAGGAGAAAATAATGATCAGGTATGTAAATTGAACAAAGCTTTATATGGTTTGAAACAAGCACTAAGAGCATGGTATGAGAGATTGCATTCATATTTGATCAAAATTGGTTTTATAAGAACAAGTGAAAACAACAATATGTACATGAAGAATGATGAAAATGGAATACTAATCTCAGCCATATTTGTTGATGATATTATATTTTGTGGAAATGACTCTCAATGCAAGAACTTTGGAAATGAAATGAGCAAAGAATTTGAGATGTCATTAATCGGTGAGATAAAGTATTTTATAGGTTTACAGATACTGCAAATGAAGGATGAGATTTTCATTACCCAATCCAAGTACATAAAGGAAATCTTAAAGAAATTTGGTATGGAGGATTCAAAACCTGTAAGTACTCCTATGACTACCAACTATAAACTATCAAAGAATGATTAATCTGCATTTGTTGATGAGACACTTTACCGATCTATGATTGGAAAGTTGCAATATGTTGTTCACAGTAGGCTTGATATTGCACATGCAGTAGGAATAGTTGCAAGATTCTCTGCAGATCCCAAGGAAACACACATGACAGCAATCAAAAGAATTTTTAGATACTTGAAAGGCACTGAAGATTATGGCTTAGTATATCGGAAAGGAAATGTCTTTGATTTAAAGGTTTATACTGATGTTGATTGGGTAGGCAACATTGATGACAGGAAAAGCACAAGTGGAGGAGCTTTCTTTTTAGGAGAAATACTAGTGAGTTGGCTTAGCAAGAAACAAGGATGTGTTTCACAGTCAACAACAAAAGCTAAATATGTTGTTGCAGCACTGAATTGCACCAATATAGCATGGATCAAACAACTGTTGGAAGGTATAAATGAGCAAATTACCGAGCCAATAACTATATTCTGTGATAATACTAGTGTCATTAACATTTCAAAGAATCCTGTTATGCACTCTAAGACAAAGCACATCTCTATTAAATATCATTATCTTAGAGAAGAAGTTCAAGAGAAGAAAGTGGTGTTGGAGTATGTTAGCACAAAGGAGAAAATAGCAGATATCTTCACCAAGCCACTGCCAAGGGACACTTTTGAATATCTCAGAAGTCAGTTAGGGGTCCTACCCCTATCTTCCATTCACTGACTGAGTTCAGTGAAAGCATCAATTTGATGACTCTACCGAATATCCTTTAAGAGTTGATGCTGATTTACACACTTTAGGAGGTTTTCTAAAGGTGTGCAGGAAACAAATAGGAAACATGCAGGAAGCAAGCAGGAAACAAATAGGAAACATGCAGGATGCAAGCAGGAAACAAACAGGAATAATAATAGGGAACAGGAATTGAAGACAAAGTGCTCTGACCGAGACTAAGTTGATACATAATAGCAAGGAATTCACTTCTCAGCGGAAGAAATTATGTTTTAGTTCTTTTCATTTCTGGCATTGTTGTCAAAGGGGGAGAAGACTAATGTATGTTGAAGTCTACTGCCTAAAGGAGAAGACTATATTTCAGAACCGAGAAGAAGACTAATGACAGAGGAAAAGCATTTCAGTGTTTCAACAATCTGAATCAGAATCAATAAAGTCAAATCAATTGGTTTAGCCATCAATGCCAAAGGGGGAGATTGTTGGCATCATAACAGACAAATGAGAATGTTGGCATTCCAATTACAGTGAGAGATTGTTGGTATTTCAATAAGGATATTGAGAAGGTTGTTGATGATTATGGATATAACTGATTAAGGATATTTATTGTCTTAATATTATTATTTTGTCATTGATGTCAAGAAATTGATTTTCTGACTTAGTATGATGTTGCCATATCTTAAGAAGTATGATGTTGCCATATCTTAAGAAGTATGATTTGATGAGTATAAAGATGTCGGTAAAAGACACAGAAAGAATATGATGAATAAGGGGAGCAATAAGTTATTCAATGGGCAACTATTACCGAGTTAGACAATGATGAGATCATGATGTTTAGATTGTTTTGATATTCTACATATGCTATTATTTGAAAGGTTAATACTATACTATGTTACCAAGCAAAGAACCTAGTCGGTAAACCCCAAGGTTATCGCTATCGGTTAATGAAGGCAGAATGTACACCGAGTGAAGTTTAGTATTTACCGAGTTGCAACTGAGCTATAACAGAATACATTAAATTTTTGCATGCGTTATTTAATGAAGGAAGCTGATGAGCTGGAGTTGACTAAATGATTGGTAAGCCGTGTATGAAGTTTGTTAAGAATCTATGGCAATGAAAGATTGGCAGGAAGATCTATAGCTCAGATTGAACCACAATACCCTAGCACAAGTTCCAAGGCAAAAAAGCAAGTTCCAAGGCGAGGTAAAACATTTTCAGATCAAAGGATACATTGAACCTAGACAAGATTGAAGATCTGATGGCTATCATTGATCATGGGAAATGTGATCAAGGAGATTAAGCGGTTACCTGATTGTTTATAAATAGGAAACTGTTGATAAACAAAGTATGCGGGCAAGTGTATGCACAGGGATGCTACATAGTGATTACCGAGCACAAAATCTTGAAGACCCATTTTGAATAATAGAGTATAGAGCCCAGCAGATAGACAAGATTAGTTCTATGTCTAGATTATTGAGTAAATAGGAATCTGCTTCAGCATTTTCAAATGTGAAGTTGCAGATAGATTTTTATTACTGTTATTTTGTGCAAGTGATAGAAAATCTCTTAACCGAGTGGACTTAACACTCTTATTTGTAAAACCCTCACATTCAGATTGAGTGTTTGAAATCCTTTAACAGGGTCACTTCTAACAAGGTGAAGATCCTAACAGATCTGAGGGAAATCCCTTAACTGGGTCACATCTAGCAATGTGTTTGTAATCTTTAACAGGATTTGCTTTTAACCGAGCATACTCTAGAAGAGTATATTTCTTAGTGGGTCCAAAATCCCACAGTGGTTTTTCCCTATTTGGGTTTCCACGTTAAATCTGGTGTTATGAGGTTTATGGTGATTCTATGTTTTTAAGTTTGCATGTTTGACAGTTTTTGGTTATATTACTGATATATATGTTATCGAGGTTGAATCTGATGTTTTTATGGATGATTAAGTTTGTATGATTCACCCCCCCCTCTCATCTTGTTGGGCATTGGATCTGTACTTATATTAAGCATCAGAACCATCAGGTGGTGCTTTTCCTGTCATCTACATCCCTTGCCCAATTTGCATCTGTGTATGCACATAATTCAAATTTTTCATCTCTAGGATACCATAAACCAAGATTTGTAGTGCCCTGTAAGTACTGGAAAATCCTTTTTACTGCTGATTCATGATTTTCTCTAGGATTACTTTGAAATCTTGAAACAATACATACTACATTCATAATATCTGGTCTTGTTTGTGTTAAATATAGTAAACCTCCTATCATAGATTTGTACCTAGTTGGATTAGCAGGTGTTGATTCATCTCTTTGTGATAATTTGTCATTTGTAGTCATAGGTGTACTTACCGGTTTACAGTTCTCCATCCCAAATTTCTTTAGTAGCTCCTTCAAATACTTGAATTGACTTAAGAATATACCTTTTATCAGTTTGTGAGATCTGCAATCCTAAGAAGAATTTTACTTCTCCAGTCATAGACATTTCAAACTCTTGCTGCATTTTGATAGAGAAATCCTTACATAATCCATCTTCTCCTCCAAAAATTATATCAACAAAAACTTCTGTAACCAAGATGTCATCATTAGTTATTTTATAGTATAAATTACTATCTGCATTTCCTTTAGAGAAACCAATCTTCAAAAGATACTTATCTAATCTTGCATACCAAGCTCTTGGAGCTTGCTTCAACCCATATAAAGCTTTCTTTAACTTGCAAACCATATCTTTGTCTTCTGTTAAAGAAAATCCATCAGGTTGTTCAATGTAAACTTCTTCTTCAAGAATTCCATTAAAAAATGCACATTTAACATCCATGTGATATACTTTATAGTTCTTATGAGCTGCAAAAGCCAAGAATAATCTAACTACCTCAATTCTAGCTACCGGTGCAAAGGTTTCATTGTAATCAATTCCTTCTTTCTGAGAATATCCCTTACACACCAGCCTTGTTTTGTTTCTGATTACTTCACCATTTTCATTAAGTTTGTTTCTAAATACCCATTTGGTTCCAATAACATTTTTATCTTTAGGCCAGGGAACTAATGCCCATGTCTCATTCTTTTCAATCTGTTCTAATTCTTCTTCCATAGCTTTAATCCAAAATTTATCTTCACATGCCTCATTAATTGATGATGGTTCAATTTTAGAAATAAGACATGCCTCTTCATTTTCCAATCTTCCTCTTGTCATAACTCCTCTATATTTGTTTCCTATTATCTGATCTTCAGAATGATTCAATCTTACATACCGGGGTGTCTTTGTTTGTTGTTGTTCCTTAGTTACTGTGGAATTTTCAGATGATACCGGTGTAACTAGATCTTCACTCTGTACCGGTGGATTCAGTGTAGGTTCATTGGTCAGAATTTCTATTGCCAGTTCATAATCCATATACCTTGAAGTTCCTCTGAATTGTTCATCAATCTTTACATTTGTGCTTTCAACAATTTTCTGCAATCTCTTGTTAAAACATCTATATGCTTTACTCTTATATGAATAACCTAAAAATATTCCTTCATCACTTCTAGGATCAAATTTCCCAATGTACTCATCTCTTCTAATATAGCATTTACTCCCAAAAATTCTGAAATATTTAAGAGTAGGAGTAATACCAAACCATAGTTCATGAGGGGTCTTACCGGTTTCACCTTTGATGTGAACTTAGTTGAATGTATAGACTGATGTACTTACTACTTCTCTCCAATATACATGTGGTAGATTTGATTCATATAACATACTTCTGGCTGCATCCAAGATAGTTCTGTTCTTTCTTTCTACAACTCCATTCTGCTGTGGTGTCCGGGGTGCTGATAGTTGTCTTCTGATTCCATTCACTTCACAGTAGGTATTAAATTCCTTAGATGTAAATTCACCTCCTTGATCTGATCTTAAACATTTTATTTTCTTACCGGTTTCATTTTCAACCATTGCTTTGAATAATTTGAACTTTCCAAGTGCTTCTGATTTTTCTTTGAGAAAAGTAACCCAGCACATTCTAGAGTAGTCATCAATGATTAGCATGAAATATCTATCACCTTGTAAACTTTTAGTTCTAGCTAGACCACATAAATCAATATGAATTAAATCAAGAGCATTATTTGATTTTTCTGGAATACTTTTGAAACTAGCTCTAGCCTATTTTCCAAATTGACATTCCTTACATACTGTGTTGTGAGGTTTGACAATTTCAGGTAAATCTCTAACTACTTTAGTAGTACTGATCTTTACCATGCAATCAAAATTTACATGATAGAGTCTCTTATGCCACAACCAACTTTCATCAATATCTGCAATCAAGCATGTTTTTTCACTGTTATTCAAATGAAAGATATTACCTCTAGTCTGATTATCGGTTGCAATTTCTAAACCAATTATGTTCATGATTTTGCATTTATCATTCTTAAACTATAACTGAAATCCTTTCTCAACTAATTGACCAACACTCAAAAGATTATGCTTTAATCCTTCAACATAGTAAACATTGTCAGTGTTATGCTTACCATCAAGAGATATTGAACCCTTACCTTTGATTGAACAAGCTTTGTCATCTCCAAATCTTACTAGACCTCCATTGTACTCCTGAAAAGTTAAAAATTTACTTTTGTCACCAGTCATGTGATGTGAGCATCTAGAATCAATGATCCATTCATCCTTAGTTTCAATTCTAGCAGCCAAGGCCTATTCTACCGGTTGCTCTGCAGGTGCCGGTTGATCTTCTATTATAGCAACAAAACCCCATCGATTGTCTACCAAATCCTCATCAAAATCATCAGTTACTCCTTCATCAGCAACATAACAAGATTTGTCCTTATTCTTCTTGAATTTGTATCTCTGATATTCAAGGTTAGGCTTGTATGTCCTTCTAGCTTCTTCTCTTAACCTAGCATGTCTATCAGGGCATCTTGAAGCCATATGACCAATCTTATTGCAGTTAAAACATTTAAAGGGTGCTTTACCTTCATACTTACTTCCAACTGGACCTTTAGGCATATTCCTTGCAAATAGTGCTTCAAGTTGTTCAAGTTCTTCATTTTCTCTCCTGCTTTCTTCAAGTTCTCTTGCATAAAAGGCTTTCCAATCAAATTTGTCAAATGATGGTGCAGATGATGTTGATGCTTTAAAATCTAAATCTATTTTTATAGTAGCAGCAGGACCAAATTCCTCAATTTCAAAGGGTGATAGTTTTCCAGTCAATGTATCCCTAGTTATTGAAGTGTTAGGCATTGTTCTCAGTTCATTTATTGCAGTAACCTTCATTTTATATGCCGGTGGCAATCCTCTTAAAGATTTTGAAACAATTTCATCTTCACTTAAGGTTCCTCCACAACATTTAATACCCAAAACAATTTCATTTACTCTTTCCATAAAAGCAGAAATTCTTTCATCTTCTTCCATTTTCAGGCTTTCATACCTGACCTTGAAGCTTTCAAGTTTTGCAATCTTGACTGTGGAATCTCCTTCATTCAGTGTTTCCAAGTGATCCCAAATAGCTTTAGCAGTAGACCTATCTGATAATCCCATGATTTGCTAATCTGATAGAGTGCTTAAGAGTGCTTCTCTTGCCTTGCAATCATTCTCCTCATCTTTAGTCAAATTTGGTGGATTGGGCTCACTTGTAGTAGGAGTAGTATATCCATTCTTTGTTACCTCCCAAATGTCCTTTCCAATGCAATTCAGATGTGTCTCCATCCTGATCTTCCATATGCCATAGTTGGTTCCATCTAGTTTAGGACTGTCCTTTCTGAAATAGTTAGTAGACATTGGATCTCCTCAAGTTGTTAAACTTCTGCAAAAGAGGACTAGGCTCTGATACCAATTGTTGGGTCCCGGGGACAACTGAGAGGGGGGGGGTGAATCAGTTGTCTTAATAATACTAACCAAAAACAACTTAATCAATTTACTGCTTAATACCGGTGAGACAGTCTGTGATACCAGTGGACAGAATTAACTGATAAATGCAATACCGGTGATTATTAATGCATGAAATTAAAAGACAAAGTCATCCACAACACATAACACCAATATTTTTACGTGGAAACCCTGTAAGGGGAAAAACCATGGTGGGAAACCTTACCCACAATCAGATGATACTACTGCAGATAGTAAGTGTACATAAATGGGGTCTGCACATGTAGAAAGGCCAAGCGCCTAGAGCTCACTGCTCAAACACATAAGGGAAGTCACATTGACTTACAGTTGGATGGTTAAATCCAATAATAATGTACTGCTCAAAATAGCATCTTCTTATGCTAGATTCAGTACCGGTGTAGTTCTTATATGCTTTCACAAAAACCTAGCTTTATCTTCAAATGATGTCTGCGTGTGTAGCTCTGCTTAATCTTGCATATACCTTCACACAAAACCTTCTTCACATTCCCACTACGATCTTGCAATTAAGATCTTACATTTATACCATACCCTAAGACCAATTTTAGTAGGTCGGCTCTACAAGATATTATAATAAAATCATTTTACAAATAATACAATATCCGATGCAATAACTGATTGAACATGCTGGCTTAATACATTTACAACATTAATTACTCATCTTCATAACATGCCACGCTAATCTGGAAAAGATAATCCTGCTGGTGAAACCCTTGATAACCTTGGACCTATTTGCCGGTAAGAGCAAATATGCCAATACGAATAAACTGATAAACATCTTTTCAATATATGATGTCCAAACAATGTCTTCAACATTACCAAGTATATTTAATGCCATTCCAAGTGTCGGTGATCATTATTTCCTGGCGGTGTACCATATACCAGTGATTTCCTGCCGGTGTACCATATACCAGTGACTGTGCAAGAATTACTTGCTTGCCGGTGAATACTGTTGGATCTCCAGAGTGCTAGAGTTTTAGTAGGTGTTGACATCAATGACAAAACCATACCAAAATACCAACATTTTTAGGCATCTACATTTGCCTCTCTTTGAGACAATGTCAAAATGACGTCGTTTTAAAGAAAAAAGAAAAAAAAAAACTGCTCGAGTATGCCCTAGTGATATTAGGGTATAATGCCCCCTCAAGAGATTGTTTTTGCATTGAAGGCATGAACGATCTCTCGAAAGAAGAAGAATGTTTGATGAAAGATGAAGAATTATTAACTTGATGACGCGAATGAGTTTGATTGGATAGAAGAAATGGTTAGAATGATTTGAAGATTGACATAATGATAAGATTGATAGGATTGATGAGATTCATCAGATTGATTTGATTGATAGGATTGATCTGATAAATATAAAGTCTGGTTTCTGGAAGGACACGTCCTGTATAAGAAAAAGATGATCAAAATATTTGGTTTCAAGAAGGATACATCTTGTATAAGAAAAATGATAGATGATCGTGTCTGGTTTTAGGAAGGACTAATCTTGTATAAGACAAATGATAGATCCAAAATTGGATGAGTAATGAAATATGATGAAGGATGAAAAATGATTGATTGATAGATAGAATAGTTGATGTGAGGAAATTATTTGAGATGCAATTAGAAAGATGTGAGTAGAAATTGAAATGAACTCATTGAGAGTAAAATATGTTAGATGAGAAAATGATCTTTGAGATAGAATCACATGATGAGATGAGAAAATGAAATGATATGATTGATGATGATAGTGAATGATGGTGATGAATACTCTTCTTTTCCTTTATTCATAGTGCAACACATTATCATCATTGAGCCTTATTATGTAACAATGAAGCTTAGTATACCAGGGTATAAGGAACCAAGATGTATACATATCTCATTGCAAAACAAACATGTAGTAGACAAGGAATGAAACCTCCATTCTGGGAATAGCATTAGGGGTCAACGTATGTGTGGTATTCACAGGCTGAATGCTCCTATCATAGACACCCACTAGAGAAAATGCCCCATAACTTCATTGGTTCACACCACAAACAACAAACAAAGAAAAGGATCATGCTCATCATAGCTCCTCTAGTCACTTTTGGACATCCTTGAGTAGCATAGAAACATGATCTTCACCAATTGATAAAAGATAAAAACCAAATAAGACAAAAGTCAGCAGCTAAACTGACTATGCCTTTGCTTTAATTTGTTTGATGTGATGGTTGATAATGTCTGGTTTCAAAAAGTTGCGAACCCCATTTAAGACTGATCTGTCTGGTTTCGAGTATATCCTCTCCTGCTTAAGACAAGATAATGATCATGTTGATAAGGATAGGTTGATGATTGATAAGACAATTTGATCAGATTGGTTGCAGATTTTTTGACAAGATAATTATATCCTTTGTTTTAACTCCATGCGAAGTGTTTGCTGGATATCTACTAGGGTTTTTTTATTCTTGTGTGAGACATGTTATTGCAAGTTTTTTTACTGTTTTTCAATTTTTAGATTGTTTTTGAATTTTCCAATGTTTTTGTGCTTTTTTTTTCAAGATTGTATTTGAATATTTTTGGTTGATTTTGTTGGATTTCAATTGTTTTTGGTATTTTCTCAAGATCTTTTTCGGATTTTTAGGATTTTTCATGACTTTATCTGATTTTTAGGATTTTTTTCAGGATTTTTTTCATCAATTTATCTATAGGACTTTACATAATTTTTAGGATTTTTTCATGACTTTATATGATTTTTAGGATTTTTTCAGTTATGTCCCCAGTATGTAGACCTATTATGACATGATGATCTAGGTGATGCATATGGATACAATGAATTTTTGATATAAGTTATACTAATGCAAGATGCATGATGAAGATGCAATTCCTATTCGAACAAGGATGATTGTGTGCGTCTTTCATTCTAAAATGTACTAATTGAATTAAAGGTATGAAATATTTTAGAGATAGGAGTTCAATCTGTTCTAAGAAGGCTTTAGACCATCCAAGCTAACACACTATGTAACCAAGATTTATGAATGGAGGCACATAAAACTTCTCCATCAATTCTTGAAACTTTGATCTCCTTTTGCCCACGTGTATGCACTTGAGTTTATTCCTACCCTTATAACCATTACAAACCCTTGGAATCCTATGTGGCTAGCTACATGAGTTATTTTGTCTTCAAAAGCAACCTAGATAAAGCCTCACTACCAACAAGCTTTTAGGGCTCCGATGAGGTTATACACCATAATATCTCGAATATTGTTCCATTGCCAGTAGGCATCCATATCCCTGATAGAGTTATTCACATGTTCCCTTAGTCAAGCTTTTATTACACATTTTTGCATGATATTTCAGTTATATATATGTGCTATTTTGCCTTGAGATGGATATTGGCATAACATTTCTTCTTTATTTTCTTGCCTTGACTTGCAAGTAATGAAACCTACTTGGGTATGACAATTATAGCGGCGGTGAAGTAGAATTTTGGATTTTTCACTAGCCACATGATGAACTAGGTATCTGCAATGACTTAGAGCATGTGATTAATGTGTGAGATATAGAAATTGATATACTTTGGGTAACAAGGCTCAATAGTGAAACCTCTACATAACCATGGATAAATCTCAATCACAAGGTGACATTAAATATGAATGATTGAAGACCTCCTAAAGACTTCATGAAAAATTATCTAGGAAATGAGACAACCTTCGCTCCTTTCAGTGCAAACAGGTAACTGATTTAGACAATCACCTACTTTTATTGATGCAACTATATGAGAAAGCAATAATGATATATAGTTATATGTTATGCAATTTGAAATGCAAGCAACTATGATGTGCTCTGAAATGGAGATATGTGATGCAATGCAATAAAGAAATATGCAAATACAGTTTGAAATTTTAAATGAACCCATCCATTAGATGTAATTTCTTTTAAGGTGAATGTTGTTATTGGGTTGGTGTGAATTTCATGTAGATAGTTCATTGGTCTTTGTTTGAAGAGTTGGATAAACCTTTCTCTTTCAATAGGATATTCAGCTGGGTGTATTTCATGTGGAGTTTTTATTATAGCGTCATCATTTTCAAACAAATCCAGTTGAGGTAGATCTTCTTTCCCCTAGTCTATCGAGTGTGGATGTATAAGAGACCATTTATTGCTTTCTTCTGTGTGAGGTGTTTCCAACATTATGCACACTTGGCTATGATATTGTTTTGTGATGAAGCAACCTCTCATTTTGGGGATAAGGAACTTTAGTATTTCGACATCTAAATCCAATGTTGGTGCTAGGACAACTTTTGTCACCACATCATCCTGTGCTAATAGTGATGGTTCCATATTGGAATTTTTGGTTTGTGCTATGCTTGTTTCTATCTCCACATTGGTATTCGATGATGGTGCACATACAATCATTCATAATTTTCTCTCTACAGTATGGTCTAGATTGGTGATTTCATTCATAAGGGGTTCATGAACAACTTGTGTAAATGAATTGGGATTATGAGTAGGACTAGAAGAAATGAGTTGGAATGCACTGATACTGGTAGTAAACTGAGAGGGGGGGGGGTGAATCAATTTAAACAATAACAACAACCAATTCAATTATAAACCTTATATCGGATCACAACTCAATGAAAGATATATCATGGAAGCACAACACACATACAACCAATATTTTGACATGGAAAACCCGGAAAGGGAAAAAACACAGTGGGAAGTCCTACCCATAATCAGATGAATACTCTGCAGTAGTATTATGAAAAATTACAACGGGGTCTGCACATGCAAAAAGGCCAACAACCTAGAGCGCACTACTCATCACAAAGGGAAGTCTCACTGAAGTACATAAACATTGAACTACAATTCGGAAAGCAATGAACTATGAAAGTAGCATCTACTAATTCCTGATACAGTTTCGGTTAAGCACTGATGTCTGCTCTGCAATACAAATCCTTTCCAACCTTCACCTGAATGATATGACTTTATTCTCACATAATCCTTCTCTGATAATGTAGAAAACCAACCATAACCATCGCATACCAAATTACATGAATAAGTCGCCTATAAATACAGATCATCAACCTTATTGACAAGGTCGGCTAAACCCTAAACCCATAAACCCATAATTATAACAATTACATCACATAATACCACCGAACCAATATTATGATTTACATTACATAGCATGGACCTAAATCAAGTAACCAAACAATTATATCCATCGAGGATTCCTCTAAGACCAAGATCCAACATGTTTTACTTGTCGGTAGAAACCCTCAATTAAAGTTTCACCGGATCCAAATAGGACCACCATAATAGCACACCATCCAATGCAAAGTCACCAAATGCTCGGGATATGATCAAGAAGCACTAACAACATGATAGAAATTGATTCAATAAGCCGGACCCAAAATCCATTGACCAAGTCACCAAATCAACATACCGGTAAAGCCAAAAGCTAGCCGGTAAACACATAAACCAACCAGTAACCAAAAATACCAAAAGTGATAACCAAATCATGAAACCACTAGAATATAGCAAGCATATAACCATCATAATAAGCATCCAATACCGATTCCAAAGATCTGATCATACCGGATCAGAATCACAGCCAGAACCAAAATGATCACCAAGACTAACCGTGATAGTCTCCAACTAGGATACAGTGTTGACATCAATGACAACACTTAAAAATATCCAACATATTGCTAACAATCTCCCCTTTTGGCATTGATGGCAACACTAAATGCGAAAAACATTTAAGTGCCAAGGAATGCCAACAATCTCCAAAACACCATCAAAAGATCTAGCAGTTTTCACATGAATACCTTCTCCCCCTTTGACATCAATGAAAAAGGATGGATACCAAACCAAGAATACTAAACAAAATAGCTGACTACTCCCCCTGAGTAGTAGCATCATCTTCATCAACCTAGATCAGAAAAGTATGTCTGATAAGCTCACTGGATTCATGCATCTCTACATCTCTAAGTCTCTTCCGAAGGGCTAGTAACCCCCAACTGATCTCTGAGATATTCAAAATTTTCTTTAGGCAATGGTTTAGTTAGAATATCTGCAATCTATTCCTTATTAGGCACATAAACCAATCTAACTTCCTTTGCTTCAACCTTTTCTTTCAGAAAATTATACCTTATATAAATGTGTTTTGATTTGGAATGAAATACCGGATTCTTTGACATATCAATACCATAAGTATTATCACAGTGAATAATAGTAGGCTCGTCATAACTTACCCTTATATCCTTTAACATTTGTTTCATCCATAAAATTTGAGTACAATTGGTAGCTGCTGCAACATATTCTGCTTCAATCGTAGACAATGAAGTGCATGATTGTTTCTTACTAAGCCATGAAACCAACTTCTTCCCAAGAAAGAATGCACCATCCAGAGTGCTCTTCTGGTCATCCACATCTCCTACCCAATTAGAATCTGTATATGCACATAATGTGAAGTCATCATTCTTTGGATACCATAACTCAAAGTCTGTTGTACCTGCCAAATATCTGAATATCCTCTTGACAGCAATATCATGAGTTTCTCTAGGATTTGCTTGAAATCTAGAAGCAATAAAAACAACATTCATTATATCAAGTCTTGTTTGAGTTAGGTACAACAAACCACCAATCATTGATTTGAATCTGCTCGGGCTCACTTTAGGCGATTCATCATCCTTTGACAATTTACAACTGGTTATCATAGGAGTACTGACATGTTTAGAATTCTCAAGTCCAAATTTCTTAAGTAACTCCTTCACATACTTAGTTTGACAAATGAAAATACCTTTATCAGTCTAAGTAATATAAAAATGTTGGCATTTCAATAAGGATATTGAGAAGGTTGTTGATGACTATGGATATAACTGATTAAGGATGTTCACTATCTTAATATTATTATTTTGTCATTGATGTCAAGAAATTGATTTTCTAATTCAGTATGATGTTTCCATATCTTAAGAAGTATGATTTGATGAGTATAAAGATGTCGATAAAAGACACAGAAAGAATGTGATGAATAAGGGGAGGAATAAGTTATTCAATGGGCAACTATTACCGAGTTAGACAATGATGAGATCATGATGTTTAGATTGTTTTGATATCCTACATATGCTATTGTTTGTAAGGTTAATACTATACTATGTTACCGAGAAAAGAACCTAGTCGGTAAACCCTAAGGAACCTAGTCGGTAAACCCTAAGGTTATTGATATCGGTTAATGAAGGCGGAATGTCTACCGAGTGAAGTTTAGTATTTATCGAGTTGCAACCAAGTAATAACAGAATGCATTGAATGAATAAAAGCATTATTTAATGAAGGAAGCTGATGAGCTGGAGTTGATTAAATGATTGGTAAGCCATGCATGAAGTTTCTTAAGGATCTATGGCAATGAAAGATCGGCAAGAAGATCTACAGCTCAGATTGAACCGTAATACATTAGCACAAGTTCCAAGAAATGTATGCAAGTTCCAAGGCGAGGTAAAACATTTTCAGATCAAAGGATACATTGAACCTGGTCAAGATTGAAGATCTGATGGCTATGATTGATCATGGGAAATGTGATCGAGAAGATTAAGCGGTTGGAAAATTGTTTATAAATAAGGAACTGTTAATAAACAATGTATGCTGGCAAGTGTATGCACAGGGATGCTACATAGTGATTATTGAGCACAGAAGCTTGAAGATCTATTTGAATAACAGAGTAGGGAGCCTAGTAGAGGGACAAGATAAGTCCTATGACTAGATTGTATTGAGCAAATAGGAATCTTCTTTAACATTTTAGATGTGAAGTGGTAGATATATTTTTATTACTGTTATTTTGTGAAGTAACAGAAAATCTCTTAACCGAGTGGACTTAACAGTCTTATTTGTAAATCCTCTAGCAAGGTGACATTCTTATTGAGTGTTTGAAATCCTTTAACAAGGTCACTTCTAACAAGGTGAAGATCCTAACAGATCTGAGGGAAATCCCTTAACCGGGTCACATCTAGCAATGTGTTTGTAATCTTTAATAGGATTTGCTTTTAACCGAGCATACTCTAGAAGAGTATATTTCTTAGTGGGACCGAAATCCCATAGTGGTTTTTCCCTATTTGGGTTTCCACATTAAATCTGGTGTTATATGTTTTGTGATCTTATCTGTTTATGAGTCTGCATGCATTACTGTTTTTTTTATAAGGTTACTGGGTTGAATCTATTATTTTTATGGAAGATTAAGTTTGTATGATTCACCCCCCCCCCCTCTCATCTTGTTAGCTTGGCATTTATACTAACCATTTAGTATCAAAACTATCAGAAAAACTAAGAAAAAATTCATCTCATCAATCATAAACATTTCAAATTCATTCTTCATATCATTAGCAAATTTCATGCATAAACCTTCTTCTCCTCCAAAAATGATATCATCCACATAGACTTCAATAATCAATATGTCATCATGCTCAATTTTGTAATATAAGTTACTATTAGCATTACCTTTACTAAAACCAAGCTTTGAAAGATACTTATCCAATCTAGCATACCATGCTCTAGGGGCTCATTTTAGTCCATAATAAAGCTTTCTTCAATCTACAAACCATGTCCTTGTCTTCTGATAAATAAAATCCATCAGGTTGTTCAATGTAAACTTCCTCTTCAAGATATACATTCAGAAATGCACATTTAACATCCATCTGATATACTTTGTAGTTCTTGTGTGCAACATAAGCAAGAAAAAGTCTTATCGCTTCAATTCTAGCAATCGGGGCATAAGTTTCCCCATAATCAATTCCTTCTTCTCGTGAATAACCTTTGCAAACCAATCTATCTGTGTTCCTTACCACTTGACCTTCCTCATTCAATTTGTTCTTAAAAACCCATTTAGTTTTGTGCACGGGAAAAGCAAGTCAATGAAACTTAAAATGTGAAAAATATGCTCAAAGGGACTTGTCCACACACCAACAGGACTTCTTGGTGCAAGTTATGGAGTCATGAAGAATGACTCAACTTCCCAAGGTAGGTTCCATGGTTCTCTATCTCACAAGATCCCTCAAGCCAATGCCTTTGCTCTCAGATCACTGAGAAAAGTGACTTAGGGATGACGAATGCAAGAACGAGGGATGATTTAGATTATTTTAGCATGAAATGCATACTATCTATGCATGATTTTACAAATGAAATAAACTAGATTATAAGATGACAAGATTAGTAGCAATACTATCCTAACATGATATACTAGTTAATGATTTAAGCTAATGATAAAGGAAATAGTCTAAAATGCTTATTAGATTAATTCCTATTACAAAGAGAAGCTAGATGTATTGATAAATTCGAGCATAAATGAGATACTAAAAGCTTGCATGGATCTTTAAAATGGAGGAATGAGAGCTCTATTTATAGTGAAAATAGGGCAATGGATGGTCAAGATTGAAGGAGTTAATCAAGGGGCAGGATTGAAAGTTATCAATCCATGTTTACAATTTCCACCAATGAAATGGTGACAATTGTCAACATAAGACTGGTTGAGAGGAGGTGTAAGAAGCATTAAATGCTTGAGAAGACTTCATGGTTACCTTGGGAGGTAAGGGTTAAGGTTAGGTTAGGGTTATCCAATGGATAAAGCTTTTACCCAAGGGATAAACTCTTGTGCAAAGGTTAAAGGGATAACTATGGTCAAAGCAATGAATGCTTGATGAGACCCTTGGGTTCGAAGGAGGTTAAGTTAGTCAAAAAGTCTCTAACCATGCCACTAAGGGTTAGTTAACCATTAATGGTTTGGAAGACTTTGGGGACAAATTTGTAAGAGTCCTTCCAAATTTGGGGGTATTCAACAAGTTAGCTTGTTGAAGGCATAAAGGCTTTAATGCCTTTTGAAGACTTTACTCCAAATTTGAGAAGTGACCTCCTCAAATTTAGGGAAAAGGGATAATGGATGGATTTAGGTTAATTGATTAGGATTAGATAGATTCTAGAAGAAATTAGGAATAGGGTTAGGATGCAAGTGGGAGATGTAGGAAAATGCAAGTGGATGAGGGATAATAGGATTAATTAAAATAAATTGCTTTATTTCAATTTGGTTGCAAGTTGGGAAATTAAATAAATTAGATTTATTCAATTTGGGGTAACTATTAATTAAATGTAAATTTAATTAAAAGTAAGAAGGGATTTTAATTAAATAAAATGATTTATTCAATTCAATGACATAAAGGTCTCAAGTGAATTTTAACTAAATAAATTAAATAATTTATTTAATAAAATAGAAGAATGTGGGCGATTTAATTAAATTAGATTTAACTAAATAGATGAATGAACATTTAATATTCATTTAGGAATATGGTCATTTTTATACGTCTACATTTTGCCCCTCTTTGAAGTGACGTGCATGCACATGTTGATTTAAAGAAAATGATGTGTCGTCATGATTTGGTTATGATCAGTGTGATGTCATGTCGAGATGTTTATGTCATGCCCCAGATTTGATAAATGATGTTGATAATGCCCCCTCGGGAGATGAATCAAAAATTTTGAACATTTGATTTGTTTTGGTTAAATTTGATAAATTTCATTGCATGGTAAAATTTTTGGCTATGTTGAATGCGGTGATTTTATTCATCTCCCGATAATGATGTTTGGTAGGGTCGTATGAGACACCATGAGCATTTTACGCATTCCTCCACATAACCCTAATTTTGATTTACCCTATAAAAGGGAAAAAGTGATTTCTTTTTGTCTCATTTGAGCTTGTTGACCTTGGAGAAAGTGACACTTGGAGAAAAGTCAACATGTCGGTTCCTTATGCTTCTCATCGATTCGAGCATGTGCGGAGGTATCAGAGGCTCGTCGTGTATGGACCACCAGTAAGTCAGCCTTTTTGACCCCCTTTGGATTTTTATTTTGTCATTTTTTATCATGTTTTCAATTTTCCCACGTGGATTTAATGGTTTAGCGCGTCGGGGTCAATGCGTAGCACATAGAGAAAAATGGGTAGAGCGTAGGAGATACCTAGCGCATAGGGTTCCTAGGGGGTCACATGGGTAGGCATGGGTAGCGCATAGGTATGACCTAGCATAGTGGGGAAGGGTTATAGCGCAGGAACCAAGTAGGATAGCGCATGGGGGGTTTCAGCGCTTAGGGTGGGTTAGATGGCGTTTTGGAGAAAAGGGATAGCGCATAGGTGCAGGCTAGTGCGTAGGGTAAATTGGGTAGCGCTTTGAGAGAACAGGTTAGCGCATAACTAGCAGTTTAGAGCATAGATAAGTTTGTTTAATGCATAGGGGAAAAATTTGGGTAAAGTGTGATTTTTGGAAGAAGAAAGATAGATTGATGCCAGTTTTTGCTAGGATAGGTGTGAATTGTTAGTCTGCGTGTCTATTGTCATTGTTTTGATAAGTTGTCCAATAGGATGTTTGATATAACTTGATTTGATTTGCAATGTTTCAAGTTGATTTTTTTGATCTGATGTTGATTTGATATGGATGGTGTATATGAACTTGATTTGATATGAATTGTTTCAAGTTGATATATATGTTGAACTTGAGTTGTTTTACAAGCTGCAATGGTTGTGGAACTTGAGTTGTTTTACAAGTTGATATGAATGTGAAACTTGAGTTGTGTTACAAGTTGATTTGATTGTGGAACTTTAGTTGTGTTACAAGCTGATATGAATGTGAAACTTGAGTTGTGTTACAAGTTGATGTGATTGTGAAACTTGAGTTGTGTTACAAGTTGATATGAACTGTATTTTGATATGACCGTTTTGAGGAGGAAACTGATATTCGACTTGTTTTTCTTTGTGATAGGAGCACATTGGAGTGGTTCAGTCACGAGAGCGATTTCTGAGACCGTGGTCACTGATACCATGATTGACTCAGGCTGACAGGGATATCATTGAGAGTTGTGGCCTATCCTCTTTGTTAGAGATGCCTCGGTTTATCGTTAACCGGGCTTTGTTGATAGCATTGGCTGAGAGGTGGCATAGTGATACAAACACCTTTCATTTGGTGATAGGCAAGATCATAGTGACACCTGAGGATTGCTACCGGATTCTACGGATTCCTGTGGTAGGTGCATTGTTACCCTATGAGTAGACAGAGGAGGGTGGCACAGAGGCTCTCCACTAGATTTTTTCAGGATGACATGATTTGCGGGTATGAGATCCCGTGGTAGGATTTCATTGATTTGGATTATGCTCCTCTACCATCCGTCCTAGCCGGTTTAATAGGTGGTTTCTTATGTCCCGACCGTAGGTCAAAGGGACTGGCAGTAGGATGGGGGTTGGTCGTGGAGGACATGGTGACACAGGGTCGCCGCTTTGCATGGGGTTCGGCTATGCTAGCCCACTTATACAGGGATCTGCATCAGGTGGTGTACTTGGGTTAGAGTATTTTATCAGATGGAGTGACACTGATATAGGTATGGGCATGGGAGCATATTCCCACAGCCAGGCCACTAGCGGACAAAGATAGGCCTATTAGGTGTGCTTATGCATACAAATATTGGGGGATAGTTGTCCAGCGTAAGCTGGGCAAACTAGAGCACTAGAGGAGAGTTTTGGATGATATTGATATGGTCATCTGGCAACCATATACAGGGTGTGAGGTATGGGCAGAGGATGGGATGGAGATGCCCTATGTCTACATGTCCAGGTATCTGATAGGGCAGACACCCTTTGTTATAGAGAGGTTCCTGCACAGCCGGGTGTTGCGGCAGTATGGTCGACAATAGGAGATACCACAGGGAGCATGTTTATATGCTCGATGGAGATAGGATGTTCCAGAGTGGGGACCCACTATTGATAGTGCGGCAACAGTTGAGGAGTTATTTCACTTAGCCGGCTAGATTTGGGAGTATGCCCCTGAGAAAGTGGATGCAGGGATGACTGATGAGTTCGTAGCACTCTTTGTGGTGCATGCAGTGGCCAGGATATCAGATCCAGTGGAGAGGATTCCCACTTTTGATGATGATGAGGATGATCATCCTGAGAGGCTAGGGAGACGGGGAGAGGCAGGTGAGGAGGTGGATGAGGGAGGTGGTGATGGTGGAGGAGGCGATGGTGGAGATAGTGGAGGAGGTGGCCAAGGTCGGCGAGGAGATAGGGGGAGATTTGATAAGGGGAGATTGGATCGGGGGGGCAGAGGAGATAGAGATGGTGGTGACAGAGGGATACAGGTTGAGAGAGTAGTGTGACGGGTGGCGGTGGATAGAGGTAGAGGAGGTTTGGCTATTGGAGCTGGGGGTGAGGAGAGGGTTGGAGAGGTTATAGCGGCGGTGGGAGGGTATGATGATTTCAGATGACCAGCCCAGAGGAGGAGGTCAAATGTGTTACCCCCACCAACACTGATGGGTAGAGGGACAGGGGGTACCCCTTCATAGGTACCCCTGCAGATGTGGATTCTGATGCACATTGAGGATGCGCAGATTAGATCTTTGCAGTTGTCAATGCAACAGTTGTAGACATAGTTGTTGATGCATCAGCGTCAGATTACTCAGCTGACTACAGAGCGGGATACAGAGATAGAGCATTAGGACCGAGCAGAGGAGCTCGCAGCGAGTTTGTAGAGAGTGACAACAGGTTGCCCGATGAGAGACACATTGAGAGAGCTGGCTTTGAGAGCCAAGGAGGTGGAGTACTATCGGAGACATTATGAGCATGCAGTGCCCAAGGAGCGCTGTGTGCCGAGTTTCACAGCGTCGAGATCTAGTCAATCTTGAGAGACTGGGTCGAGGACAGAGAGCAGAGGCGTGACAGGGCCTCCTAGGCAGGATCCACTTGGAGATCTAGGTGCTGGGACATCTATAGTGAGACCGTCTCCTTCAGGAGATAGTCATACCTGAGAGACATTGTCTCTATTGTATTTTGATCATTTTGTTGTATTGGCACAGACATGACATATGTTGTACATTGATCATTGTTTTGAGATATATATGACACCATTTTCTTTGATCCTTATGTGATGTGTTATGGATTATGCTTTCTATATGGTTTTGATTTTTCTATGATGATGATGCAATGCTTAGATGTATGTGTTTTGATATCTGGTGAATATGATGTGTTAATACATGATGTTGTGAGATATATCTTGAAAATGAGATGTATGATATGATATGTTGTGAGATGTATCTTGAAAATGAGATGGATGATATGATATGTTGTGAGATGTATCTTGAAAATGAGATGTATGATATGATATGAGATGTAACTAAATGTAAGATTAAAAATGATGTGCAGCCTAATTGTAAAATGATATGCAACTAATTGTTTTGAGCATCCTCATTCTGCATTGGTCATCCCTGTATAGCCACATGTTGTTTGCTTTCTTTGTAGGTATCATTATTGAGCATTGATTTTTTTGGGATATGTTGAAAATTTTTACAAGCATAATGGTATAATTGAACCATAATGACTAGAGAAAAATTTACATGATTTTTGATTTTGCAAGATAGCACAAGCGTCAAGGTATAATTGAACCAGGACTTCCTGAGTGCGGATTGCATATAAACACACAAGATTAAACCATTTGTATGTGCAAAGTGGAAACATGTCTTCAGTGATTCGGTGCTTGAATCACGTCTCAAGACAAGTATCTACATAGTACAAATGATCACCTCATAGATAGAAAACTAAAAAAATATTGGAGTTCTCGTGACTTTCTCTAGCATGAAGCATTGTTGAGAAAATGTAGATGGATCCAACAATTAAAAAAAATCATCAAGTGCAAAAATAGTCCAAACTTTATGCAAGATGCAACATTTGATACTTTAGAAAATCATCCATTATATTTTTGTGAATCCCGTTAAGTGATCAATGTGTGGTTTTTGTGATTTTGAGTTTTGTTTGCGGGATATGATGTTATGAGTTTGCTACAAGTTTTTGACGTCTTGAATGTGTTGTAAGTTCTGATTAATGGTGCCCCTAGCTGAGTGTGCCTCTTAATGTGGATATGTACAATGATTACCAAGCCATGGTGAGATGTGGTGAAAGGATATGCGGATAAACCAGGAGAGTGACCACGCTAAGTATGTCCTGGATGGATATTGTGAGAAAATGTTAGGCGATGGCCGATAGTGCTTAACAATGGATATAATGGCAAAATATAGACATAGGAGTTGTCCTCTCACAATAGCACCTGTTTGCCAGGTTTTCACCAGTTGCTTTGTACTTTTTTCTTTTTTCATGATTTTTGATTTTTTGACTTTTATGTGCATTAGATTGCTCAAGTGTAGTATTTCTTCAAATGGATGTTGTTAGTTGGTTCATCGAGCACATCTCCTTCTGAAGTTGTTAGCTGATAAGTGCCTGATCCATAGGCTAATATGATGACAAAGGGACCTAACTAGTTAGGTTCAAATTTCCCTTTCTTTTCCCGATCTTGCTGATTTATAGGATTTTCCTTGAGTACTAGGTCACCAATTTTAAAAATTCTAGGAATGACCTTGTGGTTGTAGCTTCTGTGCATGCGTTGCTGATATGCTTTGAGGTGAGTATAGGCATGTTGGCATTTTTCATCTAGAAGTTCTATCTCTTGCAATCGGTTGACTCGATACTCTTCATCTGGAATGAGGCCTTTCAAAGATACTCTAAGTGATGGAATTTCTACCTCTAGTGGTAAAATTACTTCGGATCCATATACCAATGAATAGGGTGTAGCTTTCGTAGGTGTGTGGATGCTAGTTCTGTATGCCCAAAGTGTTGGATTGATTTTTACATGCCAATCTTTGTCTGCATCATTCACTGTTTTCTTTAGGATTTTCAATATTGTCTTGTTGGATGCTTCTTCCTGACCATTCCCCTATGGGTAGTAAGGTGTAGACAAACAATGTTGGATTTTGAATTTTTCACATAGTTCTCTTACATCTTGGTTCTTAAAAGGTCATCCATTATCTGTGATGATGGAACTTGGAATGCCATATCTACAGATTAGATAATTAAGGATAAAAGAGGCTATATGTTTTCCAGTTACTGTGCTCATGGGGACCACTTCAATCCACTTGGTAAATTATTATGTTGCAGTTATAATGAACTTGTGTCCATTTGAAGATGAAGGATGAATTTTTCCGACTAAGTCCAGTCCCCACTGGCAAAAGGGCTAGGATGTTGTGAATGGTTGCAGTTCCTGTGTTGGTGCATGTATAAGATTGCCATGGATTTGACATTTAGGACACTTCTTTGCAAAGTGATAAGAGTCTTTTTCCATTGTCGGCCAGTAATATCCCATTCTTAGAAGTTTTTTAGCAAGAGTAGGACCACTTGAATGTGTGCTACAGATACCTTTGTGAAGCTCTTGTAAAGCAGAGTTAGATTCATTACGATCAAGGCAACAAAGAAGAGTACCATCTAGACCTCAACGGTACAAAGTATCAGCAGTGAGAGTATAACAGGCAGCTTGCTGGATAAAGTTGCATTTTTGGTTGCAGGATAGGTCAATGGGTAGGATATTTCTCTTAAGATAGTTGTATATTGGTCCATATAATGGAGAGTCAGAATCGGTCAAGGCATAGATAACATGGGAATCAGAATGGTCGTAGGCAGGGGAGAACAGTTGCTCTACCAGAAACTCATAACGATTATGTTGCTCTCGAATTTGAAGTAGTGAAGTGATAGTAGCCATTGCATCAGCTGCTCTATTGTCCAACCTTGGTATTTGCTTGAAGGTGATGTGTACAAAATATTGTTTAAAATCATCCACCATTTGCTTGTATGGTAGCAGCTTGTCGTCCTTCATCTAATAGTCATTGTTGATTTGATTGATGACTAGTTGTGAATCTCCATAGACTTTTAATTCTATGATTCTCCCTTCCATGGCCATTTTGATGCCTATAACCAGTGCTTCATATTCAGCAACATTATTTGTGCATGGAAACATGAGTCTATATGATCTTGGTATGGTGTGCCCTTCAGGAGTGATGAACAGAATGCCAACACCTGAGCCATGTTGAGTATAGGATCCATCAAAGTATAGGGTCCATTGTTTGGTGGAAATAGCAAGAACATCCCTATCCAGAAATTTGATTTCCATAAGGTGTTTTCCAGGTAGTGGTGCTTCAACTAGTTGAACTACAATCACTTGTCCTTTGATAGCTCGTCGCTCTATGTAGTGGATATCTAATTCACTAAGAATCATGACCCATTTAGCCAATCTGCCTGTAAGAGCTGCCTTGCTGAGTAAATATTTGAGAGGATCAATTTTTGTGATGAGCTTGATTGTGTGTGCTAGCATGTAATGCCAAAACTTTTGAGAGGCAAATACCACTGTTAGACAAGCCTTCTCAATGAATGTATAGTTCAGTTCATATCCATTCAATGTCCTGCTGATGTAATATATAGCTCATTCCTTGCCCTGTTGATCCTCTAACAATGCCCCTAGTGATATAACTGTTGTTGAAATGTAGAGAATGAGTGGCTTCCCTGCTATTGGTGGTACTAGAACTGGTGGGTTCATTGGATATTGCTTGATTTGATAGAATGATTCTGCACATTTGGCTTCCCATATGAATGGTACATTTTTATGTAGCAAATGATTGAACAAGAGACTTTTATCTGCTAATTGAGCGATGAATCACTTATTTGATTGAAGTTGTCCTTGTAGAGATCTGAGTTGGTTGATGTTCTTTGGTGGTGGCATCTCCATGATGGCTTGTACCTTTGTTGGATCTACTTCAATACCCTTAGCTGAAACTATGTAGCCTAGTAACTTTCCTGATGTAACCCCAAAGACACACTTCTTAGGGTTGAGCCTAACTTGGAACTTTTCCAATCTGTCATAAATATTTTCTAAGATGCTTAAATGTTCTGCTCTGGTGAATGATTTGTCTAGTAAATCATCTACATAATCCCCCATGAAGGTATGCATCATGTCATGAAAGACTGTTGTTAGTGCTCTTTGATAAGTTGCCCCAGCATTCTCTAAGCCAAATGGCATGACATTCCAACATTACATTCCCCAAGGACAGGTAAACGTTGTTTTATCTTGATCTTCTGGGGCTATCTTGATTTGATTATAGCCTGAAAAACTGTCCATTAGTGATAGCATTGCATGGCTTGCTGTGAGGTCTACAATTATGTCGATACTAGGTAAAGGAAAGTCATCTTTGGGACAGGCTTTGTTGACATCTCTAAAATCGGTGCATATTCTGATTTTGCCATCTCGTTTTGATACTGGTACAATGTTGGAAATCCATTCAGCATAGTCGATAGGTCGAATGAATCCGACATCTAATAGTTTCTTAAGCTCATCTTTAACCATGAGTGCCACATGTGGATTCATCTTTCGCAATTTTTGCTTAACTAGCTTAGCTCCTGGAGTAATGGATAAGTGATGCATGATTAATTGTGGATCAATCCTGGGCATATCTGCATATGACCAAGCAAAGTTGATTTGCTTTTCTTTAAAAAAATTGATAAACTCTGATCTTTCTTCCTCTGTCAAAGATTCTGCAAGGTGTATATTTTTGGTTGCTTATGTAGTACCAATGTTGATTGACTGAGTGGGCTCAATCAATATGGGTGATCGCTCATGATAATGCTCGGGAAGAGTGTCAAGTCTCCCATCTTTAGGTGCCTTAAAAAGGTTTTCACCCTCCAATGCGTCCTTTATTTTTACTTTTTTGTGATCTATTGCTGCCATTGACTGGTTTTCAGCAGTAGATCTTTTATGTTGTTCATTTTTGCGACTGAGAGACTTGGCACTCCCCTGATAGCAGATGTCGTTACTTTGTTCATTGGTAGAGTCTATTTTCAGGTTAATGGTACACAAGTAGTGGATAATGGATTCGTCATTTGGGAAAACTAGTATATCATGAGTTTTAGGCTCATCCCAGTCTATGAGGTCAGGAAAGACAAGTGGTAAGGAGTCGTTAGGTGGATCAAGTTCTACTGTTGTAAGTGTCAGGATGGAGGTATCATCGTGGTTGGCCTGGGTGTTAAATAAGTTAAGGATTTCATTGAGGTCTTCGATGGTATCATCTTTTGTATAGACTTGCTCGTAATGTCATTTCTCATTTTCCTTGGCTTCACAGATATTTTGTGGACCAAACTCAAGTGGTCTAGATTCTGTGCCACGTTCTTCTTGAGAGATGGGTGTATGACTATCATTTACACAAATATCTTCAGTAACATTAGAATAGCTGCCCCATTCATATTCATTGGAATTAGTCTCAGAGGTAGTATCCCAAATTCTAGCAATGTTGTGGACTGGTATGTTGTAGGGTGAGAACAAGTCTTTGATGATCGATACAAGTTTGATAGTTTTCTCTGATTCGGTGTCTGATCCTACTTCTACTCTTTGCATTTGTTCATATACAGTCTCTCCTCAGGGAGGAATGATGTTATCAGGAGGTGATTCCTCTTTTTCAGATATTGGTTCTTGAATATGATGTGCTTCTGCAGTAGATGCTTCCTTCTTTTGTTTGATGGACTTCTCTTGATGTTGCTTTCGTTCTTGATTTTCATGTTCTTTACATATTGTCTCAACTGACTCAAATAGTGCTTCCTGCCAGGAGTCCTCCTTGTATTTCTTCTTTGCTTTCCACTGAGGTTTTTGGTATTTGCTTGGTGTCTTCCTTGGTGGTAGAACATATTCATAGCCCAATCCTTTTTTGTATTTACTGGATTGTGAAGGAGGATCCAATGGTTCTATGAAGCCTTCCTAACACTTGCTGATAGGTCCTTTTCCATGGTATCCCATTCATTGCATGATTAGGTAACCTTTTCCATATAGGTGTGTTGGTAAAGCTACCTCCATAGTAGTTGCTCTATCTTCCTCCTCATCTTTGTATAGCCAACTAAGTATGTCTTTCTCCTCTGATTCATGTGCTAGAGTGCCTAGTTGAATAAATTTTCCATCAAACTTGGTGATGGGTTGTGTCGCTTGATGTGTTGATGCTGAAGGTAGCCCATGAGATTTAGGTGATATTGGTAAGTTGGCTAAACATAACATCTCTAAAGAGTATTCTCCCATGCCTTGTTCTTTAATTTTCATCTTCTGTTTGAAATCCATAGATAGTGATGTAGACTTTTCTTGCTGAAGATCTGGTGCTGAGTAACTTTGTTTTTCTCTATTATGTGGAACTAAGCTGTCTTGAGCTGCCCCCATAGCATTACAATGTTGAAAAGGATTATGATCTGCTGATATAGAAATCTCCTACCCATTGTAGGGGAACTTAACACACTGATGATAAGTAGAAGGTACTCCTTGCATTTCATGTATCCAAGGTCGACCCAATAAGATATTGTATGTGAGGTCTATGTCTAAGACTTGGCACATAGTGTCCTTTTGTATTGGTCCCACATGAATTGGTAACATTATTGTTCCTTTGGATGATCTTTCTTCATCATCATATGCTTTGATAGTGATCTTTTTGCGTGGATCAATAGATTGCTCAAAGAAGCCTAATGCACGGATAAGTTTTAAGGTACATATATTGAGTCCAGCTCCTCCATCTATTAATACTCTTTTGACTCGATGCTTGTAGACCAAGACTTCAATGTGGAGTGGAGTATTGTGTGGATGGCTCAATGAGATATTATCATGCTCAGAAAAAGTGAGGTTATGAGGCCCTATCATATGAGCCACCATGGCTTGGAATTTGTCAGCATCCAGATCTTGAGGTACATTTGTTTCCAATAACACTTGTTCCAAGATGTCTTTATGTTTTGGTGAAAGTTTCAGCAACTCCAGTATGGATATTTGAGCAGGAGTTTTGCATAGTTGACTGACTAGATCATATTGAATTTTGGGTATGGTGTTTGCCATTGACATATGTCCCTTCAAGACATATTTTTTAGCTCTGGTTGTTACGTTGATGGATTCATGTTCACGCTTGTCCTCAATTGTGATAACATTGACTTGATTGTCCTCAGCTGATATATGATTGATGGTGTTATTGTAAATGTGATTTATACAAGCTCCACGTGTATCATTTAAGGTTGAAGCTCCATCCTTGTTGTCGTTTGGAAGAGGATTCTTAAAGGCTCCATGGTCACCATTTGTCTTGAGACCATCGACTGTTAAATCGCCTCTATCAATCATGTCTTGAACAATGTTTTTCAGCCTCATGCAATCATTTGTTTGATGACCTTTGTTGCGATGAAAATCACAAAAGTGTGAGTCATTCCACCAAGGTGGTTTGATTTGTGGTTCAAAGTTGTTGATCACTGGTAAGGAGATAATTTTGTTTGCTAGAAGTTCTCTGAATGCTGACTCCAGTAATTGCCCTAGTGGTGTGTAAATGCATTTTGGAAAGTTGTTTGCATTACCTCGTGAGTTTGGATTAGGTCCTCGATTGGTGTTATTGTTTTGGGTATTGTTGGTGTTGTTTGTGTTGAGTTGATCTTGATTGGTATTCGGTGCATAAGTGTTAGTGCCTTGGTTAGCACCTTTGGGATTCTTTGTAGCTTGAGGATTACCTGATAATGCGAGCACGAGTTGTTTGGATTTTGGATCATTTGATTCATTTCCTCCTTCATTTCCAGTGTTTTTGTTTCTAGTCCAGAATCTGGATTTGTCTAAGTTGTTGTTGTTTTGGTTGTTGTAATTGGATGAACTTGTTTCTTCTTTGAAAAATTTTAATGTTCCTTTCTTGACACATGCTTCTTCTACTTGGATGTTATTTTCAATCAATTTAACAAAAGATGGTATGCATTGGATTTTGAGTCTGTAACTCATCTCACTATTCAAGTTGTCAATGAAAATCTCCATCTTTTCCTTTTCAAGGACATCTCGAGGATATCTCAAAACCATACACCGCCAACGTTGAAGGAATACCATGAATGTTTCATTGTTTTTCTGTTTGGTGTTACAGACATCTAACATGGTGATAGCATGTTGAATGTTATAGGAATATTGAGTCATGAATTTGTTGACTAGCTCATCAAATGATCTGACAGGTGGTGTGATTTTGGATAACCATTCCATTGTTTTCCCTCCCAAGCTTCTTGGGAATAGCCTCATCAAATAGGTGTCATCATGAGCAAATTCAAGACTCATGGTACAAAATTCTTGAACATGATCATGAGGATCACTTTTCCCATCATATTTGTCAAATTTGGGAATGTCTAAGTTTGGGGGAAAAGGCACCATGTTTAATCATCTGTCAAAAGGATAAGGACAAATCTCATTTAAGGAATACCGCACTGTTGACCCTTGTTGCATGTCTTGCATCTATTTTTGCAGCATTTGTATTTATTGTGTGAGAGCAATCAAGGGTGCATTCGTTTGCTGAGGGAAGAGTTATTTCTTCCCATGGTGTCTAGTTTGGAATGGTGTGTGAAATGGTATATTTTGTTCAAGAATATTTTTGTCAGGAGTATTCTGCTCGGGAATGTTTTGTTCCAGAATGTTTTGTTCAGGAATATTTTGCTCAGGAATGTTTTGTTCATGGTCACGTGCTCCCTCTTCTCTTTGTTGTTCTTGATAATCATAATGTCGAGACCCTGTTCTAAATACGTCAGTATCGAAGTCTTTGGGAATTTTAACTCCTTTGCATGTGAGCATGAGTAGGTATTTCTCCCTATCATTTTCTATGAGTCTTTCTACAAGTTTTTGAAATGAAGCCCTTTCTTGACACTCTTGGAGGATTTCTTCAGAAATTTTGTTATCTTCTAGATTTGGATACTCGAAAGGATTCGATAATCTTCGATCCATACTGGATTCAAGTTGTGTTTCCTTTTGCTTGTTTCGTTGAGAGCGAGTAAAAATGGGCATCTAGTAGAAACTTTCTGTGACAAAGGGAACAAACTCCTCTTTGAGGTGTTGCTCAGGGGTTGGTGGTTCAAATCAAGGTATATCGTAAGTGATGCACACTTCGGGGAATAAGGCCAGACTGATTTTTCCTCCTTGATTTATGCTTTGATTGAATGCTGATTTTTGACAGAATGCTCTACTCCTCAAGGGTTCTTTGTCAAATTCATTGGTTTTGTCTTGAAGATACAAGCGGATATGATGAAGGAATGTTCGATGAGATTTGAAGAGTTGGCGATTGATGTATAAAAACTTATTCCATTTGGCAAGTTTTAAAGAACTAGGTTGTTGTGTCTTCAACTTAGTGTTATGATAAATACTCTTTCTTCTCAGAATATGAGGATTAGTCATGCACAAGTGATCAATGGTTTCCTTTGATTTGTTTTGGATTTAGTTTAGCTTGTTTTGGAAACTCAAGTTTTACTTTTATCAAAGTGAAGGTTTAGATGCCCCCTCATGACAAAGTGTGTCAAATGATATGGAGTACGAGCTTTCCCGATATGGAAACTCGATTTGACAACTTGGAGTTTTAAAACAAGTGTGTTTTTGGGATAGAAATCTGTTTGATTGAAGGACCTGTTTGATACTTGTGATGAGGTTTCCTGATTTTGATAGGAGAGATGTGTTATCTTGCAACTAGTTTTCAAATTTTGGACAACTTTGTTTGATGAAAAACTTGTTTTGAGAATAGTTTTGGATACTTTGTTTTGGTTTTCTGCTTGATGAAGTTTAGGCTAAGGAAGGAAAGCTCCCGAATTTGTTTTCAAATTTTTCAAAAATGACCTTTGTTTTACCCCCTATTTTTTTGGTTTTGACGACACGCTAAGATAGAGACGCAATGCACTACAGAAAGTTCCTAATGGACTAGGGAAAAGACCCTATGCGCTACGCTGCCCCTTGTGACGCGCTAACTGGATTGTTTTGATTTTGTCTTGGTTCAAAATTTTATGCGCTAATATGGGCCGCCAATGTGCTAACTATTGATATCTACGTGTTGAAGTTTGATCTCCACGCGCTAAACTGATGCTTCAATGCGCTAAACTGTTTTCAAAACGCACTACTTGAAACTGCTAGTTTTGGATTTTGATGAAGCGGTAACGTTAAACCCTAACGCGCTAAGGTAAAGGTTGAATGCACTAAAAGATGGTTTCTACGCGCTAAGAGGTTGCTCTTACGCGCTAAACTGCCCTGATATTTTGACTTGGTTGTTTTTCTGCAATTTTTGGAATTTTATTTTTAGATTTCAATGATGATAGATGATTTTTTGAAGTAACAAATGAAGACACCACACCAAAGTGGTAACCATTTTGCTTAATCTAAATAATGAGTGTATGTTATGCAAGGATGTGTTCAAATCCCTAATGTTTTAACAGGTTTAGACACAACAAGCAATTTAGTCAGACACTTTATTCAAGGGTCATAAGCAATATCATAGCCCACTAGTCTCGATACTCCATCAGCTCAAACGGTCGTGTCACCCCCTAGGGGGTGCCTATTTTTTTGCTTTTTCCAGAAATTAACCCAAAGTGAACTACTTCACAATTGAGTAGTTATCTTGGGAGATATATGGTGAGCGATCTTGGGGGTGGATTCTTCCCCACCCTTGCACTATGATATTACAAATGTCTGGATACTGACTCGGCTCAAAGTTTCTATGCTAAAGTTCATAATCAAGCTTCCTGTTCGGCTGTCAGTGATAAAATCTCCCAGGAGGCTTCCCAACCTTTAGAACAAAGGCTTTACGTATCTCAAGGATACTGGGGGAAGGCTAATCGCTGCGCGCAACCATTGAAAAGGACTTTCGTCACTTTCCACTTTTGATTATAGTGGGTTGGAACACTTGGCTTCAAAGTCATTTCCCACTTAGGTCGTTCCCTTCACACAGGCCAAAAATGGCTTTAAGAGTTTTTCAACCCCTCGAGAAGGTAGGCCTACTAGAGGATTTAATGCAATATGACTGAAAGCGTAAGAGTGGTATGGCTTTTTGATCACCCAGTTAAGGGGAGAGCATATTCCTTCCACTTTCGAGATAAGGCAAACAAGGTTCTTTTTATCTTTCAAGTCAATGGTTTGCTAAACCTATACGAAGATGTTGCTCCACAAAAACATGGTGTTTATTTTATCCTTTCAAGGCAATGATTTTTTGATCTATTGAGAAGGAACCTAGTCAACAAAATAAATGTGATGTTTGGTCAACAAAAGAAATCGATTGCAAGGGGAAGATCTTCCCTCTTTGGTTGTAAATGACTTTTGGACATGTGTGATTCTTTACTTTGCCAAAAACTTGAAGTGGATCCTTTTATGCACCAAAGGATGGTGAAGTTATTCTTAAGCCCCTTTGTTTGCAAAAATGGAAAATTGCCTTGTTCTTTTTAGAGCCCAATCTAAAAATTTCTCCTAGGAAAGCAAGGAAAGATTGTTTTGTGGTTCTTTTTATAGCCCAAATAAAGTGAGTTCAATTTTATCTAACAAGAATAAAAAAAACTCTAAATTCTAACTAACTTAAATAAGTTAGTAAAAATTTAAACTATTTATGATTCTAGAAATAAAACTAAGCTCCCATCTGCAAGAAACTGTCAAAAAACCTGTAAAAATACAAAGTAAAATAGTTAGAAAAATATTTGAATTTTGTGGACTTCGACAAGTCTAACTGTAAAATCAATTACAATTTTTTTTAATTTTGCATCTGTCTGTGATGCGCTATAGAAAAGACTGTACGTGCTACGAGATAACCGGTATGCGCTATCGGACATACCCAATGCGCTGAATTGTTTTCCGAATGTGCCGCTCTGTTATTCTCCCGTGCTGAGACCTGCAAGAAAAATATTAAAAGGATATGCGCTAAGTGATAGGCTCTACACGTTAGGAAATGAATCCCACACGCTAAACAGTGAGCCAGATGCACTGGATGATTAACCAGATGCGCTAAGGGTCATTCCCTACGCGTTGATTCCTATTTCCCGCGTACTTGCAAAAGTGATTATATTTAAAAACCGATTTGATTAATGGGGTAGTGCCCCACAGTGGGCACCAGAAATGTGTGCGGGAAAAGCGGGTCAATGAAACTTAAAATGTGAAAAATATGCTCAAAGGGACTTGTCCACACACCAACAGGACTTCTTGGTGCAAGTTATGGAGTCATGAAGAATGACTCAACTTCCCAAGGTAGGTTCCATGGTTCTCTATCTCACAAGGTCCCTCAAGCCAATGCCTTTGCTCTCAGATTACTGAGCAAAGTGACTTAGGGATGACGAATGCAAGAACGAGGGATGCTTTAGATTATTTTAGCATGAAATGCATCCTATCTATGCATGATTTTACAAATGAAATAAACTAGATTATAAGATGACAAGATTAGTAGCAATACTATCCTAACATGATATACTAGTTAATGATTTAAGCTAATGATAGAGGAAATAGTCTAAAATGCTTATTAGATTAATTCCTATTACAAAGAGAAGCTAGATGTATTGATAAATTCAAGCATAAATGAGATACTAAAAGCTTGCATGGATCTTTAAAATGGAGGAATGAGAGCTCTATTTATAGTGAAAATAGGGCAATGGATGGTCAAGATTGAAGGAGTTAATCAAGGGTTAGGATTGAAAGTTATCAATCCATGTTTACAATTTCCACCAATGAAATGGTGACAATTGTCAACATAAGACCGGTTGAGAGGAGGTGTAAGAAGCATTAAATGCTTGAGAAGACTTCATGGTTACCTTGGGAGGTAAGGGTTAAGGTTAGGTTAGGGTTATCCAATGGATAAAGTTTTTACCCAAGGGATAAACTCTTGTGCAAAGGTTAAAGGGATAACTATGGTCAAAGAAATGAATGCTTGATGAGACCCTTGGGTTAGAAGGAGGTTAAGTTAGTCAAAAAGTCTCTAACCATGCCACTAAGGGTTAGTTAACCATTAATGGTTTGGAAGACTTTGGGGACAAATTTGTAAGAGTCCTTCCAAATTTGGGGGTATTCAACAAGTTAGCTTGTTGAAGGCATAAAGGCTTTAATGCCTTTTGAAGGCTTTACTCCAAATTTGAGAAGTGACCTCCTCAAATTTAGGGAAAAGGGATAATGGATGGATTTAGGTTAAATGATTAGGATTAGATGGATTCTAGAAGAAATTAGGAATAGGGTTAGGAAGCAAGTGGGAGATGTAGGAAAATGCAAGTGGATGAGGGATAATAGGATTAATTAAAATAAATTGCTTTATTTCAATTTGGTTTCGAGTTGGGTAATTAAATAAATTACATTTATTCAATTTGGGGTAAACTATTAATTAAATGTAAATTTAATTAAAAGTAAGAAGGGATTTTAATTAAATAAAATGATTTATTCAATTAAATGACATAAAGGGCTCAAGTGAATTTTAACTAAATAAATTGAATAATTTATTTAATAAAATAGAAGAATGTGGGCGATTTAATTAAATTATATTTAACTAATTAGGTCTTCCAACTCTTCAAGCTCTCTTTCTTCTTTCTCAATTTCCTCCATATCCTTAGCATTCATCTCTTTCCAATCTATCTTCTATTTACCAAAGGTAGATGGTTTAAATGCAGTCTCAGTTTTAGTAGCACTCTGATCTCCAAGTTCTTCAAGTTCAAAAACAATCAATTTCCCAAGTAATGTATCTCTGGTCACAGGGGTACTTAACATTGTCAGGAGTTCATTGATAGCAATATCCTTCATCTTGTAAGTCAGAGGTAGAACTCTTAGAACTTTTGACACTATCTCATCCTCACTAATAGATCTGCCACAACATTTGATACCCTTGACAATCTCATTTACTCTATTCATGAAAGAACTTATCTTCTTATCTTCTTCCATCTTTAAAGTTTCATATCTTATCCGAAAACCTTCAAGTTTTACAATTTTCATAGCCTGGTCACCTTCATAAAGAGTTTCAAGCTTTGTCCAGATCAGCTTAGCATTATCCAACTCTATGACATTTAATAGCTTCTCATCAGATAGAGAGCTTAACGATGCTTCTTTTGCTCTCACGTCATTTTCAGCTCTCTTTTGTTCATTAGTAGGTGTTGGTGTTCCAGAATTAGGATCATGAGGTATATACCCTTTCTCCACTATCTCCCAAACTTCAGCTCTAAGACATCTTAGATGAATCTTCATTCGATCCTTCCATATCTTGTAATTTGTACCATCAAATATGGGACTCTCCTTCCGGTAAGGATTGAATGTAGAACTAGATGTAGTTGCCATCGGATCTCCTAAAGCAGTTAAGCTTCTGCAGAGAGGACCTTGCTCTGATACCAATTGTTTGAATGCACTGATACCAGTAGTAAACTGAGAGAGGCGAGGGTGAATTAGTTTACTAACAATAACAACAATCAATTCTATTATAAACCGTATACCGGATCACAACTCAATGAAAGATATATCATGAAAGCATAACACCAATATTTTGACATGGAAAACCCAGAAAGGGAAAATCCACGGTGGGAAACCCTACCCACAATCAGATGAATACTCTATAGCAGTATTATGAATAATTACAATGGGGTCTACACATACAGAAAGGCCAATAGCCTAGAGCGCACTGCTCATCACAAATGGAAGTATCACTGACATACATAAACATCAGACTACAATCCAGAAAGCAATGAACTGTGAAAGTAGCATCTACTAATGCTTGATATAGTTCTGGTTAAGCACTGTTGTCTGCTCTGTAATACAAATCCTTTCCAACCTTCACCTAAATGATATGACTTTATTCACACATAATCCTTCTCTGATAATGCGGACTTAACCAACCATAACCATCGCATACCAAATTACATGAATAAGTCACCTGTAAATACAGATCATCGACCTTATTGGCAAGGTCGGCTAAACACTAAACCCATAAACCCATAATTATAATAATTACATCACACAATACCACCAGACCAACATTATGATTTACATTACATATCATGGACCTAAATCAAGTAACCAAACAATTATATCCATCAAGGATTCCGCTAAGACCAATATCCAATACGCTTTACTTGCCAGTAGAAACTCTTAGTGAAAGTTTAACCGGATCCAAATAGGACCACCATAACAGCACACCATCCAATGCAAAGTCACCAAATGCTCTGGATATGATCAAGAAGCACCAACAACATGATAGAAATCGATTCCATTAGCCAGACCCAAAATCCACTAACCAAGTCACCAAATCAACATACCGGTAAAGCTAACAAGGAATGCCAGAAGCTAGTAAAGGCATAAACAAACTGGTAATTGGAAATACCAAAAGCGATAACCAAATCATGAAACCACCAGAATATAGCAAGCATATAACCATCAGAATAAGCATCCAAAACCGATTCCAAAGAT
Source organism: Cryptomeria japonica (assembly GCF_030272615.1). Lineage (NCBI taxonomy): Eukaryota > Viridiplantae > Streptophyta > Pinopsida > Cupressales > Cupressaceae > Cryptomeria > Cryptomeria japonica. Next base: position 36,117,927 of record NC_081405.1, on the reverse strand, counting down.
TTGATCATACTGGATCAGAATCATAGCCAGAACCAAAATGATCACAAAGACTAATTGGGACAGATCCAACCGGGATACAGTGCTAACATCAATGACAACACATAACCAAATCTAGCATATTGCCAACAAAATGGTAGGTTCATTTGGTGATAGGAAGCCTTGTGAGGGACATGAAGGATTATGACATTGAGATGAAGGGATGGAGGGGTCTTGATAAGGATCTGGAGAAATAATGGGATCTTGTTTAGGATATGAAGGTGAAGGAATACTTTGATCTTGACTTGGGAAGGGATTATTAGGAAGAATGGAAGGGGCATCCTAATCTTGCTTAGGAGGTGGATGTTGGATAGGATTTGAAAGAACATCTTGCTCTTGAGATAAAAGGGTGTTATTATGAATGGAATAGAAAAGAATGAGAGGATCATCATAGGATTCTTGATAGGTGTGATCTTGATAAAAAATTGGGTAGGATGGAAGGGTTTGTTCTTGATCTTGATTTATTCCATGGCTCGTTTCTTCTAATTTTGGATTATCCTCTTGACACGAGGAAGGATTTTTGATATGTATGAGATATTTTTGGAAGGTTTCAACACTTTGGCCTGATGAGAAAGGTTTTTGAATGAGACTCTCTGAATCATGACTTTGATTAGATTGGATTTTTATGATGGATATCCCTTGGGATATTGTGTTATTGGATAGAGATGGCATTGACTGGTCTTGTGTGACTTCAAGGGATGATGAAATGGTGGATATAGATATGGTTGAGTTGGAATTTGGTTGAATGGGATTTGATTTTGGTTGAAAGGAGTCTGAATGTTGGGTTGATGTGATTGGTATGATTGATATGTTGGGTTGAAAGAAAAAGAAGGTTGACATGACTCTAATGTTGGTTGAATTGAAGTAGGAGCAATTTTATTGAAGAATGAAGCTTGGCATGTTTGAATGGTCTCACAAGAAAAAGAAGGTTGGCCTGATAATGATTCCCTTGTGGTTATCACTTCCCTCGTCATTTTTTCTAACCAATCCCTATGGTTGTTAGGACTAGTCATGTCTATCATTTGTTGTTGCAAAGTCTTAATTTGTTGAGCTAAGATTTCTATGGATGGAGATGAAATAGGAATGGAAGGGATGAATTCTTGACCTTCGCTAGGAAATGCATAATGCCAATCGATGATGTTTTATTGATTGGTTTGGAACTAAGATCACAACATGTAAGATGTTTTCTCCATTTCTCTGAAAGTGGCAATTTTGTTTGATTTGTTGGTTTTGATGTTGATGTTGACACTTGATCTTGTTGTAGGTGTCTGATCTTGATGTTGAAGTTGCAAAGACACAGTAGCAAAGCAATGGAAAACAACTTGACATAACCAAAAGAGAGCACTGTTTAAAGGATTTTTTCAAACCCTTGTGGATGTTGAGATCTTTTTCAAAACCTCATTTTTGTTTTCAATAAAATTTTGGTCATTCAATAGCACATCAAGTAAACTCTCCTATGGTCAAAAGGTCACGAATATACCACAACTCACATCTTGATACTCTGTCATCTCAAACAACCTTGTCACACCCTAAAGTGTGCTCATTTTTTTTGCCTTTGTCTGGAAATTAAACCAAAGAGGATTACTCCTCAATTGGCTCATTATCTTGGGAGATATATGGTGAGTGTCTTGGGGTCGGATTCTTCCCCACCCTTGCATTGTGATAATAAAAGTGTTTGGCTACTGACTCAGTTGGGCTTCTAATTTCTAAAGTATTTAGAAAGGGTTTCATTTGAGTGGTCACAATTAACAGCGTTTTACACTCCATTAAGGGAGGTCTCCCAGTCTGTAGAGGTTAGGCTCTACAAATTTTAACATACCATATAGGCACTGAGGGAGGCATAACATCATTGTGACAACATGTAACACTCATCGCATATGATTTTCATCACATACGCAGTTATTTAGAGTGGCTTGGATTACTTTGTGTTAGCCATTCCCACTTAGGTCATTCCCCTCTCACTGGCCTTATGGGCTTCTCAAGAGGACAGGGTTGCTAAAGGTTTTATCTTGTTGTTGAATAGACAGAAAGCATGAAAAAGGTGGGTCTAGATTTTTGATCACCGAGTGAAGGGGAGAGCATATACCTATCACCTTAAAGACACCAAGAACAAGGGTTCTTTTTAAATATTCATTGTAATATTTTCTAAACTATTGGAGATATTTCTCCAAAAGACATGGTGTCCATTTTAACTGATATAGCAGTGATGGAATTTGTGTTGTTCTTTTTATAAGCATGAAAAGAAAATTTTAGCTAATCTAAGTCCAGCCATCCTGCAAGATAACATGAGAATTGTTAGCACATGGTGGGGTTTCCAGCCTAATCCTTTGCTTCGGTTATAGATTTGGATTCTCTTTAAGTGGATACAAAACTCTTTAATTGAAGAGAATGAAGAAAAACCAGAAAATTAATTGACCAGAAAGAAATTTCAAAAACTACATGTTAGTAAACGACATTTTTGGAGGTCTTCGAAGCATTTTTAGACCTCAAAAATTTGAATGGTCCTTTATGGTTGTTGTTGTAGGAAAGTCCAAAAAGGACTGGATCTATCTAGATCTTGGAGATCTTTCCAACGGTGTAAGCGGTTTGCAATTTCGAGTTTGGAGTGAAAAGTTATGACTTTTCAAAGTTGAATTAAGTTGGTTATAGATTTGACCTTACAGTCTGTGAGAACAGAACATTTGATGACATAAAATTAAGAAAAGACATAACAGAAATACTCTGCAGGATTTTGGCAAATGTGAATCACCCTCTTAGCAAATGTGAACTAACATCTATTAAAATGTGAATTACTGGTAATGCAAATGCGAATTTCTGCATATGCAAATGTGAACTAACGTGTGAGCACTTGTGAACTGTTATTTGCAAATGCGAATTACTTAATAGACAATAAAAAGACAAAAGATAGAAGTCAATTTTGGATCAAATCATTCCAGATGACTTCAATGTCATCATGGGTGTGAAATTTGGCAAGAAATAGGTGTGTAGTCTTGTGATATTGAGCTATGGCTTCTTCTTCTTCAATTTCTTGGATCTTCCTTTCTATCTTCACAAGTCTCTGATAGGCATTTTTCTCTCTTCTATTCTCTTTCCTTCTTCTGGTACCTGAAATTTTGAACATCACCCTTCCTGTCATGAGGTTAGAGGTATTTCATGCCAAAATAATTATTTTTTCTAGAATTGAAATATTTTTCTGGGTTAGTAGTGCAAATGGCAAAAAAGAAGAAACAACAAACAAAAATGGAATTTTGACCCATCTCTACAATTGCGAATTCGAATTAACAATTGTGAATTTCTGCAACTACAATTGTGAATTATTATGATAACATTTGCGCATTAAAATGAACAAATGCAAATTTTTGTAACTGCAATTGTGCATCAGATTATTCTATTCTGTACAAGACCTGCAAAAAATGAGAAAAAGTCAACAGAAATTCAGCGATTCATGTCGGGTTCACCAAATGTTTTCATGCTCGAAATCATTAATCTAATATGCTAATTAGGAAATAAGGACCATCACAGATCCTTAACTAATCTAGCATGATTTAAAACACAAAACAATAGAATAAATGCTAGAATTGAAAGATTTAAACAAATTCAAACTCCCTATTCCAGATTTGTGCTTCCATTGTTCTTCTCCAAATTGCTAGTGAAGGTGGCTCTCAGGTATTGCATTGAAATTTTTGTACAAGATGGCAATTGTTTTGAAAAATGTGATCTGTAATTCTAGATTGATTTGATGAAAAGAGGTTGAATTTATATTTTCAAGAGAGATGGGGAGGGATTTTGAACTCAAGTTCTGATTGATAGATAACTGATTTAGATTGCTTAGTTAACAAAGTTGTTTGATTTGTTAACTAAGATTGATTGACTTGTTAACTCATTTGATTGAGTAGTCAACTAGATTGATTGGATAGTGAACTGAATAGATTAGTCAGTTGACTGGATAGATTGGGGAGATAACTAAATGGATTGGAGAGATAAGTGGATTGATTGATCAGTCAGAAAAGGTGTTTTGGAGTGAAAAGGGGTGATTGTTGAGTTAACTGATTTGATCAGCCAAATATGATTTTCAACATGTGTTGTAGGAGATTGAATTGAAATTCAATTTCATTTTGATTTGAATTTGAATTTTGATTTTCGAATGTTGAAATGCACATGAGATTTATTGAAATTCATTGAAATTCAGATTTGGTGAAATGTGAATTTGATGATTTGGAATTAGATGAAATTGATTGAAATCCACATTTGGGAAAATGTAAATTTAAGAGAAATTAAATTAGATGGAATTATTTGTGATGCTCTGCAAAAAGGATTAGAAAATCTGTTTGATGGCAACACACACAAGAGCACAAGAAACAAACGTTAGTGTTAGCAACAAAAGATTATCCTAAACAGGCATATCAAGAGAGATATTAAGCATGAAATAGAAAGCATATAAACATAGAATAAAATAGCTAATCAAGATGCTCATAGTTGCTCCTCCCTTGTTCCTCTCCTCTCCAAGTCCCAAATGAGTGTAGCTCTCAGCTTTTAGCACTAGCCATGGATGCCATATGGAGATTCAAGATAGTTGAATATGATAAGCAAATGCTATGCAAGTGTAGATAGTGATGCTATGAGAAAGCTCTATGCTAATGCCAGTATAACAACAATACTCTAATGCTTCCTTTTTTGCTTGAGGAGAAGGGTTCTATTTATAGAAGAAATGGGGAAATGAAGGGTTAAGATTGAATGGTTTAATCAAGGGCCAAGTTTGAAAGTTGGGGATCCATGTGCACAATTGGCACCAATAAAATGGTGACAAGTGTCAACATAGGACTGGGTTGAGAGAAGAGGTTGGAGGCATTAAAGGCCTGAGAAGACCTCATGGTTATCTAGAGGCTAAGGGTCAAGTCCAAATTAAGATTACCCACTGGATTAAGAGTTAATCCAAGGATAAACCTTTGTGCAAATGTTTAAGAGATAATCATGGTCAAAGCATTAATGGCCTGATGAGACCTTTGGGTTAGGTAGAGGTTGAGTCAAAACAAATTTTTTAACCATGTGGGAGTGTTTGAGGTAACCATTAATGGTTATTGGAGACTTTGGGGATTAAGTGGTTGAAGGTTGAAAGCCTTCAATGGTTATCAAAGACTTTGAGCCATTTAGTGGTTGAAGGTTGAAAGCCTTTAATGGTTATCAAAGACTTTGAGGGTTTGAGAAGTGACTTCCCTTTTGCTTAGGAATGTGACAAAGTTTAGAGAAGGGGTTAGGTTATTTAGAAGTGATTAGAAAATTCTAGAAGGGGTTTAGGCATGCAAGTGGATTTTGTAGGAAAATGCAAGTGGGAGAAATTTTGGTATTTTCAATTAAAATAAAATCATTTATTTGAATTAAATGGTGTAATTTGCATTTGGATAAATATTCAAATAAATATTAATTTATTTAAATGAGAAAAATGAAGATAAAGCATTAAAATGCTTGAAGACTTTGAGGGAAACCATTAAAAGCTTGAAGACTTTAAGGAAAACCATTAAAGTCTTAAGAAGACTATAGAAGGAAGCCATTAAGTTTGAAGACTTTAAAGCCATCAAGTTTGAAGACTTTAAGGGAGACCATTAAAGGCTTAAGAAGACTATAGAAGGAAGCCATCAAGTTTGAAGACTTTAAAGCCATCAAGTTTGAATACTTTAAGGGAAACCATTAAAGGTTTCAAGTGGGTGAGGATAAATAGGATTTTAAATAAATAATTTATTTAAAATAGTTGTGCAACTTGCTTTTGTAGGAAAATACAAGTGGGGGGAGGATAAAGGTGATTTTAAATAAATTATTTATTTAAAATAATTGTGCAACTTGCATTTGTAGGAAAATACAAGTGGGTGGAGGATAAAGGTGATTTAAATAAATGTTAATTTATTTAAATGTGAGAGGTGGGATTTTGGGGGATTTAAATAAATATTAATTTATTTAAATGTGAGAGAATATTTAATTAAATAAATATGATTTATTTATTTAATTAATGGTCTGAATTTGGTTAAGTGAATTAAATCAAATAAATTGAATAATTTATTTAATTAATAGGAGAAGAGGGTTAAGATGAATTAATTAAATATTAATTTAATTAATTATTAATTGATGGTTAAATAATCAAATAAATACTAAGTATTCATTTAATTAAGTGGACAGATTTATGTGATTACAATTTGAAATTCAAATTTGGGGAATTGGAGGAATAATTTAATTAATTTAAATGAAATTATTTAAACATTAGAAATAGAATTAATTAAATAATAAAGATTATTTAACTAAGGAATAAATCGTGATTAATTAAATAAATAATATTTAATTAATATTTGAGATAGGGTTAATTGATAGATTAAAGAATAGAAATTTGATAATTAGAAATGTTAAATGTGATGATTGAGTCAGTTGAGAAGAATAAAATTAGCTTAATGAAATAATTAAAGAATTGCTTACTTAATTAGGATGAATAATTAGTTGTAATTAATGAGAAATTTTTAGGTGTCTTCACATATATCAGATAGAACCCTCGCCCTCGAATTTCTCAGACAACTTTCCATAGTACATACTCAAGTTGGAGTGAGTAGAGGGAATTCTATGCTCTACCAATACCCAATCACCTTCAGGGGAGTTAATTTAGACGAAAGGAAGGAAAAATCTCTGCTAGCTGCTAAGTTAACTTTTCTTGGATTAGATGTCATTTGTGATACATGGGAATATGATCCAGACGACTATTTGGGAGATAGGCAATTTGTTTTGTGTCATCACTCAAGGAAACATTGGGAAGAAAGAAGAAACCCATGGTATTGAATGAATGAACACTAGCAGACTTATCCTTTTTAAGTGATCAATAAAGACTCCTTTGGCACAATTTCCTAAGTTGATGACCTTGATGAGGATGATGTGTTTGACAACAAGTGGGATGAAGAGGACTATAAATCATCTAATGAGAAAGAGGTAGAAGAAATTTCCCTAAATATCAACAAAGAATTAAAGAAAAGATGGTTGTGATAAGGCAAGGGGTTATAGAGCAGCAAGTTCAACAAACAGAAGTGCATGCAGTGGTTCTAGAAGGAAGCTCTCGAGTTTCAATTTATAATCCTTCAAAGGATAAAAAAAGAAGCCCCAGATTCGAGCATCCTTTGGCAGAGATACTCACTAAAGTAAGGAAGAGAAAGACAAGCGGGACTTCTAGACTTCCTAAGAGTCAAAAGTAGGTAGTAGGAACCTTACATATTCACATATCTTCTCTGATGCATGTTTGTTTCCCCCTCTTCTATCTTCATCTCATTCTCTGGTCTCCTCTTCAGTGCCTCTTTTGCCTCAAGCACCCACTTCTTTCCCAATTTCCCCAGGATGGCTCCAAGTGTCAAGTACTATTAATTCCCCTACCAGCGCAAAGAGCAAGACTGTTTTTAATAACAAACCCCAAAACACCGGCTACCTTAATACTCAATGTTAGTCTAGTAATGATGTCGAGATCAAGTTTCAAGCTCAAACTCTCAGAATGTCCTCTACCTTTGACCCTTCTTCTCCCACGATGGTCATGATTGTTATACCACCGATAATTTCAACTCTCCCTAAATTGTGACAAGCTCGTCACCCACTATACCAGTCATGATGAGCCCTTCCTTGGTAGTACCTGCCTCACCACATATCTTAACCTTCTCCCTGGTAACCTTAAGCTTGTCAAGTCTAATGTTCTCCAAAGTCCAATCCCAAGAACTAACAGTTCAAGCCCCATTCACTTTGCCCTATGGATCTCCTTTTGTAGGGCAACTATTAAGTTCACTAGCTGACTTGGATAACCACTTCCACGCAACCAAAAGCGTGTGACTAGCGAGAGTAGAAATTATAAAGAGTCAAGAGGGTGATAAGATCGCCACAATAAGAATGGAGACAATGTTTGATGAAGACCAATGTGCAGTCTTGATCGCATCTAAGCCACCTATAATGGTCAAAGGCAAAACATAGATGCATCCAACTTAGGATTACATAGTCCAAGCAGTTGGGATTGAGGTATGCATACAACTCACCCACAAGACAGAGTTGAATTCATGAAGAAGAACCAAAAGGTAGTAACTTCTAACTATCTCAAAATGAGTTGTGATAAAGCCAAGTTAGAATAAAGATTAAAGAATATGGAGTGAATTGTGAAGGTTAAATAAGTTGGACTTAAGGCTAAAGAGTTCGAAACCAATGAGATGAGGAAAAGAATAGCTTTCATTTAAGAAGTGGAAACAAAAAGAGATGGATTGAGAGTTGAGCTAACATACATGAAAGTTGTTTGTGATGCTTATGCCAAGGAAAAGGAGGAACTAAGCCAACAATTAAAATATTGAAAACAAGAATTGCTAGCTAGACACTTTAAGGTTGACAAGGTAGAGTGGAGTAGACAGAATGTGGAAACTACCCTAGAGACAAGAAGCAAATAGTTAACTGAAACAACTCAAGAAAAGACCTCCCTCTATGCAAAAGCAATCAAGCCAAAGGAAAATATCAAAGATAGGGACTTGTAGATTCAAAACCTGCAAACCGGACTAGCGACTTCTGCTCAGAGATAAAAATTTTGTCAATGCTCCAACAATTATACACCTCATGCTGGGAGAAGATCAAGATCACCGTTGAGTCCTTGTGGCCTACCTTGCAGTTTATTGTTGATGCTCAGAAATTAAAAATGGATGTAGGATCCATGGTTGATCAGATATTACAAAGCATCTCCTCGAAAGCAACAAAGTTAAAGCTTCTGATTGAAAAGTTATACATAAAGGATGATAATGCCTTATTAGCTACCAATGTTAATAATCGAAGGCAAGATGCCAATAAAATTGGTGGATTTATTGAATGCTACTCGACCGCATTGCAAAGTAAAGAATGCCTTTAAGCCCTGGAAAATGTGACATTAAAAGTGAAAGTAAAGATAGATCAGTTAATCCAATAGACCTCCCTTCTCCCTTTCAATCAGGTGGATCAATTCTTGATGTGGGATAGATGAGGCAACTACTGGAGAAGAAACAATAAGATAAATCTTTTGTATAGACCATTGGCCCTGACCCTGATGTGACTGAGATAGAGAAAATTATTTACCCTTTAGTGTACTAAGTTTTCACATTGCAGCCACTCTCTCTGTATCACATAATTTGTCCTTCTGAAAAAATGATCGAGTTGGACAAAACTTATGACTCTTTAAAACTTTATGCTCTACCGTCTGATGCTGACTGACAACCTTTGCAGTCTACATTATCGAAGTTATGGCTCAACCTAATTTGTAGATTAATCTACAAAGGTTCGTGAGCTTTTCCTCTTATCTTCATCTTTCTACTTTCCACTTTCCTTTCCTTGTGTTGTTGCAGAACACAATGTCGCCATGTGTTGGTTGGGTAGAGTGTAGTGGAAGGTTTCAACCCAAATATTCTTTGGTGGTGCGTGCAATTGTTACGTGTTCGAGCAACATGCAAACTTATTCGAAAAAATGAGTTTTTTGTAGAATCTAAAACAAAGGATAAAGAAACAAGAAACCTTTTGACACAAACACAAATCTTTTATTCAAATTTTGAAAACCCAATTACATTGTTGCAGACAATACTAAAATTGCAATTCAGCAATTTTTATAGAGGTTGCAGCCTCTTCCAACAAATAGTTCACTCTTGATTACATTTCATGCATTCATTATGCATTATTCAAATAAATAGTTAATTGAGTCTCTAAAAATAATAAACTAAATAAAACTATAAATATTCTCCTAAAAATAAAACAACACATGTGAGTGCACATGCTTTATTCCACTAAAAATAAAACTGAACTAATTGTCCAAAAGAAAACTACAAATAGTTTTCTTGTTGTGCATGGAAACAAACTGGAGTTGTAAAATTAAAGCAAGAGTTGCATGCATGTTCATAGCATCAATTATATTCATACTCCCCCTTGATGTTGAGACTCACAAAATAATCTCAAAGCTTGGACAAACTGGATCTTTGCAACTTGATGTGACCTTGTTGTACAAGGGAACTCAATGTGACAATATCCAAACCTTTGCAACTCACTTCAAGAGAGATCAGAAAGCCTTCCTTTACTTTTTCTAAAGAAGACTCATGGCACTTCAATGTGCCATCATAGCAAGCAGTCATTTGTTGCTTGATTCGAACATCCAAACTGTGTTCGATCACTTCTCCCATTCACACGTGAACATTTAGGCTTGTACAACCTTCTAAACATAGTCGTTAAATTTTGCCAACAGGATCCATCAATCCAACCATAATCAATTTGCATACAACCTTCCTTAGATTTCTCATTCATCCCTTTGTTCCAACATGACTTTTCACAATGATTCTTCAACCCACAAATTGAACAAGGGTGAAGATCCCAACACTTATCTTTTTTATGTCCTTCTCTATGGAAATGTGAATAGTGAATTCATTCAGCTGATTTACACGAGCCTGTAACACTAGCAACATCAAATCTCTCTTTCTTATCATATCCCAAGCCTTCATACTTGGGCCTCATAGTTGGCTTAATGGGCTCTCTTATTCCTTGCCCATGTTTTCCCAAACCTTTTCCGTCATAACCCATCTTTTGCATGATCTTCATACCAATATTATTTTTATAACAACCTTTGTCTTTAACATCACAACTTGCATCTGTACATGCAAACATATCCTTACTTTCAACTTCACCATATTCACCTGAAAAAACTTTCAGTAAATCATGCATATCAGCCGATTGATCAAGGGGATGAAACAAATCTTCTGTGCCACACAATACATCACAAACTAATGGTTTTGCTTTCAAACACTCATTTTCTTTTTTCAACACTGCTAACTGTTTCTCAAAATCTTCATTCTCCTTCTTCACTTCATCAAACAACTTTAACTTTTCTTTTAATTGTCCATTTTCCTGTTTAACTTTCTCCAATTCTTTTTGAAGAATATCATTGTCACATGAACTTTCATAAATATCTTTTTCTGATTGCCTTATCTTTTCTATCAAATCTGAATTAGAATTCTTGCCTTTCACCAATTCATCTTGCAAAATATCCTTTTCACAAATTAGATTTGCATTTTCTTTTTTCACCTTTTTGCCAATCTTCCCCATTGAAGCAAAAAGATTTAAATTCACCTTTTTGATTTATTTTCCTTCCAATAGTTGGCTTTCTTGACTGTGAGACAAATCTACAGTCCTCTTCAAACAGACTTGTATTCTTCTTCCCCTATCAGCTACTTCAAGAGTTATGAACACTTCTTTTACTTCGACAATGGAAATCAATAATTTCACCAACAATCTTATTTTTTCTCTCTCTCTCTTTTTTTATGGCTGCAATCTTCTACACCTTTCATAATCTGGGTTTCCTAATTTATACCAAAATAAATTTCTTTGGCGATAGAGACTGACTGAAACACTCCTCATGAACTGTAATCTTTTTCAATCGCACACCCATGATTTCTTCAACATTGTATGCCCAATTGTCCTACTCTGATACCATTTGTAGAATCTAAAATAGAGGATAAAGAAACAAGAAATATTTTGACAAAAACACAAATCTTTTATTCAAATTTGGAAAACTCAACTACATTATTGCAGACAATAATAAAATTGCAATTCAGCAGTTTTTATAGAGGTTGCAGCCTCTTCCAACAAATAGTTCACTCTTGATTACATTTCATGCATTCATTATGCATTATTCAAATAAATAAATAATTGAGTCTCTAAAAATAATAAACTAAATAAAACTATAAATAGTCTCCTAAAAACAAAACAACACATGTGAGTGCACATGCTTTATTCCACTAAAAATTAAACTGAACTAATTGTCCAAAAGAAAACTACAAATAGTTTTCTTGTTGTACATGGAAACAAACTGGAGTTCTAAAATTAAAGCAAGAGTTGCATGAATGTTCACAGCATCTATTATCTTCATTTTTAAGGGGTGTTTCAAGATGTTGCCAAATGTCTCTTTTGCGTGGTTTTTAGAGTTTTTCAAGGAAAGGAAATGATTGAAGCTCATCGTCCTACCAAGTATCCAAGTTAAGTCCTAGGCTCTATCAACTCATATAAATTTTACTCTTCGCAAGCAAGCTAGGGAGGTTTTTTCATGAAAGATTGACTATGCCACCTATTGAAAGGATATGAGCCCATGTTTTCTCACCCTGCTTCTTTTATGTTGAAGCTAAAAGTTGAGGGATGTGCCATAAGGTTTTCTATTGAGAAGTAATGGGCCGATGGTGAGATTTAGATCATTTTGCAAAAGAAGTTCCTCCAGTCATCATGATGATCCATCATGCGCTAAAGACGCTAGAATCTTTTTTGTTAAGATTTTGATCGATTCCATAAGAGAATCCATTTTTAATAGCCCTATGGGCTTCAAATTAAAAAACTTCTGGAGTTGGAAAAAAGGGCCGATTTCCTTAGCAAAAATAGAAATAGTAGTTATTACTCAAGCTATAGTTTTATTTAATTTCATGAAAGAAAGAACCATATCAGACTGTGCCATTAGTTGCCTTTGTTGTGAGTTTCAATCTAAGTGAATGTTTAAAATTCTATGTGCAAATGAATTTGATGTATTGCTAAAATATTGCATAGCTCTTATAGTGCCCATTTGACTGTATGTGATTGAATCATTATTTTTTACTCTTCATTTGCTTATATTGAATAAATGGATGTTATATCATGCTTGTTTGGGAAATCAGTAGGAAATATTGAGTTAGTAAGATATGTGTTACTCTCTTTGGCCTTGATAAGCATATCTCACAAAAGGATATGAAATTGCATGATGTGTTTGAGTGACCTTACATACTATGTTCTATTTGTCTAACTAAGAAAGGAGTATGTTGGTATGTGCCTCTATTATGGGATGATATGTTTCTGGATTCCAACTAATACTTCAAATGATTATAAATTTTGGTGTATCGCTTTAGGTTTAGATTGTTTTTTGAAGATTTAATCCTTCCCTTTTCTACCCCCTCCTTTTTTTTCGAAGAGACAACTTCTAAAATTCTGGAGGTTGTTCAGTGTAGCACATTTGGTTCCCCAATCATTGAACTTCATGTAAGGCTGTTATCTGGAAGTAAAATTTTAGAATCAACAATACTAAAATAAAAGTTGTTAGTTTCTACTAGGTATGCAAGAGTAATGCATTCTCTAGTTTTATTAGTTAGTAACAAATGAACCAATGGGATGCTAGAATCAAAATAGTTTGACCAATTTTTATAATCTATATTTTTCTACTTTTTTTAACATCAAAATTAATTTATCTACCATTCTATCAAATGAAAGTTGTGAACAATTTTATTAATTTGATGTAAGCAATGTAATCTTTAACTTTTTTCATTTTGATTATAAAAAATTAGTACTACAAACTTATTTTCATGTTTGTTTTTTATTTTATTTATTGTCTTATTTGATAAACGATATTATTTTTATTCAAAAGGTTGTTAGCCAATGAATACAATTTATTTATTTATACATCTTAGGGGAAGTGTACCAATAGTCGTTATAGCTAACTTCCTACACACACAAATCCTATAATGGTATACAGGCCTGGAATTTGACTGTTTTTTCACTTTTGGACCGTATATGACAGCCCAAAAAATTATTAGACCGTATGTATTGACATGCTATATTTTTGTAAAGACGTACATATGACATTTCAAATAATTATAAAACCGTAAAAAATTATAATAGATAATATATATTATATAGTATTATAATGCATAATATTGATATATATTATTTTAGAATGTTTTTTATAAAAAATATAAATTTATTTAGAATATTTTAAAATGGTAAGATATTGTTTCTAATTTTAAAAATATATATTAATATTTCTTTTAGGATAGTTTCTATTTTCTTATATGAATTTGGAAACTTGTATAATTGAATCAATTTTAAAATATTTTAATATGATTTTTCAGAATAGTTAAACTTGTGATAATTGAATCAATTTTAAAATATTTTAATATGATTTTTAAGAATAGTTTGTATATTTTTATATGAATTTAGAAACTTAGTAAATTTAAATTTTTACATATTTTTAAGAAGATTGTCAACAAGATAAATTTAGAAACTTATCCTAATACATAAAATTTAAGATTTTGTCGTATATTAATTTTTTTGACAACTAATATTTTTTTTAAAACGTCAAATGAAAGTCATCAAAACAACCAAACCGTAAAAAAAAATTCATTTGACAGGTAGGGGTGGCCGTCAAATTCCAGGCCTGATGGTATATGTTAAAAGTTTAAGCAGCAGAATGACTGAGGTATAAAGACGCACTTTCAAAAATAAGATAAATTAAGTAATATTAAACAGTAACAGTAGTTTTAGTTTAAATTTTACATTTTTGATAAGTAGATCTGTTTTTTCGATTCGCCCTCTGGTTTTTCCACTCTCTCTTTTTATCCCCTTTTTTGGGGGGATTCTGTAGCGTTCTCATTCAAAACATTTCGCTTTTCTTACAGAATTTCTAATGGTTATATTCTATAGGTGAGAAATGTAAGAGCAGCAAAATGCCTCAAAACGTCATCATCCCTGGCCTACCTGAGCTGAAATTGTCCGATTTACCTTCGGCATTCATGGATACAAATGGCTTCCTAAACTATTATCTTCGCCAGTTGGAGAGCGTGAAGGATGCCTCGTGGGTACTTATCAATACATTCTATGAGCTGAAGCCTGAGACCATCAATTCCCTAAAATCAACCTCTCTTCCTTTCCTCCCAATCGACCCTTCCATACCCTCGGCTTTTCTTGAGGGGGGAAATCCAGAGGATAGGCAGGTGGGCGCCAATCCTTGGAAAGCCACCGACTGTATGAAATGGCTGAACAGGAAGCCCCCGCTTTCGGTCTTATACATTTCATTCGGCAGCATAGCTGTCATAAGCCCAGAGCAAATCAAAGAACTGGCTGTGGGTATCCACCAAAGTGGCCAATACTTCCTGTGGGTCGTCCGAGCCCCTCCAGGACACGGTCACATTGGTGAACTTCTGCCCACTGGGTTCTTGGAGGACACCATGGAAAGAGGCTTAGTGGTGGAATGGTGTTGTCAAGTGGAAGTTCTTTCTCATCCCTCTGTGGGGGTGTTTATGAGCCACTGCGGTTGGAATTCTACCTTGGATGGGTTGAGCTTGGGAGTTCCTGTGCTCACTTTGGAGATTTGGACAGATCAGCCCACCAACGCTAAATGTTTGGCGGATGTTTGGAAAACAGGTTTGAGAATGAGAAAGAGAGAAGATGGGATTGTGACAAGGGACGAGATTCAGAGATGCCTAAGAATTACATTTGAAAGCGAACAAGGAAAGCAACTGAAAACCAATGCTCTCCGGTGGAAGGAATTAGCAACAAGTGCTTGCAGTGAAGGTGGCTCCTCTGACATCAATCTCAAGCAGTTTATCCAGGAGATCATTGCCAGAGACATACAGTAGTTTTGTTTTTTTAGTAGAGTATTTTTCGGTTAGTATAATAATGAAAAACTTCTATTTTGAAAGAGAGGTCACAAATTCAAATCTTACAAAAGATATTTTATATAAGTCTCATTTGTAGCACAGTTAGGTGCCTCTTGAATAGAATACATAGTAGTCTCATATTCTGAAAGTCTTGTCTATAACACAATTAGGTGCCTCTTGCATGGAGTAGAGAGTATTCTCATATTCTAAAAGTCTCATAAGTAGCACAATTAAGTGTGCCTTGCATAGAGTAGAGAGTAGTCTCATATTTTATAAGTCTTGTTTGTAGCACAATTAGGTGCCTCTTGCATGGAGTAGAGAGTAGTCTCATATTCTAAAAGTCTCGTGTGTAGCACAATTAGGTGCCTCTACATGGAGTAGAGAGTAGTCTCATATTCTATAAGTCTCATTTGTAGTATAGTTAGGTGCCGATTTCATGGAGTAGAGAGTAGTCTCAGATTCTATAAGTCATTTGTACACCCAAAAAGCTCATTATTCATAGTATTCAAAAACTAAGTAGGCAATTATTCATAGTATTCTTACTTAGACACATGGCACTTTATGTGGTCTCCATCCTCTTGCCTTTTGGAAGAGCCTACTTTAAATTGTTTAATATCTCATATTCTATCATCTCATTTGATGTCCAATATATGCATCTTAAGCACGTTTTCATATCATTTTTACATAATGTTCAAATTTCAAGTGGTTGAACAAGAAGTAGTTGCCTTGTTGCTTTGTTGTATGGCAAACTAATAAGGTATCTCTAAATACCACATGTTCCTAGTCCTTGGAGAAGGAAGAATATAGAGAAATTAATGATTAATTAGTCAATTACTAAGGTGATTATCTAATTACTCCAACACACTCTTCAGATCAACTTAGGGAGAACCTAAAAACCTAATGATGAATGCAATAATGGATGCACAAATTCATAAATGAATGTATCTTGGCTACAAGGCTTGATGAGGTACCCATGTACAAACAAATGGAATCTCTCATAATTGGAGAAATGGAGAAATCTAAATGGGAAAAAATTCCTCTACAAAATAGAGAAAATAAAATAAATACACTAGTGAAAGAAGGATAGAAGGACTCAGTGTCACCCCCCAAGAATTGCCTATATCCTGCAAGTACAATAGATGTCCCCCCATATGAGAGGAAATGAGGATATGAATCCCATGTGAAGAATTAGCTCATTTTCTAATGATGAAAGCTTGAAGATAAAACATGATCCACTACTTGCAAAGAACATTTCTCCCCTAGGAAGAAACAAATCCCCTAGTGATTAGAGAAGCCATTGCCATAAATTGGAAGAATTAGGAATCCAAATCCAATGATGTGAGCCTCTACATGTATAGACCACCCACATACTTGCATATGTTATTTTAAAATATCTCCTTAGAGTTATAGATTCAATCAATCTAAGCAACTAACCTAAGAGAAGTTGGTTCTAGTGATTAGACCAATTTCAAAATAGTGTCTATGAATGCTAGAATCTTTATAAGTAATATAGAATCAAAGATCACAATTAACATGATTAAATAGTCATTTGTGGGGAGTTTATATCGATGAATTAGGGTTTAAATCTACTTGATAGTTGGGACAAAAAAAGTAGCACATGAGATTAAAACATGAATCTTATAAATCTCTCCAACCAATCTAAAATAATTTTAATATCAGAAATATAATTTTTAATAATAAAATAAATAGTTCTAATATAATATTAATATTAAAAAAAATATTAGTATTCTCAAAATTCAATATCTATGTCTATCCTCATTTAATTTTTAAATAATTATTTTTAACCAACTTTTACAAAACTTATTTTAAATTAATCATATTTAACTGCTTGCATCCATTTAGTATCCTAAATTATTTATGCAAAGTACTTATATTTCTTAAGAGCAACTTTTTATTGAATGAAATGATTTTATAGTTCAAGAAAGAGCAATATTTTTGTTACTACTTTTGGATTAGATTGTGAAAGAGCAATAACAAGAACTATTATGGATTGTGGAAAGCTAATATCTCTAATAACAATGTTTATCAATATATACCATACTTTTTTATTTATTAATTAAACAGAAGATTTCCATTTATTTCTAATTTTCAATTTAATTATCTTGGATAAAAAAATGATCTTATCCTGGATAAAAAAATGATCTTATTCGGGTGGGCTTTCCATATCATGCCAGCTCTCTACACATTAAGGACGGGTCCTACATAAACATCCGATGCCTACGATTTATCAAAGAAGAATAATTATGCATTCCCACATCTATGTAGTCTGTGGGCAATTATTTGGCTTTGGAAATGATCTCCTGTGCAAACGCGTTCAAGTTACTGTGAGATGAACCTCCTTCGCTAGCAGAAGATTTCAATAATTCCCTCCATTTCAAACCATTGTTTCTTAGCTGTTTTCCCTCTTCGCTTTCCATGGCCATTCTGATACATCTCTCCGTCTCATTTCTCCCCACAATCCCATCATCTCGCCTCCTCATTCTCAGCCCTGTCTTCCAAACATCCGTCACAAACTTAGAATTAGTGGGCTGATCGGTCCAAACTCCCAATGTGAGCATGGGAACTCCCAAGCTCAGAGCATCCAGAGTAGAATTCCAACCGCAGTGGCTCATAAAAACACCCACAGACGGATGAGAGAGCACCTCCAATTGAGCACACCAATCCACCACCAAACCTCTTTCTTTAGTTTCCTCCATGAATCCCGCAGGCAAAACCTCCGCAATGTGATCGTGTCCTGGAGGTGCCCGAATCACCCACAAGAAGTTTTGCCCACTTTGTTGGATGCCCACAGCCAGTTCTTGGATTTGTTCATCGCTTATGACCAGGATGCTGCCGAATGAAATGTATACAACGGACAGCGGAGGTTTCTTGTTCAGCCATCCCATGCAATCGGCCGCCTTCCAAGGATTCGCCCCCACCTGCGTGTCCTCTGCATTTTGATCCTGCAGAAAAGACGTGGGTATTGAAGGGCCGATTGGGAGGAAGGGAAGGGAGGTCGATCTTAGGGAATTGATTGTTTCGGGCTCTAGCTCATACACAGTATTTGCAATCACCCACGAGGCATCTTTCACAACCTCCAACTGCCGTAGATAATAGTTGATGGATCCGCTTGTTTCCATGAACGCCGAAGGTAAATCCGTCAATTTCAGCTCAGGAAGGCCAGGGATTATGACGTTTTGAGGCATTCTTCCACAATCCAATCCCTCTCCTGGAAAACAAAGCCATCACCAAATTCAGAATCAAATCTACCATTTGAAAGATATTACAGCAATCAAGGGGGTTTACAAGTAGAGATTAAGGACTAGGTGTATGTAAGTCTCATGTCTGCCCAAAATTTCTCCTTCCAAATTCATAATTTCTTTTACAAATTGAAAAATAGAAACGCATTTACATGCTCCAGTTCAATCAACTATTCTGTAACAGTGCATAAAGATAATTAGTTATAATATAGTTCTCTTGGAGGCAAACAAGTAGTAGGTTGTGTGTATAAAGGTAAGTCTAGTCTTGATTGGCAACGGTACAGTTAAGATTCCAAGAAACATTGATCAGAGCATGTAAAGTATAGGAGATTAGTAAACATTGAAAGATGGAATATGCAATTGTCAAACTAAAAAAATGTTAGAAATCAATTTTTGGTGTATTGGTGAAGTGAAATGATTCTAAATGAATCTATCGAGTATCAAGTTTTGTTAGTCAATGTTTCAACGTGATAAGGCAAGAATCTAGCATTGTGTTTGGGATAACTTTAAGGTAATGGATAACCTTCAATCTTTGGTTCTTAGTCAAAGAGGTGGGATTGTATTTCAGGTAACATTGACAAAATGGATAACCCTCAATCCTTAGCTCTTAGTCAAAGAGGTGAGATTGTGCCTTGGATGACTTTGACAGATTGGATAACATTCAATCTTTGACACTTAACCAAAGAGGTGGGATTGTCCCTTAAGTGACTTTGACACAAGAGATAACCCCAATCCTTGACTTTTAACCAAAAGATTTCAGCCTAAAAATTCTCATATCAAATACTTCAATGATTATACTAAGTGACTTGGACAAAAGAGAGAACCCCAAATCCTTGACTTTTAACCAAAATATTTCAGCCTAAAAATCCCCATATCAAATGCTTAAATTATTATATTAAACCTTCCAATAAAAAATAAATAACATGGTAGAAAGAAAGTTTAATCTGATAGTTTAATTTTCATGAGTCATGGTTGCTTAGATTTGAAAGCTCCCTTGATAAGATTCCAAACGAAGACAAAATTCGATGATATTTACACTAAATTCACCTCTACTTTACTAGTGATCTAAAAAAACATCTTAATTTTTTATTCACCTCTACAACTTGGATTGGCCTAGTGGTGGAGAATATGTGTTCTTGAAAGAAAGGTCACAAATTCAAATCTCACAAAAAAAAAAATGAGTACAAAGTAAAGGTTCCTTTCCTTGCTCTATTTTTTATTTAAAAATTTTGAGAAACCCTAACCCTAATAATAAAATAAGCAAAAGATAGGTAAAACCAAAGCCCTAAAAAAAAAGACAAGTAGTACAGAGTTCGGAATCGGACCGTTTTGAAAGTGCTGATAAATTGAGAAAACAGCAGCAGACTGCGTCCAGAACAAAGCCTGAGGAATGTTCAGTTTATTTGCAACATCTCGAACCCAAGGAAGAAACGAATTGTAGATTATGCAGCAGACTGGTGGAGTCGATGGATCAAGCGTTCGAGTCCCGAGCCGTCCATATTATCCTGCATGTGCTTAAACACTGCGGGATTGATGTTTGAGTCGAGAGTGGAATCATCTTCAGGAAGACCGTCTGGAATGCATTCAAAACGTATATCCAGCTTCAGGCGTTGCAGAGATTCTCTGGCCTGTATTACTTTGCGATGATTTAAGTTAAAATTGACGAAGGTAACGATCACACCTCTGGAAGCCAAATTCTTTGAAAACTGTAGCATGGGATTTGTGTGGCCTGTTGCTGGGTATGATATCACCACTACGTTACCCTTCATATTCCTCTTCCTCCCTCCATTCATATCCATATCTTCTTCTTCTATTCCTCTTCACTTCAATGGCTACAAAACCAGGAAATCACAACCAGAACTCGAATCGCAGGTCCTTTTATATCCAAAAAAACAGATTCTGACACCTCCTTGTACTTACACGCACCAGGTCCTTTTATATCCAAAAAAACAGATTCTGACACCTCCTTGTGCTTACACTCACCAATTTGTGCACTCAAGTGAATTTGAACGGTCTTCCATGAATAGCCATCATATTTGACTAATATTGGGCAAGAGTAAACTTTAATAAGAGAATTACAATCCAAACAACTAAACTTTAATAAGAGAATTACAATCCAAACAACCTTCTTTTACCAATCTTTATTAAGCTTATTCAAATATGAATCCAATTTTTGTACTATTTAGAATAATTCTATATAGTGACTAGTTTTCTTTAATGTTGGATTATGTATAGGATGGAATGAGACATCAATATACAAATTGTCATTAAAGAAAACCAACCACTATATTGAATTATTTGTGTGTTTTGGCATTCTAGAGTTTGATTTTTTGGGCTTCCTTTTCCTACTTAATAGTCATTTTAGCCTATGAGTCATTTGAGTCTTGGAACACTACTTTTTAGAACATTTAGGTGTGAATAGTGCTCATCTTTATGATTGTTTTATAGCATAGAGCTAAGAAGAATATTAAAGTGTTGTAATTGTGCTTGAAATAGCATTTACAAGCTCTTAGTAAGTCTATGAAGTGGATACATGTTGTAATAACCAATATGAAATATTAAGAGAGTGCAACTCACATTTTGGTGGAATTTTTATGTGTGCAAGGGGTTTCTTCATGCATTAACATGTTTTGTCCCCATTTTAATTGTATTTTCTTTAATTGTTATTTTTTAGTACATATGTAATTATTGTTATAGAGTTCAATCATTTAGATTTTCTCATATTACAACTCATTAATTTCCTTAAGTTGATAGCTATATGAGAGGAATATCCTTCATAGTTTATAGATCAGGTATTATTAGATCATGTTCAAATTCCTTATGGGGATTATGGTATTGATGTTATAAGCAAATATGTAATTTTATGCCCATAACCTATTTAAGTAGAAATAAAAATATTGTCTCTTGAAGGATACATTGACACTGACAAGTGGAGCAAAGAAAATTTAAGAGGCATGAAGAGCTAATATGAGTTTGACTCAGAAGTGAAGCTCCTTGATATGGAGAGTTCCATGGCTCCTTAATATGGAGAGTTCCATGGTTCCTTAATATGGAGAATTCCATGTGGAGCATTTATCAATCCTCAAAGATCATGTAAATCTTTATGCAAGTGCTTAGATAATGATTAGATAAATATGCAATGAAGGAAAGGAAAATCCTAAGGTACAGAAGAGTCTCCCAAATAAACCTCTATTTAAGGTGGATGTTAATAGTGAGATACAACTGATTGAAAGTGGTGTGGATGTGGAAAATATGGACAATGTTTCACCTCCAAAGAATGAGCACCCTTAGGTACCCAAAAAGCATGACCATTGAAAGTAGAAGCAACAAATTTCTTCAATGTTTTTTTCTAATGGTGAGGATGATGAATCTAAATCTCTTTTTTTTCCTTGTTAGAAGAACTATTGCAATATATAATGCATGCATGCAACTTAATAAAAATTATATCTGAGCACCCTTAGCAAGCATCTTAGCTCCTCTTGTCATCTTGCATCCCTCATTTGACAAAACAACCTACACAACCACATCATTCAACTTGCTCATTGAAAGAAGGTTTCATGCAAAACCTAATATATGGAATACACCGTCAATTCCCTTCACTCTATCATTAGGGAATCAAATCTTAAATCTTCCACATCTAATAATGCTCAAATGAGAGTCATCATCCAAGTACACCTTCCCACCATCAAACTCTTCATACTTTGGGAACCAACTCCTATGTGAGCTCATGAGAAAATATGTACCGAATTCTATCAACCATGCATACTTAGATGCATGATGGGACCTGGAATTGTAGCAACCATTGCTACAAACTTCATTGGTGGTCAGCTTGGTGTCAGTGTGGTAGTAGTTGGCTCCTGGGCTTGGATGTCTGGCTTTGTTCGGTGAGAGGGTTGTCTTAGGATCTGGATCTTCATTTTGATCACGAACAGGATCTCGCTCTTCACAATCATAATCTCACTCTAGAACTACTTCATCAACATAAACAAATGTTGTTAGTGGGGGTGTTGCTAGTGTAGCTATTGTTGTGTGTGCTACTGTATATGCTACTAGATATGCTACTGGGCATGATAGCTATTGGTACGCTAGGCATGGCTCTCGATCAGGCTCTTACTTTCAATCTCTAAAATCAAAATCCTGATCCAGAACTGAGGACTCTTCATCTCTATCTCGAACATCATAATCTATCTTTGTTATATATGTTCCTATTTTTGCTTCCTATACTTGTTGATCCAGTAGTCCAGTATTTTATCCACCAATAATAGCAACATCACCAGCAGAACCACCAGCAACCCACCCCAACTATAGAAAATCTATTGCAGTTACTGATTATTAACCTCCTATCTTTAATAGATTATTTGATCAACAAATATTGGAAAATAACACAACTACAACTTCACAAATAAAAATAGGCGGAAAGAAATATGTAACACAATGACACGATATTTCCAGACAATTGTCCCTGGAAAACCTCCGAAGGGAAAACCAGTACTGCAGATGAGAAATATATTAACTTCAACAAATTAAGAGATACAAAATTCCTTGCCTCTCACTGGCAGAACTCCGACAATCTCTCAATTTCTCCTGCTAATATTCTTGCACTGCTATCCCCAACGCTATCACTGCCCCCCTTGCTAACACCGCAAGACTATTTGCTAACTCTGCAAATAATTCACAAACTTCATATTTTCCAAATGACCCATGACCCCTTTTTATACTACTCTGTTGGAAAACCAACAACCGAGATTAATTCAAACCAATAGCTGAGATTAAGACAACTCAATAACCAATAACTAATTTTGGCTATGAGGTGTCACCTAAAAAGAGCCACTATTAAATAACAATTGTTTTTATCCTAACAATAGGATCTGACAAAAACAACCATTTTCTAATTTCTGGGTCAGGACGAACAGCTGTCCAAACTACCCATACCTAATGCTGCTATTTCTGGGTCAAGACGAATAGTTGTCCAAGCTACCCATAATTAATACCAACCACATACGACTTCTAACTAATTACTCACATGCGTCTTATGACTAACCTCTCTTTCACACATGTGTCTTCACATAGGGTTCAATAGGGAAGCGTTTTCTTTGACCCGGCCTGGGGGTTAAGTTTGGCTAATAAAGCCCTTTAGTGAAGGTGGCCCACTACTATCTATAGGTGGGGAGGTAATGTTTAAGCGGGAGATCTTTATCGGAGGTGATTTCAGATGGTCAAGCATACCATGATACCGGTCAATGTTGATCAATATAATTATCCTGCGTTTGCTTCCTTTCTCTTTCTGCTCTGATGTTGCGAGAAGAACCAGGAATCAAACACATACTACTAGGAAAAAGAAAACCGCATGCATTGTCAATGATTTTACTAATATTAAATGCATACCCTCTAAGACCTTATCTTTTAACAACATCTAGTATTGCTTCTAGAATATGGAGATGAGCACTACAAATTTTACCATTGCTCTAGGTTAGTATTTTTTAAACCACGTAACACTTAAATAGATAAAAAAAAATGATTATATTTCACTCTTAAGATGAATCAATAGATGGATGTGTTAGGAGATAATTCAAATTATCTAGAAAAAAGTATATATGCATCATTAAGAGTAATATCATAATCTTTAAGGTATAATGGTTGACTAGTTCTTAGTTAGAAGGGTGCAAGTAATGTTAATATTTTTTTGTTGTGATAATCATTATGTTTTTGTAAATTTTATTTGAATAGGTAATTTATTAGAGGTTTCTTTAGGTGTTCATGTTCATAAGGGTGGCATGAGAGTGTTACTTTAATATTATTAACAATTGTGTTCTGAATAACAATATTAATATGGGTGATAATAGTTTTCTCACATTCCATTTATCATCTTATTTTTATTCATGTGCATTAAAATGGTGACAATGATTTTCTCACATTTCATATGTCATCTTATTTATTCATTTGCATTAAAATTCATTATTATGAACTTTCTATATTTTAAATCAAGATTATTTTATTAATTTTCTTTGGTCTCATGTCTTATAAGTTGATATTTATAATACCCCAAGCTTCCACATAACTTTATTATAAAGAATAAAAATTAAACTTTATAACAATAGCAATTAAAATAAACCTCTTTATATCCCTTCAAAAATATGAAGAATTTAAAATATACAGCTTCTAATCATAATATTTATTTATTTTTAATTTTTCACACAAAAACTTTACATGGAATGGAGAAAAAACATGTAATTTTAACTCAAATGAAAAATTTCTCAACACAAGAAGAAAAGAGAGACAAACCATGCTTATTTACTCACGCCATATGAAAAAGGATTAATATGGTACAATGAAATTTTTTACAAGGAATGTGACCAAAGAATCAATATATCACGACCATGCTTATTTAATCACACCATATGAAAAAAGGATTATATGGTACAATGAAATTTTCTACAAAGAATGTGACCAAAGAATTAATAGATCACTACCATGCTTATTTACTCATACCATATGAAGAAAGGATTAATATGGTAAAATGACAATTTTTACAAGGAATACAACCAAAGAATCAATTGATCATCGCTTCCATGTTTATCTACCTACACCATATAAAGAAACGATTAATACATGGTACAATAAAAAATTTTACAAGGAATGCGACCAGAAAATCAATAGATTGCTACCATACTTATTTACTTGTGCCATATGAAGAAAGGATTAATATGGTACAATGAAAAATTTTACAAGGGATGCAACCAAAGAATCAATAGATCGTTGCCAAGCTTATTTACTCACGACCAGATGAAAAAAGTATTAATATGATACAATGAAATTTTTTACAAGAAATGCAACTAAAGAATCAATAGATCGCTACATGCTTATTTACTCACCCTATATGAAAAATGAATTAATATGATATAATGAAATGTTTTTTAAAAAACAAGACCAAAAAATCAATAGATCACTTTGGTCGAAGAAGTAAAATTTACTTCAGCACTAGATCCATTTCCTTTCACTTCCACTTCAATGGTGTCATACCTTAGAAACAACTCCACCACAAACAACCTTGCAACCAACACCACCATATTCTTCCCGGGACATTGCTTATTGTGCACGGCTGGATCGTCAGTTTCGAACCCATTAGACCACATTACATACTTGATAACCTTCTGATTCTTCATAAACGTCGTAGCAACAAAGTCATCGGGATTCTCAAACACCTTGGGGTCCCTCGTAGCAAAAGGCTGAAACCCACCAAGGAGATCCCCTTTCTTGATCTCACATGCAGCATCATGAGATTCTAGGAGGGCCGTAGGAGTCTTGTATGGGTCAGTCTTAAATTACATATTAAGCAACATATTAAGTCTAGAAAATGTCAGTCAATTCTGAGTATTTAACATTTTTAAGTCTAGAAATCAAAGCTTAATGAATGTAATTTAAGTCAAATGCCCAATATGAAACTCAGAGACAATTTGGAACTAGTAACTGCATCACCACTCATCTTGCAAAAGAATGTATCTTTGATATTAGTTTGGAAGAATTGAAAGAAGTGTGGCTCCTGTATCTGCTTCTTATAGTGTTAACATGTTATCTTAGGTGATTGGTTTCCTTATCTTCCTTGTAAGCTTGGATAGGCGTTACGTACGGATCTCTAATTTGTATTTTGCTGTACCAAAACATTGGATTATCCAGCAATCCAAGGATAATTTTACATTAGATTGTATTACAGAATTTAATGTATTTAGAGAAGATGGATTTTTTACCTGCATTTTTGTTTTGACAGAAGTTGATGAAGTCTCCTCTTCAGCCATGAAACTTGGTATCTGCTTCTTATAGTGTTAACATGTTATCTTAGGTGATAATTGGTTTACTTATCTTCCTTGTAAGCTTGGATATGCGTTATGTACGGATCTCTAATTTGTATTTTGTTGTACCAAAACATTAGATTACCCAGCAATCCAAGGACAATTTTACATTAGATTGTATTACAGAGTTAAATGTTTTTATTACCTGCATTTTTGTTTTGACAGAAGTTGAAGAATTATCCTCTTCAGCCACGAAACTTGGTCAGGCTGATGCTTCCTAGGCATTCGATTATGTCATTCAGTTTCACAATATGGATTTTAATTTGATAAGGGTTTGGATGGACTGGTCAGTTTGCATTTACACTAACATTTTTGGAAGTTTAATGCAGTTAAAACAGATTACGTATTCCGAAATTAGAAATCTCGACGAAGGATTTGCTCATTACCAAGTAAATGATGGTGTCCCATGGATGTTCCATTTATCCAAAGGCTAGTAGAAGAAAGCCAAAAGTATACAGACACGACTTATCTTCCTTCTCTTTGTAAAAATGTTTAGCTCTTCTCACTTAATGGATCCATGCCCTTTTCCTTTATGGTCTGTCTTACAATGATTACGGTAAGTTGATAGTATTTTTGGGTTGAAGTTGCTAGATAATATTAATCTAGTTCTATTTAATCATCTAAGGTCTTCTAAGTGTATTTTGTTGTTTTATTTTAATCTTTTTTTTAAAAAAAATTTACACCTAATGAATTTATGTCAAAATGTGGTTTTTTAGATTGCATGTCACTCATAAAACTAACTTGGACATGTGAGAAAATATGGGATAGTTTTTCTAGGATATATCATTCCCACATAAAAAACACCCCATCTACCATCAATTCATCTAGGCATTTTAGCTTAACCAAGGCAACATCATATTTGTCTTTGAGTCTTTAATCCTCTAGGTAATAGCACCAGCATCATCCACAATCTCAAAACCTTGTGTATCTTGTAAATCTTGTAAATCGAGCCATGTACATAACTAGGTTCATTTGTCTATATATGTCCTTTGATCCCACCTTGGTGTCAATTATCCTTGTGTTGTCAATACAACGTCCCTATCTAATTGGTGTTTCAACCAAATCTACTAGTCCCTTTGAGGTTTTAGGTGTCTCACTTGTCTCTTGTCATGGGAATCCTAGTTAAGTATCCATCTTTCGTCTTAGCGAAATGTATCTTTCCTCATATCAAACCACATCAACCCATCCATTATCTTCCATATGGAAAAAAGTACTTGACATACTTGTTGTTCTTTGGTGATTTTGGATTTTGTTTATATTTATCTTTAGCTTCCTAATTTTTACCTATTCATGGTCATCATGATCTATTATATTATGGTTTGTTGTGAATGGTAAAACTAGGGGCATGGTCTTAATTTCATGTGCTTTGTCTTCTTGATCTGCCTTGCATTGTTCCCATATAGATCCTTGTTGTCTTATGTTATGCTAGGGCATATCTTCTATTTATGGTTTTACAACATCATACCTACAAAAGTTTCCTACAACTTTGTGAGATGTTGGACTAACCTTTTTTGTTTGTTGAGTCTATCTTATGCAGTTGATATGTAGTCATCTTGGTTCATACCCTGGTGCATAGTGTCTCATGTTAAATCAAAATAAGTTCTCACTATATGGTAGTTATCACATGATGTTCAATGTTCCTCCCATCCATTATCCGACATGTTTTGATCCTTTCATCCTATATTTCTATCTGCCATCACCTATCCCGTATATTTTCATCATCCCCACTTAATCATGGATTTCCTATACAAATGTGTCATTTTCCATCTTGCTTATTTAATCTCCTCACCATTTTAGTGATCCCTCATTCATCCTTCCATATCTCTATTTTTCATTTCTTTTGTTCTTACATCTCATCTATCATATCGTTGCATTTTCATCTAGTTTCATCTTGCATAATATAGACTTATTAGTCTATCCATTATTATAAATCTATTCTTTTTCTTGTCACCTAGTATCACTTTGCATATTGTGGATTCATTAGTCAAACCATTATCATTTTTATCCTTACACTATAATTAGGCATATGCATCAACATCATAATCATTGGATAAATCCACAACACCTCTATCATAATCATTCATACATCATACATGCATTATCTCATCCATTTCAAGAGCACACTCACGTTATCTTGAGAGGACATCCTCATCCTCATCCTCATCTCACATAATCTTTCTTCCTAGAGTCCCTCCTTTTCAATTGGTTGAACGTCATCCTCCCTAATTCAACCATCTTCTTCCAAGCATCATGTTTTAATCTTCTTTAAAATGATGTTACTTTGTAACACCATCTCAAAGATGGGAAAAATATAGAGATCTAAAATTGAATATCCCCTTAACCTAATTAAGTGGAGTGGACCCACTTCGAATCCCCACACAATATCACCCTTCACACTCAACCTTCAATTCACCCCCTTTTGGAGAATACCCCATGTACTTAGGCAAATGGGTCTTTCTTCCTTAAGTACCCAAAAGGAATTTTTAATTCCTTTATCACCTTCCAATCCTCCTCTTTTTCATAAATGAAAATTTGTAATTCTCATGTGTCCCCTCAAAGTACCCTCCATCTTCTCCTCTCACCGCACAGTGCCACTTAGCTCCATCCAATGAGGTGAAAGGACCAACCCATCCTCATCGCTTAATCTCAACCATACAATAAATTTTATCTCTATCTCACCCATTTTCCATTGGAGTTCTATTATGCTACTTAAATTATGAGTGAGCACACATCCAATAAGTTATCATAGGCAAATCTACTCAATGAGAGGTTTAATGCAGTTTAATTTTTTTAATTCATATACTTGTTTGATCTCTTTTGTCTTATCTTGAGTGGTTGTTTGAATTTTGTCTTTGTTTGGTTTATCTAGCTAAATCACTCAAATATTGACCACAATTTCATGCAAACAGTTTTATCAATTCATCAAATACAATTTTGAGAAAGAATGCCATAAAAACTCAAAAAAGAATTCTTTAACTAAAGGACATGTTAGGTTAGAATTTGGAGCTAAAAATGGGGGAACTATTTTTTTGCAATAAGGAAGGCCAATAACTCTAAGAACTGTGTAATCTAGAAACTTTTTATATTCTTTTTATAAATACTAGATGGGTTAGTGATTTTGGTGTAAAATTAATGGGGACAACCACCACAAGATAACTTCTTATATATTTGGATCTCCTAGAGTTGTAACAATTGAGATGCTAGTTTGATACATAGTGGAAGAATCTAGATTCTTAGTCTATTACAAAAAATGCCATACATTGGTCGAGATGAAATATTAAAAATTGTGACACAAATTAAATATGAGATACTTGGTGTGTCTGATAAACTTGACTAGATCGTGAGAAAAACTACCTTATCTTTCATAAAGGTGGAAAAATTATGTTAGACTACTTGCCCCTTCAAGATTTGAGGTAGCTAACATAACAAGAAGGTGACAAATAATGGAGATAGTAATTAACATTGTGAAAGATGTGATAAGATTTTTCCTAAGTGATTATATGTATCTTCTTCAATTCCAAGTGCAGGATCATATTGGTTGACTTGGGTTACTATGTTTTAAGAAGTAAGAGAAAAAATTATGGGTGTTATGCCAAAATAATTAAGCATATTGAAAAATGAGAAAAAATGTAATGCAAATTTTTAGAGAGATTATACAAAATGTCATTTTCAATCAATATGTTTTAAAACTTAAAGTGAAAGAAGAAACTTATAGTGGTAAGTAGAGGATTAAATGCACTATCTTGAGAAAACAAAAATTAAATTATTCATCTTAAAAGCAAGTTTTTTTAGATTAAATTACTATGATCTAGAATTTCTTAGATTCAATTATTAAGCTTTGTGATAGAGTTAATAAATAGTTAATGTTTTTCTCTTTTTTCTTTTTTTTTTTGACAAAGTAACAAGTTAAAATTAGGTTGGGTGTTGTGCTAGTGCTCCAAGGCCAAGGACCATGAAATTATGAATGAGTTTTATTGATCTCATGTTAGATAAGGGAAAACTAGATTTCTATATGAAAATTATAATTGATAATTAAATTTGATTATTTGTTTGCACATTTTATTGACAAGCTAAGAGATTATGACCAAGAAAAAAATTAAGTAATTTCTAGGGATGTCTAATTTTTTAATTTCTTATGTTTATGGCATTTGAAGTGAAAATTTAGATTATTTTTTATAACTTAGATGTGGGTCCTATAAGAACCCATGCCCATAGTTAAAATTGATAACAACATGTCTTAAGCACTAAATCCTAAGCTTTGACATAGTTTCTATGTATTTGCATCTACTTCACTTAACAACTTCTATGTTTAAACTACCCTAGCCACAACCATTTTTTACCATCTCATCTCTACCATCTATTCATTTTGATTAAATATTTGAAGATTATAAATGAATCAATAAAAATTCATCAAAATACTAACATAATGCATCTATCAATTGAATTGAATTTTTCCTTATACAATTTGTAAAAAGAAATTTTTGAATCACAACTAGAGAACAAATAAAATAACAAGTTCGGGTAAAAGCACAAACTTTTAACTTCGATCGCATAAAGTGACATTTCTAAATTGAATTTTGAAATGATGTAAACTGATCAAATGTAGAATTATTAATGAAATTTATGTCTGTTATTTTTTAAATTTTTTAGGAAAAAAATTCATATTTTTTTAATAAATTCGACAAATTTTTCATTGCTAAAAAATCCTGAAAAAATTAGGGGTTCTAGTCGGTGCCACCAAAAAAAATGAAAATGGACTTAATTTTTTTCCAAATAGAGAACATATATATGCAGTGTTAAAAAAAAAATTAAATTATGATGTATATTTTTCTCATTATAATATTTTGAAGTCCAACATAGCTAAATTTGACAATTTTCATTCGGCATCACCTTTTGACAACTAAATTTATCATTATCCAAAAACAAAAATACCCTTTTCGAGAAGATTCTCTCATCTAGTGTAAAATATTTTTTTAATTTCATTTAATATTTATTTTTTAATTTCTAATCAGCCTCTTTTTTAACATTAAAAAGCTACTCGCAATGTTTAATAAATAAAAAATATTAAAAATTATCAAAATAGTAAAAAAATTATATGACTGGATTCATGACTTCAAGCTCTACAAAAAGGTATTTTTAGATTTTTGTAAAAAAATATTCTGCTTGAAGAAAAATTGAGCAGAAGTGAGAAGTTTGAGAAATACGGATTTTTTCACCATTTTTGTGCCACATCACATGACATATAGGCTAGTCCGGTCGAACTCAATTCGATCGGATTAACATTAGTTATAAAAAAAATTTACAAATTGTTTTGTTTTTTTTTAATGGGAGCATTTGAACGAAGGGGAGTCCGGTCGAACTGAGTCCAACCGAACTAAGTCTGGTCAGACTCCCGGCACCACATGGCCCGAGGGTAGTCCATCCGAACTCAATCCGACTGGACTACCCTCAATTGACCCAAATTGTGACACAACTCCATGCTTTGCCACCACCCCTATTAAATCCTCAACTTTTCTAAATTAATTTTCTATAAAGTAAATTATATGCATACCTTACAAAATGATGATCTAGAATCTCAAGCATATATCCTACATTGTTTTCTTAAAATGGGCCACAATTATTATATTCCTACCATCCACATGGTCAATATTCTTCTAATTTTGTAATTCATGGAATTTTTCTAATTGTGAATATTGCTTGAAACGTTTCAATTTGTAATGAGAAAAACTTTCTTATCTATATGAATGAAACATAATAAATCCATATACATAAAAAAATATCCTCTAAAATTATGTTTATTAAATAAAATTATAGCCATAAATAATATTAAAACATTAGTAAAACCTACATGCACAAATACATTACTAACATTTTGGTTGTTTATTGTGTGAATATAAGCATTCTTCTTTCAATTTGTAAATGGTAAAGTTTTCTTGAATATATTACTTATGTCTACTCTTAAAAATATTTATTTGGAGATCAATAGTTTTCTTTATTATTATATAATTTTCAAACAATAGTTATTGTTATTATTAATCGTTTTGATATGTTTGATAAATATGATGATAGGCATTCTACAAAAGAGGTGGAGTATAATGACATGAATGTGTTAATGTTAAAAAAACTCTTACCTTTTAATTAAATTTGACAACCATTCACATCTCAAAGTATTAATATTAATTAAATAAACATAATATTTTCAAAATAATATGTCCTCATCAAAATTATAAGTTTTAGATAGATGTATAAATATAAAATAAAAATAAAAACTATTTTAAAAAATTAATCCACGTTTCATAATTACAATGTATAGCAAATATTTTTTTAAATTATTAGTAGAGAATAATTATTTCAATTAAAAAATATATTTAATATTTTTTTAATGATTTTTTTGAATAATGATAGGAAGTTTAAAATTTAAATAGTCAATGGGCCTTTTGTCCACTGTTGAAGTTGAAAGGTTCTTAACGAACCCACCAAGGATCAAATCTTGCTAAGTGCAAGGCTCTGACTTCAAAAAGGGATGAGATTGGGATCATGCCCTAGACGAACTTGGTGAAATAAATATTAGTAATAAATATTATTAAATACTATAATATATGTTTTTTACATCCATAAATAAAAATATCTCTTGGTTGCAATGAATTTTAGTGTCTAATAAATTAAATGATATTAGATCCCATAATTTATGTCACACTAATTAGACTTATTCACAACTTTTATCTAATAAAATAATAATTAAATTAATTTTGATATTTTAAAAAAATAAAAATATATATAGATTATAAAATTTGGTCAAACTATTTTGATCTTGCAGCAGAGAAGCATGGGCCCATTAAACTAGAAGTAGTAAACATTTTTACAACGAGGAAGATGAGTCGTGTTTGTATACCTTTGGCTTTCTTCTACGAGTAAGTCGTGTTCGTTAACATACGGCTTTCTTCCAGTAGCTTTTGGATAAACATAATTTACTTGGCAATGGGTGAATCCTGCCTGGGCAATTCTAATTTCGAAATACCTACTCTGCTTTGACTGCATTAAACTTTGAAAAAGATTAGCTGTGAATGCAGTGGGACCAGATGCATCCAAGCTTTTATCAAATTTAAAATCCATAGCGTGAAACTAAATGACATAATAGTATACGTAGGAAGCATCAGCTTGACCAAGTTTGATGGCTGCGGAGGAGACTTCTTCAACATCTCTCAAGTCAATGGGCGGCTCACAGATCCACCCACTCCAGAACATTAAACTCTGTAATACTATCTAATGTAAAACTGTGATCTGATTCTTGAGTAATGTAATGCTTTGCTACAGCGGCATGGAAGAATTTGATTCTTTAAAGCAAAATGCAAACAAGAGATCCGGACGTAACGCCTATGCATGCTGACAAGGAAGATAACGAAACCCATCATCTACGAAAAAATGTTAACACTATAAGAGAAGCATTTACCCTCCAGCATACTTATTTCAATTCCCCTCCAGATTATTATCAGACATAATTCCTTTTGCAAGATGAGTGGCGACGGAGTTACCAGTTCCAAATTGCCTCTGAGGCCCGTACCTGGCTCCTACGGCCCTCCTATACTTGGCCCGTTGATTGACAGGCTCAATTATTTCTGGTTCCAGGGACCAGCAAAATTCTTCACGGCCCGGATGAACGAGCACAAGAGCACGGTATTCCGGACAAACATGCCGCCGGGTCCGCCAGGTTTCTGCAACGACCCGCGGGTCGTAATGCTCCTGGACGCCAAGAGCTTTGCCGTGCTCTTCGACAATGAGACCGTGGAGAAGAGAAACGTTTTCACGGGTACATTCATGCCCAGCGTCCATTTCAACGGCGGGTACCGGGTGCTCCCATACCTCGACCCGTCGGAGGTGCAGCACACGAAGCTCAAGGGTCTCTGCTTCGAATTGCTCAAGACGGGTGGCCCCAGATTTATACCCGAATTCCACAGCACGATGAAGGAAGCCTGGGAAACGATCGAAAAACAGATTGCAGACAAAAAGGCCGGTGAGTTCAATGATTTGAAGGAACAGACGATTTTCAATTTCTTGTGTCGATCGATGGTTGGGAAGGACCCGAGAGAAGGACCCGACGGATTGGGGAACGACGGACCCGGACTGGCTGACAAATGGGTTTTGTTCCAGGTGGCTCCCGTCGTTAGCCCCGGGCTGCCACATATTATCGAGGAGTTATTTCTCCATTCGTTTCGTTTGCCCTCTGTGTTTGTCAAAGAAGATCACGATCGGCTCTATGGGTTCTTCAATACTCACGCGTCTGGAATCCTTGACGTTGCGGAGACCCGGTATGATCAAACCCGGTCGGAGGCTTGTGAGAATTTGATGTTCTTTGTAGTCTTTAATTCTTACTTTGGCTTCTCGGCTCTTCTTCCTTCTATTATAAAATACGTTGGGGCTGCCGGTGCTGGGTTGCATAAGGACCTGGCTATGGAGGTCCGGACGGCCGTTCAGGCTAATGGTGGACGTGTTAGCTTGAGTGCGGTGGAGTCGATGGAATTGGTGAAGTCCACCATTTATGAGGTGCTTAGAATGGAGCCCCCCGTGGTGTTGCAGTACGGGAGAGCCAAACGGGACTTCGTTTTAGAGTCTCATGATGCTGCTTTTGAGATCAAGAAAGGGGAACTCCTTGGTGGGTTTCAGCCGATTGCTACGAGGGACCCCAAGGTGTTTGAGAATCCTGATGAATTTGTTGCTACGAGGTTTATCGAGAATAAGAAGGTTATCAAGTATGTTCTGTGGTCTAACGGCTTCGAGACCGATGATCCAACCGTGCACAATAAGCAATGCCCCGGGAAGAATTTGGTGGTGTTAGTTGCAAGGTTGTTTGTGGTGGAGTTGTTTCTAAGGTATGACACCTTTGAAGTGGAAGTGAAAGGAAGTGGAACTAGTTCTAAAATAAGTTTCACTTCTCTAACTAAAGCGATCTATTGATTCTTTGGTCGTGTTTGTTATAAAAAAATTCAATTGTATTGTATCAACTTTTTTTGATATGGTGTGGGTGAATAAGTATGGTAGTGACTTATTGTTTCTAAGATATGACATCTTTGGTAGTGACCTCTTGTTTCTAAGATATGATATCTTTGAAGAGGAAGTAAAAGGAAAACTTAGTTCTAAAATAAGTTTCACTTCCTTGACCAAAGCAATCTATTGATTCTTTGGTCAAATTTCTTATAAGAAAATTCAATTGTATTGTATCATTTTTTTTTTATATATTGGGTGATTAATCATGGTAGCAATGTATTCATTCTTAAGTCAATTTTATGTTAAAAAATTAATTGTAACAAATTAAACATTATTTCATATGATGTGAGTAAATATGTACAATTCATCTCTCTTTTCTTTTTTAGTAAGAAATTTTTCATTTGAATTGAAGTTATGCGTTTGTATCTATTTCATGTAAAGTTTTTGTATGGGGTAAGTGCACAAAGATTGGGGGATCAAAAAGGGGTCTTAAGACACCACTTTTTTTTTCTGAAATTAGCAAAGTCTGAACTTCGATGAGAAATTGAAGATAGGTACACTCAAAATTTGAAGATGCAACAAGAACAAAAGTTGAAGTGCTTTGAATCTACTTTCTAAACTACTATTTTTTTTAAAAACGAAGGAGATTAAGGGTTTGAAAAAGGGCCACCACATTTTTTGGGCTATGTTAAAAGTGCACAAATATGGGGGATCAAAAAGGGGTCTTAAGATGTCACTTTTTTTTTTTTTTTCTGAAATCAGCAAAGTCTAAACTTTGATGAGAAATTGAAGATAGGTACACTCAAAATTTGAAGATGCAAAAGAACAAAAGTTGAAGTGCTCTGAATCTTCTTTCTAAGCTACTATTTTTTTTTTAAAACGGAGGAGATTAAGGGTTTCAAAAAGGGCCACCACATTTTTTGGGCTATGTTGTAAGTGCACAAAGATGGGGGATCAAAAAGGGGTCTTAAGATGTCACTTTTTTTTTTTTTTTTCTGAAATCAGCAAAGTCTGAACTTCAATGAGAAATTGAAGATAGGTACACTCAAAATTTGAAGATGCAACAAGAACAAAAGTTGAAGTGCTTTGAATCTACTTACTAAACTACTATTTTTTTTTTTTAAAACGGAGGAGATTAAGGGTTTCAAAAAGGGCCACCACATTTTTTGTGCTATGTTATAAGTGCACAAAGATGGGAGATCAAAAAGGGGTCTTAAGATGCCACTTTTTTTTTTTCTGAAATCAGCAAAGTCTGAACTTCGATGAGAAATTGAAGAAAGGTACACTCAAATTTGAAGATGCAACAAGAACAAAAGTTGAAGTGCTCTGAATCTACTTTCTAAACTACTATTTATTTTTGAAAACGGAGGAGATTAAGGGTTTCAAAAAGGGCCACCACATTTTTTGGTTATGTTTTTTTCAGAAAAAAATAACATAGCACAAAATGTGGTGCCCCTAAAACGTTAACTTTTTTTTTAGAATTTTGCAAATCGCTCCGGTGAGAATGTAGCTAACACATTGAAGTTTATGCCAGATTTTTTGGCTAACTTTTTTATG
Organism: Cryptomeria japonica; assembly: GCF_030272615.1. Classification (NCBI taxonomy): domain Eukaryota; kingdom Viridiplantae; phylum Streptophyta; class Pinopsida; order Cupressales; family Cupressaceae; genus Cryptomeria; species Cryptomeria japonica. Next base: position 36,080,808 of record NC_081405.1, on the reverse strand, counting down.
AATATTTGAATTTTTATGAATTTCCAAAGTGGACACATCCTAAAACACAGAAATTTGAGCGTGTTCCCCCCCCAAAATTTGTGAAAACTAATCAAAAATCAGATTTTTTTTTTAATTGTGTAGAATGGAGTCTAGTTTCTAAAAAAGTTTTTTTTTTTTTCAAAATTTGATAAACGAGTAAAAATCTATGGCCAAAATACGACATGTTGGTTTTTGACAAAAATCAGACACACTAACAAAAGAAATTATGGATGAAGACCTTAACATTATCAAAACTTGAAAAGAATTATATGGTTGGGTAGCTAAGAGAGAGCTTGACGATTGTGTGGTGTTTTTTTTAATTGCATTGAAACACGTGCAAACTTGATGGAGAGCACAAAAGAAAATAGAAAAAATTTCAATATTTCTTGGAAAACACGTCTCAGGCCTGAGAAGAGCATCCAAGCCTTTGGCTTGGTGTTTTCCAAGGCAACACATTTGGCATATGCCAAATTTGGCGTGCCCCAAATGAAAAAAAAAAATTCAAAAAATCATTTGGCGCATGCCTTATTTGGTGTGTGCCAAATTTGGCACACGCCTTATTTGACGTGCGCCATATTTGGCGCGCGACAAATGTATTTCATGCAATTTTTTCATCTTTGAAAGCACAAATTTTTCTCTCTCCAAATATATACATCATCTCATTCTCGTATCAACATTATCTCTCTGGTCTCTTCCCTGCATTCCCCCTCACTCTTCCTAACCCTTGCCCCTCTCTCTCTTAGGTCTCTCCCTCTCTACTTCCTTCCCTCTTAGGTATCTCTCCCTCTCTTTCCCATCTCCCTCACCCAGTCTCTCTATGTGGTCTATCCCTCTCTTTCCCTCTTTCACTTGATATCTCTCTTTCTCTCCCTCTCTCAAGTATCTATATCTTTGACTATCTCACCCTCTCTTAGGTCTCTCTCTCTCTCTCTCCCATTATCTCCCTCTTCCTCTCCCTCCCCTTCTCTTCCTCTCCCTCCCCTTCTCTTTCTTTCTCTCTTTCTCTTTCTCCCTTGCACACCCTCTCTTTTTCTCAAGTCTCTCTCCCTCTCTCAAGTCTCTCTCCCTCAGCCTTTATCTCCCTATCTCTCTCTCCTCTCTCAAGTGTCTCTATCTTCCATTCTTTATCTCTTTCCCTCTAACTTTAAATTCTCTTTATTCGTCTCATTAGCTCTCTCCCTCTCCCTCTATTTCTCTCTCTTTCTCTCTCATTCTTTCTCTTTTAAGTCTCCCTCCCTCTCAGCCTCTATCTCTCTATCTCACTCTCCTCTCAAGTGTACCTTTCTCCCATTCTCTCCCTCTCCCTCTCCCTCCCTCTCTCCCTCCCCCTAACTTTCTCTTTTTCTCTAAGTTTCTCCCTTTCCTTCTAACTCTATTTCTCTCTCTCCCTCCCATTCTCTCTCTCTCTAACTCTAATTCCATCTCTCTTTCTCTCCCTCTTAGCCTCCATCTCTATATCTCACTCTCCTCCTCTCTCAGGTGTATCTCTCTACCATTATCTCCCTCTCTCCGTTTCTCATCATCATATTTCTTTCTCCCTCTCTCCCTCTCTCCACCTCTCTCTCTAGTCTCTTACTATCCTTCCATCCCTTCCTCCTACTCTCTCTCTCTCCTCTCTCTCTCTCTCTCTCTCTCTCTCTCTCTCTCTCTCTCTCTCTCTCTCTCTCTCTCTCTCTCTCTCTCTCTCTCTCTCTCACACACACACACACATAATCCCTCCATCCACCTCTCAGGTCTCTCTATATCTCCCCCACTCCCTCTCAGGTGTCTCTATCACATTATTTCCCACTCTTCATCCCCATCTCTCTCTGTCTCGAGTTTCTCTATCCCATTTCGCCCATTCTCTCCCTCCCCCCCCCCCCCCTCTCTCTCTCTCTCTCTCTCTCTCTCTCTCTCTCTCTCAGATCTCTCTATATCTCCCCCACTCCCTCTCTCTCTCTCTCTGATGGGGAGGGGTACTCAAAGAGAGTCAAATCCTTTTTCAAAAGGTAGTCAAGTGATGTCTTAGTGGGATCCCTTCATTATTCTCTGGTTTATCAACCAAGCTAAACTTCCAAACTCTCTAGGAGTGCTCTCAATCAGCTTGTGCTCACTAGTTGCTCAGGCATGGTTGAGACTCACAAGGGTAAATCCAACCTTACAATATCAAACACCTAACATATGCTTGCAGGGGTTATAGCAGATGTTCATAAGGTTTTACAAGGCCAATTAACTGGTTTTGTGTTTGGGTTTCCTCCATTTCTCCATCGCTCTTTCATTTTCCTATTTTCTAGGCCTAGTAGCCCTAGAGCCCCAATTAGCCCTGCCTAGCCGGTTTTTGTGGATTTATTCAAAATTTTCCCAAAGACCCAGACAAAATCATTTATGATCTGAGTGCCCTTTTGGAATAAATTTAAGATTCATGAAGTGAGAAAACTCAGTCTGACCGTACAGGTACAAAACCCAAAAATGGCTTGTTTTGAAGGGTTTTAGGGACTTTTTGGTCTTCTTCAAGGGTTTAATGACTTCCCTGATCTTCCACACCTCTAAACTCTCACATAGGCTCTGTCACACCCCACTTTCTCATGCCAAACACTTAGAAACTCCAAACCTGCTCATCCCTGCAAGCACTTGCATAATTTCAATCACTTCCTAACTAGGCTATGACTGAGCTCGCCTAGAAAATGATGTCTAATGGCCTTTCAATGACCCCCAAACCAAAAAAAATACTATATAAACTATACAAAGGTTCCATGGCTCTAGTCCCAAGGGTTATTGAGAAGAAATCAAAGGACTTCAAGTTAGAATCATGTTTGGGCCTCTCAAACCCTTGCTTAGGCTGAGAGCTGACAAAATCAAAAACTCAATTCAAATCTGCAACAAAGACTAACTTAATTGATTTCTGAGAACTAAAATAACATATATAAAGCAATTATTAGAGAACAGAAATGCAATCAATCCATTATGTATAGACTGGTGCTCCAAATTAGAGAAAACACAAGGCAAAACTTAGAAAATGGTTTTCAAGATGTATTAAGATCTGCTCCAGGCGTTCACCAACCTTATTACATTCATATTGAGTGTATTTATATGCCATTTTGGGCCTAACTAACTTTCCATCAGTTTCTTAACCAACCCCTTGCTCAAAGTCTGCAAAAAGTTGCTCAACGTTGCAAAATGTTGTCAAGCAACTTTGACAACTTTTGCCAAAAAGTGCAATTTTTTCATTTCATGCTTTGTTTCATTTTCTTAACCATCTAGGATGACTAAAAACCACTACCATGACATGTCTCAATGCCAAATAAGGCTTTTCAAGATGTTTTACACCAAAATGCATGATTATGCCATTTTACGCTTACAAGGGCTTATAAGCCAAAACTTAGCAAATGCATGATCCTATTGAAATCCATCCTACCAATGCATAGAAAAAACACATGAGGACCTATGAGAAGTCTCTTATTCATCATACAAAACTAAACTAAAAACAAACACACCAAAATGAAGAAATTGCACTCAAAACTAGGTGCTCCTGCACCACTATCCCCCACTCTCAAGTGTTTGTATCCCATTCTTTCCCTCTCTCCCCCCCCATCCCTTTCTATTTATCTCTCAATTCTCTCTCTCTTTCCCTCCACATCTCTCTCTCCATCTCTTTCCCTTTTTCCCTCTCACCATCTCTCTATCTCTCTTTCTCTCTTTCGCTCTCTCCCTCCCCTTCCCCCTCCCTTTGCCCCTCTCTCCCTCTCTCTTTCCCTCTCAAGTCTCTCCCTATGTCTCTCTTTCTCTCTTTCCCTCTCTCCCTCCCCTTCCCCCTCCCTTTTCCTCTCTCTCTCTTAGGTGTCTCTATCCCATTATGTCCATTCTCCCTCCCCCTCCCTCTCTCCTTCTCTCTCACATCTCTATCTCTCTCTTTGCCTCTAACTCTCTTTCTCTCTAAAGTCTTTCTCTCCTTTCCTCTCTCCCTCTCTCATTCCCTCTCCAGCCTCTCTCTCTCTCTCTCTCTCTCTCTCTCTAGTCTCTCTCTCGCACACAATTCCTCCATCCACCTCTCAGGTCTCTCTATATCTCCCCCACTCCCTCTTTTTCTCTCCCTCTCTCTTAGGTGTCTCTATCCCATTCTTTCCCTCTCTCCCTCCCCATCTCTCTCTCTCTCTCTCTCTCTCTCTCTCTCTCTCTCTCTCTCTCTCTCTCTCTCTTGCAAGTGTCTTTTTCCCATTATGTCCATTCTCTCCTCTCCTCCCTCCCTCTCTCTCTCTCTGGTGTCTCTCTCTCTTCCATTATCTCCTTGCCCCTTCCTTTCTTGTTTTCTCAGCTATCTCTCTCTCTTTCCCTCTCTCCCTCCCACTCACTTTCTCTTTGTGTCAATTATCTCTCCCTCTCACCCTCCTCTCTCTCTCTCTCTCTCTCTCTCTCTCTCTCTCTCTCTCTCTCTCTCTCTCTCTCTCTCTCTCTCTTTCTCTCTCTCTCTCTCAGGTCTCTCCCTCACTTTCCATCAACCCTCTCTCTCTCTCTTAACCCCTACCTTCCTCCCTCTCTCTCTTACTTGGGCTCTCTCTTTGGTCTCTCCCTCTCTTTTCATCAAACCACCTTCCTTTCTCTCTCTCTCACTCTCTCTTAGGTCTCTCCCTCTCTTTTCATCAACCCCTACCTCCCTCCCTCCATCTCTCTCACTTGGGATCTCTTTTCCTCAACCACTCCCTCCCTCTCTCACTTAATCTCTCTCTCCCTTGGATCTCTCCCTCTCTTCCCATCTCTCCCTCCCTCTCTCCCTAATATATCCCTCTCTTTCCAACAACCCCTCCCTTCCTCCCTCCATCTCTCCCAATTGATATCTCTCTCTCTCTCTCTCTCTCTCTCTCTCTCTCTCTCTCTCTCTCTCTCTCTCTCTCTCTCTCTCTCTCTCTCTCTCTCTCTCTCTCCCTAGTATTTTCCTTTATTTCCATCAACCACAGAGAGGGAGATAGAGAGAGAGATGTGAAGAGAAGGATGGAGGGAGATAGTGAAAGAGAGAGAGAGAGAGAGAGAGAGAGAGAGAGAGAGAGAGAGAGAGAGAGGTAGGGGTTGAGGGAGAGACTAGAGGGAGAGAAATCCCAATCGCAAGAGAGGGAGGGAGGGAAAGAGAGGCAGATACCTAAGAGAGAGAGAGGGGGGAGGAATATAGGGAAAGAGAAGAAGAGACAAGAGAGAGAATGTTGATTATTGAAATTTGACTGTCTAAAATTTATATGAATGCTCTAAAAACTAGAATCTTCATTATAACTCCTAGAGATCTGGAACCACTCTCAAACATCCTGACAATATATACATAGAATATACCTTGAAAAAGACAAATAGAAATGTGACTTATACTTAAATTTTATATTTTATGTATATATTCAGAGAGAAAGAAGTTGGAAGAGAAGGATGAATTACAATTTCCAAATTGAAAATGCATTTGGCGCACGCCAAATTTGGCGCTCGCCTTATTTGGTGCTCGCCTTATTTGGCACTTGCCTTATTTGGCGCTCGCCTTATTTGGCACACACCAAATAGATTTGGCATGCCCAAACCTTAGGTTCAGCACACCAAACCTATTTGGCATGCGGCGCACACCTTATTCTGTGTGCACCAAAGGGCTTGATGGGAGCCAAAAAAAAATTGGCACCTTTTTGGTCCCCCGTCTTGGTGCACTCACCCTATGAATAAGATATGATACAATTTTTATTTTTTTAAAATATGATTAGAAAATATACGTTTAAGTTCTTCATATTCTATAAGGGATATAAGACAGTTTAGTTTGACTATTACTATTAAATTTTTCTTCATAATCTTAATAGATAATATTATGTAGAAGCTAGAGACATTAAAAAATCAATAATTGATAAAATATTTCTAATGTAAAATAAAACAAGCTCTTAATAATGAATCTTAATACATGAATAAATAAGATGGTAAATGAAATGTGAGAAAATTATTGATACATCTATTATTATATATCATTTTGACCATACATATTAATATTGTTATTTAGAACATAATTGATAATACTGTTAGTAACAATCTCATACCATCCTCATGAGCATGAACAATTAAAGAAGCCTCCACCAAATCATCTATTCAAATAAAATTTATACAAACACAATGATTATAAGGTAAAACAATTTTCTATTTTTTTATCTTGAAAATATTCACAAAATAAAATATTAACATTATTTGTACCTTTCTAATTTTGAACTAATCAACCATTATACCTTAAAAAATTATGAAATTAGTCTAAACAATGCAAATATGCTTTTTTTTATTCATCCAATGCATCCTTTCTATTGAAACTTCTTTTTCTCTATTCAAGTGTTAAGTACCCAAAGCATTTCCATATTCCCTTGACAATACTATCTTTGTAAAGTTTATGAGGTTTTGCTTTTAATATTTATAAAAACCTCCATCAATCAATTATCAAGATTGAATCTATTTGTCCAAATTGTGTATCTATAGAAGATCCATCATGTTGAATTATTACATGAGAATTGTGTATCTATAGAAGATCCATCATGTTGAATCATGTTGAATTATTAACCAAGGAAAAATGGTTCTTTTAAGAAAAAAAAAACTTAGTGTACTGAAATCTTATTTTGTCATTTCCCATATAATAGGGAATAAAAAAATGTGAAGTTAAGCACGAACACCTTTTTAGGGGGAAAGTATTTCTTAAGCACATCATTTGAGATGTTCATTGTCGAAAATTGAAGATGTTCTAAAAATGAAAAAATGATCATTTCTTCAAGCAAATAATCATAATTATTTCTATATGATGAGATTTATCTGATTAGTCAAATAGTTTAACTTTGAAGAAGAATGTTTTTTTTTTTTAATGAAACTCAATAAATGAGATTTGATGCTCACTATATTTGGAGTGTTAATTATATTTTTTTAATATTTTGGAGAAAAATTATAAGATATTGGGTAAGTTTTTATTATATTTTTCAAAAAAATTGATAATTTTAAATTATAAGAAAACATCTACAATTCAAGTGAGTATTGAAAGTGGATTGTCTTGTGTTCTTTTTCTATTTTTTAATTCATTTTAAAATTTTAACTTTTTTTTTTATGTTCATATAGTGAAGAATTAGATAAGAGATTAGGTGTAAGTGAGATCAATTTCAAGATATATTCTAAATATATATTCAATTCATCACAATTTAGACCAACATCAGCTTGGATTGGGAGTGATATCGAATATTTGTAGTAAAAGTATCCATATTCTACATTAATTTCAAAAGATATTTGAAAAATAATTCCATATGTCTATTCTTCTTATGTGATAGGATTGTTATCAATATTGCTTACCCAAAAGAAACAATTACATTTATCATGAACTACACATTGTGCAATGCAATGTAATCAGCGACAGAAATGAAATCAACAAAAAATTATATTCTACAATTCATAAACTAAACTCACAATTTTATTTGCTCCCTATATCTCTATGCTATTGAAAACCTTTAAATTTCAATTTTAAAAAAGGGGGTTTTTTTGTCTCTTTTCTATTTTTTAGAATCTTTTTTTTTTCTTTTTTCCATTAAAATTTTAATTTTAAAAAAATACTATACTTTTGATTTGCCAATTTTTTTAAGACTTTGGGGGCTATGCAAATTTCTTCTCCACAACAAATAGACATGGGCCTGTACACATACTTATGTTATTGATTCCATTAGGTTGTAAAGCTTGTGTAAAAAAATGCTCCTAAGAGAGATAAATAGGAAAAAAAGAATCTAATAGTTGAACATGTTCCAATTCTCATAGTACTTGTTGATTCGACTACTAGTACTTTATGTATATAGAACTAATAGGTGAGAGGACCCAGTAGTTGTGCACCCTAACTTTGCGCTTCTCAAAATCCTACGTGGAAATTCCAAATCACTGAATTTTTTACAGTAGCTTACTTGGCAAGTCCCCCGTTTATAACTAAGGTTTCAAGGCCACATCATCAAATATGAAGCCACATTAGCATGCTTTTTGCCAATGTGTCCAAAACAGCCCCAAAAAAAAGTGAGACCAATAGGTGTGCAAAAGGGCCCCAATACTGGTGCAGCTAATGTGGCATCACATGATTGATTACTTTTCACAACAAATGGTATAGTTCATTCAATTATTGGTACTTATCATACAACTATTGGTGCAATGTTGTACAAAAGTTGGACATTAAATCAACAAGTATGGGGGTATTAAATCAACTACTTCTATCACAAGAATTGGAACGCGCTCAACTACTGGGTCGTTTCCTCTAGTTGTGACTATAAATTTGTTAGTGTTGATCATGAGTACTCATAATTGAAAGAAATAGATTTCTTAGATCGAAAAGCAACAAACCATGTGATGTTACATCATCACATCAATAAAACATGACTTAGTGCATAATCACATATTTAACTTTATTTGTTGGTCTTATTGGACATTCAACTAAAAACATGTTGATGAGACATTATACTTAATGATATATAAAACATGAATTATTGCATTAATTGGTGGGTCTTATTAGACACCTCAACATGACATGTTGAGGTGACATTATATTTTATGATATGACCCTGAAAACTTAGTTATACCCACAAAACTCACAAAATAAACTACCCTAAGAATTAGGAACTAAATGTGCAACTATTAGATCCTCTCCCTAATTTATGTGCATGGCCACAAGCTCCTGAGTAAGGTGAGAAAGGCTTGCATCAAAGACACCATCTGGCATCATATCCTTCCATTTCAGGCTATTTTTCCTCACCTCTGCAAATTCTCGCCCGTCCTCCATTGCCGATCTGACGCATCTCTCAATCTCCTGCATTGGCACAACCCCATCTTCGCCCTTCTTCATTCTACACCCTGTTTTCCAAATGTCTGCCACGCATTTGGCATTAGTGAGCTGATCCATCCAAACCTCTGCGGTGAGCATAGGAACGCCCGAGTAGAGAGCATCCAGGGTAGAATTCCAACCGCAGTGGCTCATAAAAGCCCCCACAGACGAATGCGACATCACTTCAAGCTGAGCACACCACTCCACTACCAAACCCCTTTCTTCGATCCTCTCTATAAATCCAGGAGGAATCAATGCACTGAGGTCATGGTGGCCCTAGGGAGGCCTAATGACCCATAAGAAGCTTTCCTGGCTTCTATCAAGCCCTGCTGCCAAGTCCCGGATTTGAACAGGACTGACATAAGTTATGCTCCCGAATGAAACATAATGAACCGAAAGAGTTGGTTTACTATCGAGCCATCTAATTGTTCCCTTCGATTCTTCCCAAGGGTCTGAGCCCGCTGCAACCCGAGTGTCCTCTGGATTACGCTGGTCCAGAAAAGATGAGGGTATAGAGGGACCAACTGTTATAACAGGCGCTCTCACTAATCTCTTTATGTACTCCAGTGCCTCTGTTTAGAGCTCCTCGAAGGAATTGACGAGAACCCAAGAAGCGTCAATTACCGATTCAAGATCTTCGAAGTAATCGAGCACTTTTCGGGCTTTGAGTTCTTGGTCCTGGTGAAAAGGCCCACGTAAATCCCCAATTTTGAATTCGCCCAAACACAGAACATCAATGGTTTCCGGGAGCTTCCTTTCCCCATCCCACCTCTCAACTGTAAAAACAACACGATTAAACAAAATTAATGAACCGGGAAAAATCTTCAAAGGGAAATTCGTTCAAACAAGATTCTGACTGGTTTCGAAGTGGTAATAAAGCGCGAAAACGGTGATCGACTGCGTCCAAAAGGTGTGGATAATGCTGAGCTTGGCTACAATTTTGGGGACCCAGGGAAGAAAGGAATCGTAGATGACACAGGAGATTGGATTAGGGGAGGCATTGAAACAGAGGAGGAGGGATTCGAGCCCATGTCCTATCATGGTGTTGTGCATATGGTGGAAGAGGATGTTGAACACAATGTACCAGGTTCTTGAAATCTTTTCTTTTTAACCAAGCTTGCAATACCGGCTATCGACCTAAATACTAAACAATCAAATTGATAAGATAAAAATGGATATCAAAAGAGGCAAACACACAAATGCATAACCCACAACACCAGATGTACGAGGAAAACTCAATATGGGAAAAACCTCAGTGAGAAATATTGTTGGAGTCTATTGCTCCAATCCAGCGTCACAATGAAACAACAAATTACAATGATTTAGGGAACCAATCCAAGGAGCACCAACCCCTGTTTATTTAGGGCACCAACTCAAGGAGCACCAACCCCTGCACTAAGCACCAACTCGATGTAATGTGATGAAATGCAATTTTAATACAGTGGTAACATCTAGTTGCAAATGAGTTCTGCAACACCTGATCAATTGATTTATGTCGGTTAACAACCTCCTCTTCTTCACTAGTTCTCACACTGTCGGTTATCAGATTACTCTCTCTGATCACTCATCGGTTACTTGCAACCTTTCTTCTCTTTCTCTCAGCCTCACACTTCACAGTGTCACTCTTGGATGCCTTCTTAACCAATCACTCCTCATCAGTTTGCTTGATTGTTAGAACTACAATAATTTGACGGTTACTCTGCCTCTACCAGTTCAACCTACTAACACACACTGTAAATTTCTGAGAATAAACTCTAAGGCAGATAATCTTTCTTCTTTCTCAGTATCTCTTCTCCCTCACACCTCACATCAAGCATCCACTCATTTCAGTCTCGAGCTGACATCTTAATCTTGTAGGGTTCCCGCCAAAGAAGCATTCAAACGGTGTCGTGTTAGGTTTAACCTTCACCAACTCGATCCGTATTAGATTTGATCCGATCTGATTTTCTAGAATGGTGATCTGCATCACACCAAATAGCACTACCATAACCTCGCTTTTCGATGTGCGTTTTTTTTATTTTAGGATGTCTATGACATGCTTTTCTGTATTTCTATGTCAAACGCCATTAATGGCTCGGTTGTTTCCTTAGACAAGTGGGTACAAAGATCAAATATTCTTGCAGGGTCAGTTCAATCATCTTGCCACCTTGTCTTCCTCAAGCCACAACATTCTGTGAGATTTTGCCAAGATCAAGAGGCAATGGAAAACACAAATAAGAGAGAGAAAATAGATGATAGGAATGAAATGTATTCTATCAAGAAAACACTAATCAACTGGATCATCAATCGTTCAATGAATGTCTGTACAAACAATGTAGATGAGTCTGCTTATATAGGCAAGGCTAGGGATATGTGAGCACACAAACATGAAATGTGTCTCAATAAGAAACAAGGGTAGGTAGGAAATAGGTGTGGGTAGGTAGGAGAAACAATATAATATTCCACATGAGGTGGATCACCCACTAAATGTGGAGTGTAACAACAAGATCACACCATAAAAGGGGGAAATTCTCCTACACACACTATCCCAATGTGGCACAAACACCCAAACGTCTCATACCCAAACTACTATGTAATGCATTTCCTAAGTAAACTTAAGTAAAGTGTAATAATAACCAAGATGAATAATTATTTACACCAACACCCCCCCTTAAGTGCAGCTTAGGGGAATGCACTTAAGTCTACAATGCAACTAAGCAATGCAAGATGGGTCCCGGCTATGAGGCCATGTTAGGTACCCATGTACAAATACAAATGCAATCTCCCACAAACAGAGAAAGAGAGAAAAACCCAATGGGCAAAAACTCACCCCCAAAAGAGAGATGAAGAAAGCACACAATGCTCTGAATGATGAATCTCCTGCAAAGATGGTCCAATGATGATGACCAAAATACCTCCCCATAAGGAAGAAAGAGAGCCAATGTTGCACCAATAATGTCAAAGTGTGACAAAACCAGGTACCAAGTCAATGACAAAGAATCACTCACTGCAACAAAATGAAGATCAGGCATGGAGACAACCTATTGTGAGCATCATCTGGATACTCAGAAATAGCAGAAATACCAGTACAATCCAAGTCTCACGGAAGCCATGCACAAATGTGTACAATATAAGTCTCAATTGGAGCCATGCACCAAGTCTCACAAGATATTCCTAATCTATGTATACAAGAGGATTACATCAAATAGTCAACAATAACAAGATACAAAGAGGTGTGACACTTTATGATAGTGCGAGTACAACATTGCTCAAGCAAGAGCATACATCATGTTAAAATATTTAAATGTGGAAACATTAAAATGATGCCACCAACAAAGAAGCCCTGTAGAATATTGCAGATGAAGATGCCTCCGAATGGAATTTCACCAAGAGATATAAATGAACAACTGAGCCCCCATAAAAGGATCATGTTGGCACTTTATACTTAGTGCATATACAATGGGCCACTTGCAAAACAAAGCAAAGTGGACTTCTGATTTCAACTTTACAACTTCTCAAAATGAGATCTAAGAGACTTCAACAAATACTACTGGTGATCTAAACTGAGATCCAAGCAAAATGCAAGTACCAAATATGCCAAAAATGGTTAAATATTGAAAGTACAATTTCTACTTAAAATTACTGCAAACAAATGGCAGATTATGAAAGTAGATAAAAAAATATGCACTTTCAAAAAAAACGGCACCTGAAAAGGAGTCCATATGAGCCCAAACGAAGCCTCCAAAATTGTAAAAATTGAGATTTCACGATTTCCAAAAAACTTGTATCTGAAAATCAAAAAAATCCTGCACCATTGTACAGATCACGAAATTCTACCCCCAAACAAAAAAAATTGCTCGAAAAAACGAGTCCGGATGAGTGAGATATCGCTATTTGACAATTCCCTGCAAAATTATAATTTCTGGAAAATTTTCGTCGTAGCTTCAAACTTCAAATGCCTCTAGATTTGACCTCCGAAGTCTGATTTGGATGAAACAAAAGGCAAAACTGACTTTCTTGGACCTTCTCAATCCAATGGTAACCTCAAATTTGACCCATCAAACTTCAATAATAACCTGCAATAGAAAACTCTAAAATACACAACTTCAAATAGCATCAAATTTCTCTCAATTAGCAAACCAATGACACTCTAATGGCTCTGATACCATGTGAAACATGGACCAGCTCTGATACCATGTGATATTTTTCCAAGATCAAGAGGCAATGGAAAGCACAAATAAGAGAGACAAAATAGATGATAGGAATAAACTGTATTCTATCAAGAAAATACTGATCAACTGGATCATCAATCGTTCAATGAATGTCCGTACAAACAATGTAGATGAGCCTGCTTATATAGGCAAGGCTAGGGATATATGAGCACACAAACATGACATGTGGCTCAATAAGAAACAAGGGTAGGTAGGAAATAGGTGTGGGTAGGTAGGAGAAACAATATAATATTCCACATGAGGTGGATCACCCATTGAATGTGGAGTGTAACAACAAGATCACACCATAAAAGGTGGAAATTCTCCTACACACACTATCCCAATGTGGCACAAACACCCAAGTGTCTCATACCCAAACTACTATGTAATGCATTTCCTAAGTAAACTTAAGTAAAGTGTAATAATATCCAAGATGAATAATTATTTACACCAACACATTCTGCCATCCTCCCATGCTTTGCGGGTTCTTCATTAAAGTTGACCTGCTTGTTGACTGTTACATCAATGAATACTTCACCGACCTCTGCATGATCACCACCTGGTTTCCACCTATCATCCTTGTCGACATCCACCTTGTTCGGCTTGCTATGTCGGTTTGACATCCTTCACTGACCAAGATTGACTACCGGTTCAACTCACCTTATCGATATAACCTAACTTCTCTGGTGGTCCTTCATACATGTTGACTTCTTCTTTGTCAGTGGATTAACTTGGCCTTCCATCAAACATGTTGGTCCTTCTACTAAGGCTATTTATCGGCATCATTAAACTTCTCTATCTATACTGGTTCACATCCTTCAGTTCTTCTTTTGCTTGCTTGCTTTGCCTTGTCGGTGGTTCTGCTTTACCGGTCAATGATGCATTTCATATGTATATGTAACATACATGTCTGCTTGCTTACACACATATGGATTGACATCATCATGTCTTACTTCACCGATACCAGTCATTACTACTTACTCACCAGTGACCATGCCAAACTAGTTGACATCAATGACAACCTAATGCCAATAATGCCAACAATCTCCCCCTTTGGCATTGATGTCAACTCACTGCAAGTATTCACACTAGTAGATTTCTCCCCCTTTGACACAATGTCAAAGGGTTAGGGTACTTCATTCTCCCCCTTCGATTCATACTTATCTCCCCCTTAGTCAAATCTTCTCTTAGTGATTACAACTGGTACTAAGACATATAATCCTGAACTATTCCTATGATCAGCATGTGGTTCAAGAGATATGGATGCTACTATGAACTCCCCCATAACCATATATCTCTTTACAAACTTAAGTACATGAGGTAGGTGACAAAACTCCCAACTTGTGTCTTAAGTACTCAAAAGTGCTTACCGGTAAAGGTTTGGTGAAGATGTCTGCCAATTGTTCTCCTGTAGGGACATATTCCATCTTTACTTCTTGTCCTTCAACCTTCTCTCTAAGAAAATGATACTTGATGGCTATATGATTTGTCCTTGAATGCATCATCGAGCTCTTTGATATGTTGATGGCACTTGAATTATCACCCCAAATGGGAATAGGATCAGAGATGTCCACCTATATGTCCTTGAGGGTTTGCTTTATCCAAAGCACTTGAGAGTAGCATGTAGCAGCAGCAGTGTATTCTGCTTCAGCAGTTGATAGGGAGACTGAATCCTGCTTCTTGCTATGTCATGAGACCAACCGGTCGCTTAGGAAGAATGCACAGCCACTTGTGCTCTTCTGATCATCAATGCAACCTACCCAATCAACATCAGTATACACTTCCTAGATGAATTCCTCTTATTTAGGGTACCATAATCCATAATTGAGTGTTCCTTGCAGGTACCTAAAAATTCTACTTACGGCATTCATATGTGACTGCTTAGGTGCTACTTGAAATCTAGCCACCATGCATACTGCCTGCACTATATCCAGTCTAGAAGCAGTAAGATATAATAAACTACCTATCATGGATCTATACAATGTTTGATCCACCACCGGTGATTCATCATTCTTTCTTAATTTGCTTCTGGTCACCATGGGGGTACTCATCGGTTTACAATCCTCCATTTGAAACTTCTTTAACATATCCTTTACATACTTGGTTTGTGAGATAAAGATTCCCTTGTCTAGCTATGATATCTACAAACCAAGGAAGTATGTCAATTCTCCAAGCATTGACATCTCAAATTCTGACTGCATCTGATCAGCAAAGTCTTTACAAAGAGTGTCCTTATTGCCTCCAAAAATGATGTCATCTACATACACAACCTCAATTATTATGTGATTTCCATCTTCCTTAATGTATGTAGATTTATATCAACACTCCCCTTTTTGAATCCTTTCTCCTTTAGATACTGATCTAACCTTGAATACCATGCTCTAGGAGCTTGCTTTAAACCATACAAGGCTTTCTTCAACTGGCACACAAAATTTTCATCATCATGTAACAGAAACCCTTCTGGTTGCTCCATGTACACTTCTTCCAAATTTCCATTAAGGAAGGCAGATTTTACATCCATCTGATATACCTTATAGGCTAAAAAAGCTAGAAACATTCTAATTGCTTCTAATCTAGCTACCGATGCAAATGTTTCTTCAAAATCAATGCCCTCTACTTGAGAGTAACCCTTACACACAAGTCTAGCTTTATGCCTAACAATTTTACCTTCTTCATTCATCTTAATCCGGTAGACCCATTTGGTGCCAATGATGTTCTTGTCTTTCGGTCTAGGGACTAATTCCCAAGTCTTGTTCTTCTCAATCTGCTGCAACTCTTCTTCCATGGCATCCATCCATTTCTGACTTTTGTTGGCCCCATTGAAAGTTTTAGGTTCTACTTCAGTCATAAGGCAGAAATTGACTTGTTCATCATTCCGAGCAAGTCTTCTCCTAGTATGCACACCATCATTCTTTACCTAAAATTTTCTCTTCCGTGTGGTTTATCTGCACATATCGGTTAGGGACCTTTTTGGATGCTTCTTCCCGTTCATTGTCTAACTGAGCTTCTTCACCTTCATCACCGGAATCATCATACCGATTCACTTGTGCTTGTCTTCCTTTATGCATATCCTCATCAACTCTTACATGCACACTCTCAATGACTCTTCTTAGCCTTTTGGTGTAGCATTTATAGGCCTTGTTGTTAATTGAGTAACCAAGGAAGATCCCTTCATCACTCCTGGAATCAAAATTACCTAAACCATCCATATCGCTCTTGATAAAACACTTGCTTCCAAATATCTTGAAGTACTTGAATGATGGTTTCTGGTCATACCACAACTCATAAGGTGTCATTATGTTGTTTGTTCTTAGTTGAAACCGGTTCAAGGTATATGCAGCAGTATGAACCGCTTCCTTCCAATACATGTCCGGCAAACTTGCCTCATTTAACATGGTTTTGGTCATCTCCTTGGTTGTTATGTTCTTCCTTTCTACCACACCATTTTATTGTGGTGTCTTGGGGGCTGAGTATTGCCTTCTTATTCTGTGTCTTTCACAGTAATCTTCAAACTCATTTGATGTGAACTCTCCACCCTGGTTTGATCTTAGGCATTTCAGCTTGCACCCACTTTCCTTCTTTGCCATCTTCTGAAAGATCTTGAATCTATCAAATGCTTGTGATTTATCTTGTAGGAAAGTGACCCATGTCATTCTTGAATAGTCATCAATGAAGAGCATTAAATATCTTTCACCGACAAGAGCTCTTGTCCTATTCGAACCACACAAATTTGTATGTACAATTTTAAGTGGTCTTGAGGTGTGTTATTTTGTCTTGAAGCTCACTTTAGTCTACTTCCCTTTCACACATTCATCACAAAATGTTCTCACTAGTTTGATAATTGGTGGTATATTTCTTACATACCCCTTTTGCTCTGCAACTATATTGTCAAAATTTATGTCGCCTAATCTTTTGTGCCACAACCAACTTTCATCCACTTGTCCCAACATGCATTGGGATTCAAAAAATTCTTTCAGATTGTATACATTACCATCTGTCCTCTTGCCTTCGGCTACAATCTGACCAGTACTCTCCTTTATCTAGTAGCTAGTAGAATCAAAGGTGAATTTATAACCTTTGTCACATATCTAACTTACACTTAGCAAATTGTGCTTCGAGCCTTCCACATAATACACATCATGTGCTTTCAGTTTTTCCATCAATGTTTAGAGTACCTTTTCCTTTTATTTTGATGGATGGGTTGTCTCCAAATCTCACTGAACCACCATTCCAATCTTCAAGCTTGATAAATTTCTTTTTATCACCGGTCATGTGGTTGGAGAAGCCACTATCTACAACCCATAAATTTCTTCTTTCATCATGCAGGGCAGTTTGCACTATCAGACTTGATTCTGCCTTGTCCTTTTCTTTCTCAACCCAAACCGGTTGAGTTTCCTTCTTATCAGCTGCAATTTTGTGCTCCAATTTGGCTACTGGTTCCTAATTAGGATTTGTCCTCTTATGTTTGATTTTCTTGTTCTTGTACATCTTTTCTATATGTCCAAACTCTTGACAGTTATAGCATTTCACATTTACATTGAAAGATGAATCTTTGTAACTATTGTAGGACATCGGCTTACTCTTCCTACATTCAAAACTCTTATGACCAAATTCATTGCACTGATAACAAACAACATTAATATCCTAGAGTGCATTAAATGGATTTCTACTTTCATAGCTCATAATGGGCTTATTGGTTAATCTACAATCAACTAACCTATGTCCAAATTTGTTACACTGGTAACAGTAACCATGAAAGTTTGGAACATACCAGTTAGGTTGCCTTGGTCCTACAAACGTCTGCCTTACCAGGGGTCTACCTTTCATGTTGCTAACTCTAGTGAATCCTTCATAATCAACCCTTGCATTTCTCCTTAGATCTGCATTCTGGTACATTGAGTGTGGTCTCCAATTCATTGATTGTGTATACTGGTTTGTGTGACAGTTTTTAACAGCTTCTGTATAAGTCTTCTTACTGGTATCCTTTCTTACTGTGAATGTTTTCTTCTCTTCACCTTCACTTGAAGAGGTGACCCGTATCTCCTTACCGGATGTATCTTTGTTGTTTGAACTTTGTCCTTCTTCAAATCCTAAGCCACCAGTATCTTTAGATTGCTTATGTTTTTTCAATATCTTGTCTAAGGCTTTTGTGCTACCCTCATATTTGCTTCTCACTTTCAGTTCATCCTTACTCTTTTCAAGTTCCTCTCTGAGCTTCACTATTTCTGCTTCCATATCTTGATGCTCCTTTTCCTTCTTCATCAAATCAGAGGATGTAACTTCACATATCCTCTTGGTTTCTTCCAACTAGAGTTTCAAATCAGAGATAACTTGATTTGACTCATCCAAGGATTGCTTCAAGAGATCTTGTTCTTCTACTGCAGCAAGCTTGAACTTCTTGAGTTCTTTTCTTGTTTTACTTAACTCGTCAAGAGAACTTATGAGCTCACCTTCTAGATCCACTTCAGCTTCAATGTATTCTTCTTCCTCATCTTCACCAACTAGTTCATCTAGAGCCATAAAGAGATTAATTTCTCTTTTATTTTCATAGCAATCATCTTCTGATGCACTTTCTTCATCTGTGGCATCATCCTCAATAGTATATAAGATATTCTACTTCTGGTAGCTTTTTCTTCCTTGCCAGTAGATATTCCTTTCTTTGTCTTTACCGGTAGATCTGTCAAAACCTCTTCACTCATCTCTACTGGTTTCATTATAAGGACATTTTGATACAAAGTGTCCAACTTTACCATAGTTGAATCATTTGAGTGGTAAATTTCCTTTATACTTGCCGGATCCTCTCTTGAGCTTTCTGACAAAGCTTGCTACCTCTACATCTGAGTCTTCACTAGATCCTTTATGAGCCACCTCTTCCTTGCCCTTTTTGGTGGAGTTGAACGTTGCCTCTTTCCTTAAGGATGCTTCACCGATTGTTCTCATTTCATAGGTTATTAGAGTGCCAAATAGCTCATCCATTGTGAAGGTCTTCTAATCCTTAGCTTCCTCTATGGCAGAAACCTTAGTATCATATTTAGATGTGAGAGATCTAATTACCTTCTTGACAATAATCTCATCAACAATTTCTTCTCCAAGTCCTCTGATGGTGTTCACAATTTCATCTATTCTGTGAAGGTAGCCTGCAATCTTTTCTTCATCTTTCATCTTGATTCCTTCAAGTTGACCTCTTAGTGATTGCAACTTGGCCTCTTTGACTTTGGCATCTCCTTCAAATAATCTCTGCATTTTATCTCAAGTTTCCTTGGCAGATGCACAGTGCATGACCTTCACAAACTCATTATCTAACAACCCATTTAAGATAAGATGTTTAGCCTTTGCATTGTTCTCATAGTCCTTCTTAGCATTCGGATCAATGGGAGGAACACTAGGGATAGTATACCCATTCTTGACAGACATCCACAAATCAAAGCCAAGTGAGGAAATATAGGTCTCCATTCTTCTGCTCCAGAAGGCATAGTTAGATCCATCGAACATGGGGACTTTTGAGGAGGTAGACTCATTTCTTGCCATTGTGTTCTTTGACCAAAATCTACCCAAACTAGAGAAATCTTTAATCAACAAAGAACCTAAGCTCTGATACCAATTGTTGAACACAATGTACCACTGAAAGGGGGGTGAATCAGTGGTTCTTGAAATCTTCTCTTTTTAACCAAGTTTGGATACCGGCTATCAACCTAAATACTAAACAATCAAACCGGTAAGATAAAAGTGGATATCAAAAGAGGAAAACACACAAATGCATAACCCACAACACCAGATGTACGAGGAAAACCCAATATGGAAAAAACCTCGGTGAGAAATGTTGATGGAGTTTACTGCTTCAATTGAGCCTCACAATGAAACAACATATTACAATGATTTAGGGCACCAACCCAAGGAGCACCAACCCCTGTTGATTTAGGGCACCAACCTAAGGAGCACCAACCCCTGCACCAACTTGGTGTAATGTGATGAAATTCAATTTTAATACAGTGGTAGCATCTAGTTGCAAATGAGTTCTGCAACACCTGATCACTTGATTTTTGTCGGTTAACAACCTCCTCTTCTTCACTGGTTCTCACACTATTAGTTATTAGATTACTCTCTCTGATCACTCACCGGTTACTCCTAGCCTTTCTTCTCTTTCTCTCAACCTCACACTTCACAGTGTCGCTCTTGGATGCCTTCTTAACCAATCACTCCTCACCGGTTTGCTTGACTGTTAGAACTGTAATAGTTTGTCGATTACTCTATCTCTACTAGTAAGACTCTCTCACCAGTTCAGCATGCTAACACACATTGTAACTTTCTGAGAATAAACTCTAAGGCAGATAATCTTTCTTCTTTCCTAGGATCTCTTCTCCCTCACACCTCGCATCAAGAATCCACTCATTTCAATCTCGAGCTAACATCTTTATCTTTTAGGGTTCCCACCAAATCAACGTTCAAATGGTGTCGTGTTAGGTTTAACCTTCACCAACTCGATCCGTATTATATTTGATATGGTTTTATTTTCCATAATGGTGATCTGCATCACACCAAACAGCACCACCACCACCTCGCTTTTCAATGTGCGTTTTCTATTTTAGGATGTCTATGGCATGCTTTTCTATGTTTCTCTATCAAACGCCATTAATGGCTCGACTGTTTCCTTTAACAAGCGGGTACAAAGATCAAATATTATTGCAGGGTGAGTTGAATCATCTTGCCACCTTCTCTTCCTTGAGTCGCAATATTTTTCCATCCTCCCATGCTTTGCAGGTTCTTCATTAAAGCCAACCTACTTGCTGACTATTACATCGATGAATATTTCACCAACCTTTGCATGATCGCCACCTGGTTTCCACCTGTCATCCTTGTTGATATCCACCTATGTTTGATTTGCTATGTCAGTTTGACATCCTTCACCGACCAAGATTGACTACCGATTTAACTCACCTTACTAATATAACCTAACTTCTCTGGTGGTCCTTCATACCTACTGACTTCTTCATTATCGGTGGATTAACTTGGCCTTCCATCAAACATGATGGTCCTTCTACTAAGGCCATTTACCAACAGCATTAAACTTCTCTGTGTATACCGGTTCACATCCTTCAGTTCTTATTTTGCTTGCTTACTTTTCCTTGCCGATGATTCTGCTTTACCGGTCAATGATGCATTTCATATGTACCGGTAACATACCTGTCTATCTGCTTACACACATGGATTGACATCATCATGTCTTACTTTACCCATATCAGTCATTACTACTTACTCACCGGTGACCATGCCAAACCAGTTGACATCAATGACAACCTAATGCCAATAATGCCAACAGAGGAAGAGTTGGATGTGGTGGTCTAGAGGAACTTGTGGTGGAATCTCCTTGAGAATCCACTCCAACTGAACAAGACCAGGGCCGCCATGGCCGAGGCTTTGCAGGTACTCTCTGGCCTTCACCATTCTTCTATGGTCGAAATGGAGGCTTACGAAGGAGACAAGAAAGCCCTTGGAAGCCAGATTCTTGGCGAACTGAAGCAGGGGATGAGTGTGGCCAACAGTGGAGTATGACAACACCATGACGTGCCCTGAGAACTTTTTGCTTTCATTCTCATTCTCCATTGAGAACTTTTTGCTTTCATTCTCATTCTCCATTTTTGGTATGTACCAGGTGAGAGAGTGTAGCCTTTTAGTGATTGTGTGGGTATTATTTTGGGCATTAGTTGTTCTTTATATAAAGTATAGGGGAAAGGACCCAATAGTTGAGCGTGTTTCAATTCTTGTGATAGAAGTTGTTGATTTAATACCCCAATACTTGTTGATTTAATGTTCAACTTTTGTACAACATTGCACCAATAGTTGTATGATAAGTACCAATAATTGAATGAAATATACCATTTGTTGTGAAAAGTAACCAATCATGTGATGCCACATCAGCTGCACAGGTATTGGGGCCCTTTTGCACACCTATTGGTCTCACTTTTTTCTGGTCTGTTTTGGACACCTTGCCGAAAAGCATGCTAATGTGGCATCATATTTGATGATGTGGCCCTAAAACCTCAGTTATAAGCTGGGGACTTGCCAAGTAAGTTGTTGTAAAAAATTCGGAGTGATTTAAAATTTCCACGTAGGATTTTGAGAAGCGCGAAGTTAGGGTGCACAACTACTAGGTCCTCTCCCCTAGTTATAGTCATCAAATAGAAATGTGTGTTCATTATAAAAATCATATTATCTATGGTCAAATATATAAAATTTAAAGTATCAAAATTACTTTCAAATATATATTGTTATAATATTTATATGTCATACATACATTTATATTATATTTGTTCAAATTTAAAGTATCAATTACTTTCAAATATATATTGTTATAATATATGTCTGTCATACATACATTTATATTATATATATTCAATTATAAAAAAAATCAAAAATATCATTTCCTTTCAAAACAATGTGAGTCATTGATTAGCATTTCTCCTTACATAGAGATGATGCATGCACCAATATAATTGAAAAATGTTTATGATGTCCAAGTATAAACTTAATTATCTAATATTCTATCGTGTGTTTATTTAATACACTTCTAGAATATTATATATAACAGGATGGCCATAAATATGTATTTTATGGTTATAGGTGTATTTTCTAAAGTGAATAGAAAAAACATGCTTCAAAAATAATCTAGGCATTTTCTAAGTGATTGGATGGTCATACGTATGTATTTGATAACTTTCCTTATGTAGTAGAGTTAGGGGATGCATGCATCAATAAAATTTAAGTCACTATGATGACAAAATCTAAACTTATTTGTTTAATATTCTATTGTGTGTTTTGCAATAAACTTCTAGAGTATTATATGTGATGGGATGGCCATAAATGTGTATTTGATGGTTATAGGTTTATTTTCTAAGGTGAATAGAAAAAACATGCTTTTAAAATAGTCCAAGCATTTTCTAAGTCATAGGATGGCCATACATGCATATTTGATTATCGTAATTGCATGTGTATTCTAGTATTATCTATTAATAGAACATATTGTTCTAGTTGTCTAAACATAAAAATATTAATGTGTATAATAAAGTGTAATTCACTACCATCTAATTAGTTGTTTTAGCATATTGATGCACAAAAATATTTAGAACTCATCGTCTCATATTAAAAACACAAGTAATATTGATCAAAATCTAGCTTCAAATAGGACTTAATCTAATTCATTACATCAAAACATTAAATATTTAAATAAAATATTATCATTGTCATCACATTAAATAATTTGAGATGGTATTGTTGTGCCTTGTGCACATGTTCCATTTTGTTCTTAGCAAAATATGGACCTCCTTTTACATTTTTCTTATAATAGGTTTTGTTTTTAGCTAATCAATTTTTTTTTTTCATTTTTTGTTCATTACGAGAAAATACTATAAGTTTTTTATGGCTCAAGTTTTGTTGTAAAGCGGGTTATATTTAATTTGTCATTTTAAAAACATTGTTGACTTGAAATATTTTCAAGTTCTACAATGCTTTGGATATGTATAAATCTCCTGAGGTCCTTGTCTTTTATGCAAAATGTCTTTTAAAAGGTACAACTATTTGTTTCTTTGAAATTTTGAATTTTTACAAAATTTTGGTGTGTAATTGGACATCCAAACATTTCCCACAAGGTATCTTTTGAATGTTCAAATGTTCATGTTTTTGAAAATGGCTTTTGTGAGATTTTAATGTCAAACTAGCTACCAGATATGTCACCAAATAATAATTTAAAATTTCAATTCACTTATTATTCTTTTCTCTCATATTCATAAAATTATAAAAGTAAGATCTTAAAATAAATTTTGTAAAATTTTAGACATTTAAATGATGGGTTACATTTTGTTTTAAACCTCTTGATATCCATTTTTTTCAAATTCCTAAAAAAGTGTCCAAATAATAGGGGTTTAAACTAAGTTTGATTCATCATTTGGATACTTTGTGTTCATAATCTAGAGTTTCACCAAATTTTGTGACCTCCAACAACTTGAGAGCACAAAAGCAATACTTTGAGCACTATTTTAATTTAAGAGCATAGATTTCACTAGTCATTCAAACGAGCTCCAAAAAACTTATTTGGAATTGAGAAGATTCAAAGCAATTAGGGCTCCATATTCTCAAACTTTCCAATTGCCTCAACATGATCAACAAACAAATATGTGGATCTTACCCTAAGATTAATTAATTAAACCTTGGAGTGTTTTAATTTTCTTTGCAAATCTAAAATATTTCATAGATTCAACCCAAGGTTACAAGAAAATAGAATATTGGTCATTCAACAAACCTTAGGACACCAAATTTAGGTAAAAAAAGTTAACTCTAGTTCACCAACTCATAGATGAATTTATATCTTAAACTAGGACAAATAGTTCAATCTAGAAATATCTATCAATAGTCAATGATGCCCTAACATGAAAGGTCAAAAGTAGCAAAAAAAATTGAAGTTGGTAGAAGATGTTAAAAAATGTAGACCTAGGTTGAATACCCACAAATGAGAGTCATTTACAAATTCATACTTTAATGAAGTTGTGCCCGACTCATTAGAAGGAGTGAACTTTGAAAGATTTTAAATTCAATTTCTATTTACTCCAACATTTAATTACCTCGTGATTACAAACATAAAGTACTAAATAAGAAACTCTTTTAGCTCACAAGAGACCTTCAAGAATGGACCAATGTAAGATCATGTACCACCCAACCATATTATCATTATTATGTGTAATAGAAGCCTATGCCACTCTAGGTAGCCCTCAAGCATTGAGAAGAAGAACATGGACACAATATTATCAAGGCCAAAACTCACAAAAATATAGTGAATCTCAAGAAAGACACCAACACTCACATAAAAGTCACACGTGGTGTTCTCACAAAATAAATATTAAAATAAAGATAAATTCTCAATAAATGATTGGATATATTGAACCCTATCAAACAAGGGTAAGAGGAGGGTAACTAATGAAATGGAGTGGTTTTTCTCTTGGTTATCCATTACCAAGCTAGGAAATGAATTCTTAGTGCTTACATGCATGGAGGAGCTTCTCCAATACACAACACCCATGTGTTGATGAAAAATCCTTGACTGGAATCTAAGATTTAATAATTTGTTAAAAATAGTAAACCTTGATGTGATACAATAAAAGGGGAGAACTTAAGATATATAGTAATTATATTAAATTATATGTATTCATATATACATATACTTTAATGGTTTATACTGTTGGCATTTTTGTTGTTTATGTTGTGATTGTCATTGATGGACACACACTTGTATTGAGATCCCCTTTGTATGTATGAGCTCATGCTCAAACCAGTATTTGTTCCAACCGGTATGTTGTATACTAGTCTCTATACTAGTGATTTTGCAGAATGTGTTTCCCAGTCTGAAGCGGCATGTCGACCCCAAGCGGTTCGTAGATCCCAAGCGGCACGAGGGAGCAAAGCGGCACAACACATTCTTACCAGTCTTCATTTTTGTCAAACCGACAACCGATATTTTGTATGAACCGGTAATACTCTGTGATGAGTTATCAACTGGCATTTTGTGATGAGTTACCAATCCACCGATTGTTTGACGGTGCTGACACATTGACGGTGCTTTTTGTGTCGTGTTACTGAGTATGTCTAGATCCATTGAACCTAGGAAATTGTAATGTAATCCTATTGGACCAACATGAAATCAGATTCCTTTAAAAGGACATCATGTCTAGGGTTTTAAGTTGTTGCTGAAAGGGTTAATATTGAGCTAGGGTTTGAGGTGGAAGTTGAGTTGGTGTGAGAACGATCTTATCTGAGAAGATCAAGTTGTAACTATGAGAGAGAGAGAGAAGACTGAAGTAATGCTGAAATGCATTAGCTGTGAGCAATATTGGATCTAACCAAGCAGTTTGTGCTATTAGATAGATCAAACACTTGTTGATTACTCACATCTTTGACAAGTCTGTAGCACTTAACCGGGTAGGCCTCAAAGCCTTTGTAAAAATCCTCTAACAAGGTGGTTCACACATGTGAATCTAAAATCCTCTAACAAGGTAGTCTTTAATCGGACTTATCTCCTAACAGAGATTGAGATTCCCAACAGGATCTGTTCTGGTGAAGAACATTGTAAGACCTTAACCGATCTGGTTTCTATTCTGCAGATAGTGACTTGTGAGTTCCATCTCACCGTGGTTTTTCTCAGTTAGGTTTCCACGTCAAATATCTTGTGTTATGGTTGTATTGCTTTTGTGGGTGAATGCTTTATTCGCATTTTGGTTTGCATGTGTGGTAACCGGTTTGACTATCAGACTGCTTTACCGGTTTATCTTTAGACTGTGTAAGTGTTTTAGTGCAGTAATTTTTGGCATACTAATTCACCCCCCCCCCCCCCCTCTTAGTATTCATCAATTGGTATCAGAGCCTACCTTTCTATAAGTTTAACCACTTGGAAAGAGATATGGGGGAATACACCTTGAGGGAACTTACTCAACGGCTCACTAAGTCTGAGCAAGCCTATGATGATCTTATGGTCAAATACAAGGCATCTCAAGCAAAAAGAAGAGAACATGCAGAGAGGCTGATGGAACTATCTGAAAGTAGTTCTGAAGATGAAGCTAACATGGAAGCCATGATTGCTGAAGTGAATAAGCTGAATGATTCAAACTCCAATCTGAGAAAGGAGTTGGAAGGACTAACTATGCGGTTTAGTCAAGAGCTTGAGAACTGGAGAAAAGATGAAGATCTGGTAAAGGACAGAGATCATGAGATCTCCAAGTTGAAACATGAGATTAGTGCACTAACTGCTCGCCTTCATGAGAGCAGAATGGAAAAAGAAGACATGCAAGGAGAACTAAACATTGCCATCTCAGAAAATGCAAGTCTAATGGAGACGAACACTGCTATTTCCAAAGAACTCTTTGAGTCAAAGGAAATGCTTGCTAAGTTTGGCAAAAGTACTGTCAAGCTAGAGCAAAATCTTGAGTCATCTAGATCGGCAAAGAATACCAATGGTCTTGGTTTTTCTGGACATGAGGAAGGAGAATCCTCAGGAACAAATGCTGAAGCATCAAAGAAGCAACCGACACTCAAAGGAAAAGGTAAGCAAAAATTCAAACATGTTTGCTTTAACTGTCTTAAAGAAGGACACACTACCAATGTATGTAGGAGCAAAGCCTACAATAATTTTCCTTATTTTATCAACAATGTACCTAGATCCAACAAGTTCAATGGTCATTGTTATGCATGCAACAAGTTTGGGCATAGAGCATTTGAATGCAGGTCTGTAATGGATAACACTGGAAGATATCCTCAGAGGACCCAAGGAACTGGTCCTAAACCTTTTATGAATCGGAACCACAACTGGTTTAATGTCTTCAATCATCAGTCAAGAAGCGGTGGTCATCAAGCGGCAACCAGATGGAGAGAAAGTTGTATGATCTGTCATGGTCATGGTCACACTGCTGCAACATGCAGAAGGAAGAATGGAAACATATACAATGGACCTTGGAGAGCACCTGGACTTGTTTGCTATCACTGCAACAAACTGGGTCACATTGCAAGATTCTGTAGAAGCAGAAAAAGTATATCTGATGATATACCAGTCACTCAGGAAGGAGAAATAGATGTTGAAAAAGTTCAAGGAGACATGAAGAAAACATGGAAGAAGAAACCAATATTGTCGGAAAAGGAACCGGTTTCTGCACCTAGTGTGGAAATATCGGAATCGGCAAACTAAGCCTCAAAGGCTTAGGGGGAGCAAACGGCGAAATGCTTTCGAACCCTCGATTAACACCGGTAAAAGACCTTAACCGGTATGCGATACCTATTGCTTGGCAGAAGACCAGAAACGGTAAAAAGGAAAATTAGGGTTTACGCCCTAATAGAGGAGCATTAATGATGGTAGGTGAGAGACATGTATAAATGCATTTTTCAAATCATTTCTCACTATCTGTTTTCAAGCGAAGAAAAGTTTTCAAGTGCAGAGCGAAGAAAAGGCGATTTGAGCTTTGATTTCAAGAAATTGGATAACCTTGAAAGAGATTCAAATCTGGTTTGCAAGCGGTAGTGGAGAACACAAAGCAGTGATTTGGCATCTGACGGAGAGTGAAGTGAAGCAGAATCAAGAAGCCCTAAATTCGTGTTTGAAAGGTATTTTTCGTGTTCTTGAAATACTCTTCAATGGATTCCGCATCTCATACCAATTCAAGTACATCCATTGAGTCAAAAAGTTTCATTCAGAGGAAGTCCAAGTATAATGCTTTATCACAAGTTCCAACTAGAGTCATAGTCGAAGAAGGAATTTCTAATTATATTGATTGCAAAATAGAAGACCTAGGGTCTTTAGCCATTCATACTCAGTTAGGTCTATTTTGCGGAAAGGACAAAAGGATCAAATCGGAATTTAGTGTCATAGAGAAGAAGAAATACCACAACGCAGTATATTTCCTAGAAGACTTCACAAAGGATCACATCAGGATCATCTTGAGTAGAGTCCATGGTGACAAGATGTACCTAGAGAGGACGCATGATATCACGCCTCAAGCAATTCATGCAGTCACCGGTTTCTGCAACACAGGGGAAGTGCCAGCCCTGAGAAAAGTGAGCAAAACGGAAATGACCAAGCTCACCGGTTCAACAAGTGATTCACGGGGCATGACAGTCAATCCTATCAAGGATGATCTTGCATGCATGGTGATTGGATACAGAACATTCTCAGCCAGCAGGATTAATTATGTATCTGCTGCAGCGGTAAATGCTGCTTACCGAATGATAAAAGAGGATGCATCTTTTGACTTATGCACCGGCATGCAGAGACAACTCCTACTAAATCTTAAGGCAATCAAGCAGGACAACTTGCTGAGGTTTAAGTTTGGACAACTACTGGTAGGGTTGTTCTTTTATTTCCAAGGCTACTTTCCGGGTGTAGGAGATGTCCAATGGTCACCTGACCAACCGGTAACCAAGCAGATAAAGGAAAGCGTGCAAGCCATTGGAACCGGCTACCTTGAGGTACTGAACAAATACTTTGATGAGTTCAGAAGAAAGATGAGTCAGAGGGTAAGAATCTCAGGTGACATAGTGAAGAAATACGAAGATGACATCTATTTCACTATTCAGGTGGACAAATGTCTAATGGAGGTTGTTGAGCCTAGAATGGAGGAAGTGGAGCCTATGGGCTATGAGGTCATGTTTAACATGCTGGAAGGGTATGCTTCAACCCTTATTGCCTCACCTCTTGATCCAAAGGCTAAGAGGACCGAAACCTACTTGGAGAGGATTGCACCGGTTGAAGAACCATCAGTGAAGAAGGGAAAAGAACCGGCGGCTAAGAAAGCTAAGGTAGTGCCTGCAGCATCGGCACCGGCTACCACTGCAACTCCAAGAGTGACCAAGCGGTCACCGGCAAAGAAGAAACCGGACGTAACACCAGCAAAAGTCTTCGAAAGAAAGAGGAAGACTAAGGCAAAAGAACCGGACTCCGAAGAAACCGAGTCTGATGAACAACCAAAGAAGGCTAGACAGACAAAGAAGATGAAGAAGAATGAATCGGCAGCATCCGCACCAGTAAATATAGATATCTCCTTATACAAACCTTTGACACATTGTCAAAGAATAGCAAAAAATATTAGGAGAAAGTTACTTCATGATTTAATAGATTATTATGATGAATTCAATAGTGAGGAAAAAGATGAAGTACTACAGGAAATCATTCTTTATTTATGTAAAAATGACCGGTCACCATCAGAGATTAAATCTCAGACACCGGATTCATTATTTAATGCATTAGATAATAAATGGTGCATTGCCATTGAAAAGGAACAGGAGATTAGGGAGAAATTTTTTGCACAGTACTTCCCCAAACTCTCAAATTCAGAATTATTTGATGTCTTAGATCAAAATAAAGGTCTCTTCTTCACAAGGAGAAGAAGACTCTGGTTGTTGGAGGGGAGAGTTGATGGAAAAAGATACACATCAGCACATGGCCCATGCTATCAACTCTCACAAAGCATGAATGGCCAACCTCCAAGTGGAAAAGGAACCGGTTATTTCCAAACTGGATGAGGTCTTTGATGAGGAAGGAAACCTGGTGGAAGAACCAATCGACACCATCGATGTCGATGCCCTGGATGTAGAAGATGTCACCCAGGACATACCTTCTAAGGGAACAGAACAGGGGCAACAGACTGATTAGGGTGGTGAACAAGCTGAGGACACACAGCAAGCGGCAAAGGAACAGGAAGAGAAAAAGAAGAAGGATGAAGATGAGAAACAGAAGAAAGAGGAAGAGAAGAGAAAAGAGGAAGAGGAGAAACAGAAAGATGAAGAAAAGAAGAAGTTAGAAGATGACAGGAAAAAGAAAGAAGAAGAGGATAAGGAAGAAAAGAAAAAGAAGGAAGAGGAAGAGAAGAAGAAGAAGGAAGTGGAAGAGAAAAAGGAGAAGGAAGAGGAAGAACAGAAGAAGAAGGAAGCGGAAGAGAAGAAGAAGAAGGAAGAGGAAGAACAGAAGAAGAAGGAAGCGGAAGAGAAGAAGAAGAAGGAAGAGGAAGAACAAAAGAAGGTAGAAGCAGAGCAGAAGCAGAAAGAAGAAGAAGACAAGAAGAAGATGGAAGAGGAAGAGAAGAAAAAGAGAGAAGAGAAAGAGAAGGAAGAGAAGGAGAAGAAAAAGAAGGAAGAAGCAGACAAGACAATTGAAGCAATGAAGACCACACAGATGGAAACTCCTAAGGCAACCGGTAGCCAAGCCAAACTGGCTGCTATCTCGAGCCCCATTGATCTCCAATCTGCAAGTGAGTCTGAGCTTATGAAGAGCATCAAGGTTGCCCAAGAGCACCTTGAAGGCATTCGCAGGAAAAGAGAACAAGATATTATTTAGGCGGCTGTAGACATGCTTACCGATTCAATCCATGGTACTAATCTTCCTAACACTAAATCATCACTAGCACAACTCAAACTTCTATGTACTGTAGTGGATGATTAGGTGCAGAGTCTAGAAGAAGCAGCAGAGGCCAATGTAAAGAAAGAGCACCAAAAGGCTCTTAATGTTGCTCTAGTGAAGAAGTTTAATGAGCTTAGGACTAAACTGCTAAAGGATCAAAAGGACATAAGGAATGCCTTGGATGAGGGAAACTTTCTACTCAACAAAATCTGTCAACCTCATATGTTCTGTGATGATGTGCTAGCCAAGAATTAACAGCTTCAAACGGACTTACAGTCCTACTTGGACACATTCAAGACTCCTTATGACTCCTTTGCAGCATATGGGCAAACCGTTCACCGGTTCTAGATCCAGTCAACCAAGATGGAGCAAGAGATCAGCACACGGTCTAGGGATTTGCAGGAGCTTCAACTGGAATTACTCCCACGACTGCAAATTCTTCAAAAGTGTTATCTGAACCTGGATGCCCTGACAGTCACACAAGAACTAAGCACAATAGATGCCATTGAGGAACAGGTATCCCAGATGCAGACAAAGAAGGAAGTGGCAACCTCCCTACTTGAGTCCTGGTCCCTATCCATGAAACAATTTTTGCAGGACTATAAAGTGGTTTTTGATAAGTATTATTCATTATTGTCATAAACTCTTTTATATATATATGGAAACAGGTTTTTCAGCAGTACATTGTCATTGTTGGCAAAGGGGGAGAAGTATATCTGGTTTTTGTTTTTAAAATTTTGAAATTTTGATATATCAAGGGAGAAGTATATCAGGGGGAGAAGTATCTGTTTTGAAATTTTGATATATGTTGTGATATATGATTATATGCTCTGATGATTATGCTCTAAATGCAAAATTGCTATACACTTTGTTGATTAAGGAATAGTGTATATGCTTAGGGGGAGCAATTTTGTTAATGGCAAGCTTTTGTTGTAAAACACTTAGATGTCAAAATTTTATTTTCCTAAGTGTTGCCATCAATGCCAAAGGGGGAGATTGTTGGCATTTTTGTTGTTTATGTTGTGATTGTCATTGATGGACACACACTTGTATTGAGATCCCCTTTGTATGTATGAGCTCGTGCTCAAACCGATATTTGTTCCAACTGGTATGTTGTATACTAGTCTCTAGACTAGTGATTTTGCAGAATGTGTTTCCCGGTCTGAAGTGGCATGTCGACCCCAAGCAGTTCGTAGATCCCAAGCGGCACGAGGGAGCAAAGCGGCACAACACATTCTTACCAGTCTTCATTTTTGTCAAACCGGCAACCAGTATTTTGTATGAACCGGTAATACTCTGTGATGAGTTATCAACCGACATTTTGTGATGAGTTACCAATCCACCAATTGTTTGATGGTGCCGACACATTGACGGTGCTTTTTGTGTCGTGTTACTGATTATGTCTAGATTCATTGAACCTAGGAAATTGTAATGTAATCCTATTGGACCGACATGAAATCAGATTCCTTTAAAAGGACATCATGTCTAGGGTTTTAAGTTGTTGCTGAAAGGGTTAATATTGAGCTAGGGTTTGAGGTGGAAGTTGAGTTGTTGTGAGAACGATCTTATCTGAGAAGATCAAGTTGTAACTGTGAGAGAGAGAGAGAAGACTGAAGTAATGCTAGAATGCATTAGCTGTGAGCAATACTGGATCTAACCAAGCAGTTTGTGCTATTAGATAGATCAAACACTTGTTGATTACTCATATCTTTGACAAGTCTATAGCCCTTAACCGGGTAGGCCTCAAAGCCTTTGTAAAAATCCTCTAACAAGGTGGTTCACACATGTGAATCTAAAATCCTCTAACAAGGTATTCTTTAATCGGACTTATCTCCTAACAGAGATTGAGATTCCCAACAGGATCTGTTATGGTGAAGAACATTGTTGGACCTTAACCGATTTGACCTTAACCGGTCTGGTTTCTATTCAGCAGATAGTGACTTTTGAGTTCCATCTCACCGTGGTTTTTCCCAGTTGGGTTTCCATGTCAAATAACTTGTGTTATGGTTGTATTGCTTTTGTGGGTGAATGCTTTATTCGCATTTTGGTTTGCATGTGTGGTAACCGGTTTGACTGTCAGACTACTTTACTGGTTTATCTTTAGACTGTGTAAGTGTTTTAGTGCAGTAGTTTTTGGCATACTAATTCACCCCCCCCCTCTTAGTATTCATCATATACATGATGTATAGTTAATTCCTCATGTTGTACTCTCACTTATCATCTTCCTCATTGTTACATATATTTAATTTATATGATTGCACATGTGATTTCACACTTTTATCTCCCACTTTTCCCTTATTTACATAGCCTATCATTGAATGTTTTTTCATGATGACTTTCCATCATAGCTTGTCATAAAACCCTTAATTAACTTAGTCTCATGAATTTAACTTTTCCTCTATGATTTTTATACTTTTATAGCTTATTTAAGTATATTAGGGGTGTTTTAAGGCTATTTGAGTGGCATATAATAAATATATGGATCTAGCAATGAGCCAAATTACATCTATGGTGCCTCACAACCCCCTATATCTTTCAAACATTCTCCTCTATCCTAAAATATTGTCTTATCCTCAACATAACATAGTGAAACCACTTAAGGGTGCGTGTGTGGCCAAGTTGGTGTGAAGGCGAATTGTGAGTCGTAGTGTTAGGCTAATGATCCTGGTGCTACGCATCAACTCTGGTTCGATTCTCACTAGAATTACCACAAACCCTTTACGGGGTTAACTCTGCAATGCAACGACAAGTTGCATCCCACTATTGATAGTGGGTCTTTGGTTTGAATCTTTGCCCGATTGATGGTTTGGTATCCCCTGCGTTGGTGTCCCTCTATTCATGCCTTGTTGTGTGCTTGGACCATCTTGATGCTTCCTACTCCTATGATTGGTACTTCTCCTATTGATGGCGTTAATGCCTCATGTTGCTCACTAGCGACTACGATGCTGACTCCGAGCTAGCTAACCAGACCTGTGACGGAAGGATGGCGGTTGTCTGGTGGTTGATACTCCTCGGTGCAGATGTGTGGATGCCCCTGCCATAGCCTGTTCGAACCTGATAATATATGGAGTGATAAGGTGTTCAAGCGGAGTGATAAGGAGTATATATGGATATATAAGGTGGAGTGTGGAGAGATAAGGTGCGGGAGATATAAAATGAAATGGAGAGATAAGCAGGGAGGTATAAGGAGTCTTGTGGAGTGATAAGGAGAAGGGAGATATAAGGAGTAATATAGATATGAAGGATTGATATAAGTTGCATGAGACAAATATTGGAGGCATTAATGCTTCAGCATGTTCACCATGGGGATGGGGTCCCCCATTGTGACCCCACTGGTTCATAGCTCCAGTCAAAAGCGATTATCGAGCAAAAAAAAAAACATAGTGAAACCACTTGTAACTTTCAAGAGCTAATCATGATTTTATTTCTTGGCATGGTTTACCATCTAGGTGTGGAAATTTGTAGTATGCCTCTTATTTTTGTGACATGTTTCCATTGTAGTATTTACCCTTATTCTTTACTTATGGAGTTATATTATATGAGACCCCTTTATTCTATTACCTATTATACTTCCACATTAATGGAAGTATCATCATCTTTACTTTAATTTTGTTTATAAATTTAAGTTTGTATGACCTTTTCATTTGAGGTGTTATATCTCTAGAGTGATCAGCATCCTATATTTTTCTTCCAATTCCACCTTTATGTTACTTGGTTCATTTTCCATCCACTCTAGACCAATTGCTTTTACATGTAGAAGCTAAAAAACTTGGGGGTTGTATCCCCACTATTCCTTGTAGCATGAACCTAATAGGTTCCCAATTATTTGTAACCTCTTGTGGTATCATCTTGTTTTGCTTAATTTTACTTTGTACCTTTTCAATTGGCAATATGAAAAGAGTTTGGATCCTTCTACAAACTTGATGCATCGTCTCACATTGACCAAAAAATTTAAAGAATTTTAACAAAATCTTCTTTTAGCTTATCTAAAACCTTTGTTTGTCCTAGTTGTTCTTTACGTGTATACCAATAATGAGTAGTGACTTTAAAGTCTGATAAAATAAGTGGACCCATACTAATTTGTTTATTAGGGTTTTATTTTACCTTTTGTTTTTTTCTTTTATAAAGATTTTTTATATCATTATTATTCAATTCAAATATTCAAATAATCAATATGATTCATCTTTTTGTGTCACTTTGGCCTCCATAACCTAGCTTCCTCTTTAGATGTGACAAGTGTTTGATTGCAAGTGATCTTTGGGAGCTATGGGGTTAAGGGATCAACCCCACTTGTTTGTTGACTATGCTTTTAAATTCATTTTCTTGCTTCAAATTAATCTTTCTTGTTCTAGCAAAATTTTGGGTTTTAAATGTAGTTTTCTTTTTCCCAACTAAAATGATGCTTATGAAATGTGATATAGAAGACAAGATTATCTAGGACATGATTTTGGGTTAATGGTTGTAGTGAACTCTTATTGATAGAATTCGAAATGCACATGTCAATTTAAATTTCATTGGAGATCCATTAGGTGACCATTCTCATAAAAATTTAAGGTTTACGCCCTAACTATCCTCGATAGAGTGTATCCAAGCAAACACCAATTAAAGTGAAGTGTCCTTCTTTGTATTTCAAAACAATGACTTCACAATATTAATTTTTTATTTGTTCCCTTATTTAAGTTGTTCTCCTTTAGAATTACTTTGTCAACATCAAATGTGTTTTAAAATATTGTGACGGATCTAGTTTTTCAATGTCTCTATAGGCAAATGAATGAAAAAATTTCTAGTATTTTTGTTAACCATCTACCTAACAATTATATTCCAATGAAAAAATGCATATTAAGTTACAATACTCGTGGTTTTACAATGACTTAACAAACCGTCAACATAAAGTTACCAATTTATAATATCTACATGAACTCGTGACAAGGTCCAATTAACGAGATTCAACTATATATGTCATATATTTTGACTTACCAAAACACAGAGAGACAAGGTTGCCATTTCATTTTAAGCTAAATGTACAATATAACATTTTAAGATTATCTTAACTTTACAAGGTTTCTTTTAACAACACTTTTAGCTTGGTTTAGAAACTCTACTTGAAAATATAGTGAACACATTATGTAGTTCTAGATTTTTATTAATAAGTCTCAACCATAATTGTTAAAAATAATGATAGATATAATCAAGGGTTTTGAATTAATTTCAAAAGATATTCGAATAATAATTTCATAAATCTATTATTCTTGTGTGATTAGGATTGTTATCACTATTTCTTATTCAAAAGAAACAATTACATTTAGTATGAAGTACACATTATGCAACGAAATGTAATCAACGACACGAACACAAACAACAAAAAATTATATCTACAATTTATAGACTAAATTCTCAATTTTAATTCCTCTCTATATCTCTAGACTATTGAAATATCTTTAAATTTATATTAAAAAACAATTTTTTGTCCCTTTTTCTACCTTCTAAAATCTATTTGTTCCTTGTTTTCATTAAAATTGTATTTAAAAAAAAAACAAGACTTTTGATTTGACAATTTTTTTGTAAAGATTTTTGGGGTTATGTAAATTTCTTCTCCATGACAAAAAATGAGGCATATACACGAACTTACTTTACTGATTTTGTTGGGCCATAAAGCTTTAGTAAAAAGAAATTACTCTTAAGAGAGATAAATAGGAATTAAATGATCTAATAGTTGAACATGTTCCAATAATTGTTATAGTATTTGTCGATTTGATTGCTAATATTTTAATAATATAGCACTAATAGTTGTGACTGTGACTATAAATTTGCTATTATTGATCATGAGTACTCATAATTGAATGAAACGTATTTCCTAGATCTAAAAGCGACAAATAATGTGATGCTACATCAGCACATCAATAAAATAGGACTTAGTGCATAATCACCGATCTTATTTGTGAGTTTTATTACACCTCAACTAAAAAAATGTTGAGGTGACATCATATTTGATGATATGACCCTGAAAACTTAGTTATAAACAAAATACTTTCTAAATAAAATATTCTAAAAATTTAAGAACGAGATGTTCAACTAGTGAATCCTCTCCCCTGATTTAAATTCTAATAGCCGTGAGAAAAGCTTACATGGGAGGAATGCTCAAATACTAAATCCTCTCCCCTGATTAAATTCCAATAACCTCAAACACTTAAAACTAAAAATACTTGTATCCAAAGAATGCTCGACTACTGAATCCTCTGCCCTGAGTTCCAATGAGTTCCAATAGCCGCAAGCAGCTCTTGAGTAAAGCGAGAAAGACTTACATCGGAGGAACCGCTCGGCATCATAGCCCCCTTCGCAGTTTCCTTCCATTTCAGGCTATTCTTCCTCGCCTCTGCAAATTCTACCCCCTCCTCCATGGCCGATCTGACGCATCTCTCAATCTCCTGCATCGGCACAACCCCATCTTCCCCCTTCCTCATTCTACGGCCTGTTTTCCAAAGCTCCTCCACGCATTTGGCATTAGTGAGCTGATCCGTCCAAACCTCCAAGGTGAGCATTGGAACTCCCGAACAGAGAGCATCCAGAGTGGAATTCCAACCGCAGTGGCTCATAAAAGCCCCCACAGACGGATGCGACAGCACTTCCAGCTGAACACACCATTCCACCAACAAACCCCTTTCTTCGATCCTCTCCAGAAATCCAGGAGGCATCAATGCACTGAGGTCATGGTGGCCCTGGGGAGGCCTGATGACCCACAAGAAGCTGTGCTGACTTCTTTCAAGCCCTGCTGCCAGTTCCCGGATCTGAACAGGACTGACAGAAGTTATGCTCCCGAATGAAACATAAAGAACCGAAAGGGGGGGCTTGCTATTAAGCCATCTGATTGTGCCCTCTGACCCTGCCCAAGGGTCAGCGCCTGCACCAAACCGAGTGTCCTCTGGATTGCGACGGTCCAGAAAAGCCGACGGTATGGAGGGACCAACTGTTATGACAGGCGCTCTCACTAATCTCTTCATGTATTCGAGCGCCTCTGTTTCAAGCTCCTCGAAGGAATTGACAAGAACCCAGGAAGCATCAGTTACCGATTCAAGATCTACGAAGAAATCGAGCACTTTCCGAACTTTGAGATCCTGTTCCCGGTGAAAAGGCCCAGGTAAATCCCCAATTTTAAATTCGCCCAGACACGGAACATTGCAGGTTTCCGGCAGCTTCCTTTCCCCATCCCACTTCTCAACTGTAAACACAACAGGAAGAAACAAAATTAATGAATCAGTAGAAATCTGGGAAGGTAAATTCGTTCAATCGAGATTCTGACCGTTCTTGAAGTGGTAATAGAGCGAGAAAACTGTGATCGACTGCGTCCAGAAGAAGGCGTGGGGAATGCTGAGCTTGGTTGCGATTTTGGGGACCCAGGGAAGGAAAGAATCGTAGACGACACAGGAGACTGGATTTGGGGAGGCATTGAAACGAAGGAGGAGGGATTCGAGCCCGTGTCCTGTCATGGTGTTGTGCATATGGTGGAAGAGGAAGGGATGGATGTGGTGGTCGCGAGGCACTTGTGGAGGAATCTCATCTGGAATCCACTCCAACTGAACAAGACCAGGGCCGCCATGGCTGAGGCGTTGCAGGTACTCTCTGGCCTTCACCATTCTGCTATGGTCGAAATGGAGGCTTACGAAGGAGACAAGAAAGCCCTTGGAAGCCAGATTTTTGGCGAACTGAAGCAGGGGATTACTGTGGCCGACAGTGGAGTATGGCACCACCATGACGTGCCCTAGGAACCTTTTGCTTTCAATTTCATTCGCCATTTTTGGTATGTACCAGGTGAGAGTCTCAGAGCCTTTCAGTGATTGTGTAGGTATTCTTTTGGGCATAAGTTGTTCTTTATATGAAATATAGTTGAAGTCATCAAGTATAAGTGTATGTTCATTATAAAATTTATATTATGCATGGTCAGATATAAAATATTGAAGTGTCAATTATTTTCAAAGAAATATAGTTATAATATATATTTGTCACACCTATATTCATATTATATTATATAAATTATTAAAAAAATCAAAAATATTGTTTTATTTCAAATCAGTGGCATTGATTATGTACATGGACAAATATAATTTAAGTCATATGTGATGATCAAATATAAATTTATCTGTTTAATATTCTATTATGTGTTTTTAAATACAATTCCAGAATATTATATGTGGTGGGATGGTCATAAATGTGTATTTGATGGTTATAGATATATTTTCTAAGGTGAATAGAAAAAACATGCTTCAAAAATAATCTAAACATTTTCTAAGTGATAGGATGGTCATACGTATGTATTTGATAATTTTTCTTACGTAGTAGAGTTAGGTGATGCATGCACCAATGTAACTTAAGTCATTGTGATGACAAAATCTAAACTTATTTGTTTAATATTCTATTGTGTGTTTTTAAATACACTTCTATAATATTATATGTGATGGGATGGTCATAAATGTGATTTTGATAGTTATAGGTGCATTTTCTAAGTGATAGGATGGTCATATGTATGTATTTGATGATCATAATTGCATTTGTCTCAAGAGTTGTCAAGTCCATTTGTTAGTATGATCTATTAATGCACCATATCATTGTATTTGTTTAAACATTAGAATATTAATAAGTATATAATACATTGTAATTCACTACCATCTAATTAGTTGTTTTATCATATAGATGCACAAAATTATGTATGAAACATCATCTCATACGGGAAATACAAGTAATATTGATCAAAATCTAGCTTCACATAAGACATAAGTCAATCTAATTTATTACATATAAATATTAAATATTAAAATAAAATATTATGTCTTTGTCATCACATTAAATAATTTGAGTTGGTACTATCGTGCCTTACAAATCTCTATTTTTCTTTTAGCAAAATATGGACCTACTTATGTTACTTTTTGTTTTTTTAATAATAGGTTTTGTTTAGCTAATTAATATTTCTCTTCCATTTTTGGCTCATTAGAAGAAGGTAGTATGGGTTTTTATTGGCTTGAGTTTTTCTCTGAAGTGGGTCGCATTTAAAAGCCTTAGTGAAATTTGTCATTTTAAAAAATTGTGGACATGAAAACTTTTCAAGGACTACAACACTTTTGACATGTTTAAATCTCTTGAGGTCCTTGTTTGTTATGTGCAAAGTGTCTTTTAAAAGGTGCAGTTGTTTGTTTCTTTGAAATCTTGATTTTTGCAAAAAATTTGGTATGTAATTGGGCATCTAATGTGTTGTGATTATTAATCCAAACATCTAAGTCCATTCTCGTATATTTTCCTTACAATAGGTAAGAGGTCAAAAGGTTTATAATGAGAATTATGTGGGATATTGACCTATTGTTGGCCATAGTTTTGTTCACTCTCTATACCCTATCATCCAAACGTTTACCACAAGGTATATTTTGTATGTTCAAAATGTTGTTCATATATCTCTGAAAATGTGTTTTGTGGACAATGGAAAACTAGCTACCAAATTTGTCACCAAATGATAATTTAAAAATTCCAATCCACTTTTTATTCTTTTCTTACAAATTTGTAAAATTATAAAAGTAAGGTCTTAAAATAAATTTTGTGAAATTTTGGAGATTTAAATGATGGGTTTCATTTTGTTTCAAACTTCTTGATATCCTTTTTTTTTCCAAATTCCTTAAAAAGCATCCAAAATAGGGGTTTAAAGTAAATTTAATTGATCATTTGGATACTTTGCATTCATAATCTAGAATCTGACCAATTTTCATGGCCCCCAACAACTCGAGAGCACAAAAGCAATAATTTGAGCACTATTTTAATTTAAGAGCAAGGATTTCATTAACCATTCAAACTAGCTCCAAAACACTTATTTGGAATTGTAAAGATTCAAAGCAGTTAGGGCTTCATGTTCTCAAACTTTCCAATTTACTCTACATGGTTAAAAAACAAATATGTGGATCTTACCCTAAGATAAATTAATTAAACCTTGGAGTGTTTTAATTTTCTTTGCAAATTCAAAATATATCATAGATTCAACCCAAGGCTAAAAGAAAATAGAATATTGGTCATTTAGCAAACCTTAGGGCACCAAATCTAGTTACAAAACTTAACCTAGTTCACCAACTCATAGATGAATTTGAATCTTAAACTAGGGTAAACATTTTAATCTAGAAATCTCTATGAATACTCGATGATGCCCTAACATTAAAGGTTAAAAGTACAAAAAAAATGTTAAAGTTGGTAGAACATATTAAAAAATGTAGACCTAGGTTAAATACCCACAAACAAGAGTCATTTACAAATTCATACTTTAATGAAGTTGTGGGATTCATTAGGAGAAGTGAACTTTGAAAGATTTTAAATCTAATTTCCACTTCTCCCTACCTTTTCCATATGAATCTTCAAAGTTCAATAAAAACTTTAAGAGAATCTAAAATTGTGGAGTTGTAGGATTTTGATAGACTAAATTACCTCCACAAAGTTCCCCTCAAAAGTAAAAAATAAAGAAATTAAAATCTTAAAAATAAATGTAGAGTTTGACTTGACTATCACACATATTCACCATGATACAATTTAAGCTCAATTATCTATTGAATTCTCATATTCATTTTAAACTAAAAAATTAAATTCTTGTAGAGTTAGTTTTCATTGTCAAATTTCCAATTTGCAAACCCCAAAAGTTCACTTCTCCATCAAATGTCTACATTATGATAGTTTAGCTAATTTTTCAAAGAAACAGTAGATGTAGAGTTTTTCTAGGTCCGTTAAGAGTTTCTAAGAGGAAAGCCTAAAGTCCAGATCTCCATGAAATTCCTATTCCTACAAATCAAAATGATAAGTAGAAAGTATTTAAATAAGGAAAAACCTAATAATAATTTAAAATTTGTTGTATTTTTTCTTGCTTTGTGTAGGTCTTCATGTCTAGAGTCAAGAAAATAAAATATTCAAAGGAGACATTCATCCCTTAAAGATCCAAAAACATGGACCATATATTGGCCTGGGACATATAGACACAAAGGATTTTAGGATTTTTAAAATTGATGCAAGGATCCAATGCTGAAAAAATGATGGTTCACAATAGAATTATATAGACTAAAAGA
Organism: Cryptomeria japonica; assembly: GCF_030272615.1. Classification (NCBI taxonomy): domain Eukaryota; kingdom Viridiplantae; phylum Streptophyta; class Pinopsida; order Cupressales; family Cupressaceae; genus Cryptomeria; species Cryptomeria japonica. The sequence goes on along the minus strand of NC_081405.1, from coordinate 36,038,796 downwards.
TTCCTTATAATACTTCAATTTTCATAACTAACGCATTTTACATCTTCATTAATTCCTAACAAGTACAACTATTTTAGGTTTTCAATAATTCATGAGTTTTATTAGATTTATTAGTAGGCATGCACACCACCAAAGTTACACCCCATGCACAACTAGCCCCACTTTACACTCTTAACACTCCTAGATTATAATATGGATGCCACTCTACATTAAAAGGCAAAGTGATCTAAACACGCCTATTTAATGGTTCAACTCTACTAATAGTCTTCCATAGAAACATCAACTAAGTTCTTCATTTATGCACCAAATATGTCACGACCTTAATCCTTGATCACTGTCTTTTTTTTTTATGAATAGGCCTTCTCTATTAGATAATAATATTAAAATACATATTCACAAAAAAAGGTCGGGGGATACAAGATCACCCCACGAGAGTCACGCAGCAAGAAGACGGAGTCAAAAAACAAAACTATTCATCAAAAAACTTCCTCAAGTAGCCAAAGCAGTGGCAGCCGAGGGGGGAGGATCTCTATAATCTTTCTTGCCCCATACATCAACAGGGCCAGGAGTCGGGTCCAACACGGACCATCCATCTTCAGGGTCTTTTTCTTCTTCTCCTTCCTCCCGCCTGGGAGGCGAAATAGCCAAAGCCAAGCGAGGAAACTTGGAGGTGGTGGCAGCAGGCCACCCAGAGCCATCACCGGCAGCAGGAGCCAAAGTAACAGGAGCAGCAGAAGGCCACCCCGAGGCAGAGCCATGACATGGAGGAGAAGCCAAGCGGCGCCTCCATGCGTCATCTCTCCCACCAGAGGAACGGCGAGGAGCCTGGGACCGCGAGGTCTGAGAACATTGAGCAGAGGAACTTCGGCCACGGTGGCGGCCACGGGGCGGAGTGCGGTCGGCAGAAACAGAATCCGACAGCACTCTGACAACCACACAAGGGGCATTGCCCCAATGCTGAAGGAGCTCCTGCAAGTGGCCCACCTCAAGAGCCACTTGATCACTGTCTTTGATTTAAGGAATAGGTAAAAGAAGAGGCATTTTTCTATAATGAATTCTAGATAATCATCAAGTTATTTTGATAATAAAATTATTGATTAAGTAATTGTATTTATTCATTGACAACATAACATGATTCTAAATACATTTCAATATTCCATGTCTTCAAAATCATTAATTCAGCTATCATTGCATTTTGTGACTAAAGAGAGTTACAAATATGGTCAATTTGAGCATGGATTTAAAAATGGGGAGACCTATTTTTTAAGGCATTCTATCAGACAGTTCCCATGCCTGGTCTGTGCTTCCACATTTTACATGCATGTCAATCTAGCCACCAAGCTACGCTGGATAGACTGTAAAATCTCCATGAAATTGGAGAGGACAGAGAGGAGGGCGACAGATTCAAGCGGCTTGTAATGAATAAGAAGGAACTGATGAGTTGAAGATCATTTGGGAGATTGATGGAGTCTGATTATGCATGGTAGAAAATGTCAATTAATTCTGAGCATTTAACATTTTTAAGTCTAGAAATCAAAACTTAATATGTGTAATTTAGACCATCCGCGCATGATGTGAAGACTGATGCTTAATAGTAGATAAGTAAACTTCTTTATTTTCTACCTATGTTTCTGTATGTTCCTTTGATTTTAGTAAAGATAAATTTTGAAAAATATTCTCTTAATCCAATTTCCACTTATGTGCAATCTGATCGACCACTTAACTAGTGGCTTTCTCTTTCTACTGAGCAAATTTTCATCAAACTCTTGAAAGCATGTTTAAGGATTAACAAGTATTCTTGAGATAAATGCAGTTTCATTCCATCAATGGTTCACCAATCTTAGTCGCACACTTCTGCGGATTTCGGATTATACCCACCATTTTGTACATGCATGAAAGTTTCTCAAGCTTTAACAGCAAATACTTTGTGTCTCTCCTGCAAGCATCATCTCTGAGGTTATCTTCAACCAGTTCACGCCTATTATTCAAACTTTTTTTTTAGTTGTTCTTCCTTTTGAAATCGATGGATTTTTAATGTTCTCTGATCTTCTATATTTTACTGAAGAATGGGCATCATATGACTCCGAGGTACATTGGATTATCATATAGTTTGAGTGCCCTGTAGGCCGGGCATTAGCATTTTCTAACAAGTTACAGATAAAGACAGTCATTAAATTCCTAGACAACATGAACGTGTGAACTTTTCAACAGAGAACTAAAAATGAAGGATAATTTGAATGTTAATATATCATTATAAATATTGGATGTAGTTCTTTGCATTGTTTTATCAGAGTATAAGCTTTACTTATCACGAATGCATTGAGGAAATATTAATTAATGAATATAGTTTCTATCATAGATGGATTTAGATGTAACAAAAATGATAGATTTTGTATAGGTCAATGGAATGGGGTTATCTTTTTGGGATTTTGATACATGAAGTTTTTTTAGATTCTTACATTTATTTGTAGTGATTATTTGATGAATAGCTTAATCTTAATGTTTTGAATAGTTGAGAGTGTAAAATATCACATAAGCCTCTAGCTAAATTAATATGGTAGTTAAATAATCTTAATGATTAGAGATGATTGATCATTGACAACTTGTAACTTGATAAAGAATATCATTGTTAAGTTATTGGAATTATAGGGTAGGCCATAGATTATCCATGAACAATGCATGTTAACAATTACAATAGCCTCATGCTAAAATGTGTACATACATGGCTCTTGGAACTTTGTTTGATTGATTTTTTGCTATGTCTATAGGTAGATATGCAATGAATGTGCTTATTAAGAAAATGTTGTGATCCACTATCATTCATTTCAAATTTCAATGGATATGTACTTGTTCATGATGCAATGTGTAACAAAAATATTCTTTAACGTCTAGAAGATATGTGTGGTTGTATTCTTGTGTCTTTATTTATTGTTTTATGTGACATCAGATGGTGTTTTGTATGGAGGAACAAAGAAGGATAGATATCCACCCTAAATCTATCTGTTGTCAAAAAATGAAAAGATGCTTTAGCCAAAGCTTGTTTGATCAATTTATTTTTTCGCCTCAAATTCCGACGGATAAGGCATTTTGTGATCAAATTTGATTTTTTTTAAAATGCCTGATAACGTCGAAATGTCGACGACGTTTTCCGACAACTCCCGTGTTAGTCGGAATTTCAACGACCACAGGCATTATTAAAAAAAAAAAAGCATGGGTTCATTTGAAAACCACGCGCAACAGATTGAATTAACTCTCGACTTCCTCTGCCTCTACCAATTCCTTTGTTTCTTTTGCCTCTTCCTCTGCCTCTGCCTCTGCAAATCGGGTTTGACGTGTCCTTTGCCTCTTTTGCCTATGCCTCTTCCTGTGCCTCTGCCTCTGCAAATTGGGTTGTCTAGCAGGGGATATCGAAGGATTGATTATGTAGTTTGGAGGGTATCAAACTATTGGAGATGGTGAAATTCCTATAGATTTTCGTAGGCCTGTAAATTCTTGTGGACTTGTAGGTTGTGTGTTTGAATCATGTAAAGTTGGTTGCAGACAAGTTCATTTCAGAGTGTGTCTCATAAATTTGAGCTTGTCATCCTACCGGTATTTTCTCATTTATCTGTTTTCTTTACTTTCCTAATGCTGCAGTTCCTAGTTATTGAAAAGTCTTCCAATTATCGATTACGTTAGATAAAGGCTAAAAGTATTGTATAAAAATTAAAAAATAAGTAAACCTTATTTACTATACCATAATCGAGACATAAGCAGTAGTGATGTCCACATATTTATCTAAGTGGTGTTACAAAATAGACTTCAACTTCTGAGTTTTGTCAAATCCACAGAAAAATCTTTTAAAATCAAATAAGGTGATAAGCATTTGAATCTTCCATAGTTCAATTTGGCACCAGTTGTAGAGTGTGTTGGGATTCAATCTAACAGTTGAAAATTTTGCTTGAATGCCCCCTTGTGCATATAGCCTTATTTTGTCCATCATATATAACAGATTTGAGAAATCTTTAAATGGATCTCCCTCGGTCAAATTTGCCTTGGTGTTGTTCCTCTTCATTCCACCTGCTATTATCATATGTTGAAATTTGCAAAAGCCCAGAAAAATTCTCTGTCCAGGAAGGTTTTGGTCATTTTTCTCACTTTTTGTGGAGTTGCAGACTTTTTGTTGACTACTGGACTTATTCTAATTGTCTAATATCCAGTTCTAACTGTCAGTCCCACGTGGAAGTTGTTGGTTCCCAAAACCACAGATTGGAAATCAAAGAGTTTTGCCACTTCTCTTGATGAATTTCGAATCAGTCTTAGCCAACAAACGAGAATGATCGATAGATCAAATTCCCTTGCACTTCAGGCTTCGCTAAACCAAGGCAGGTGAACCTATATCTAAAACCTTAAACTATAGGTTAAAGACTTTTCTATAGCGAATTTAAGAAATTAGGTGACTTCAAGATGGCAATTGTTCCTGAACCCAATCTTATTATCTGAAAACTGTAACTGCTTGCTTGTAAATGAATGTTTATAAAGTAGTGATTGTATGAATTAGAAATATGATTCCTTAATGAAACTTGCTTTGGAAATACTTTATTCAAATATATAAAATCAATAAAAGACCAGTGCCTTGATTCCTTACTGGTTTCATATCATTTCAAATGAAAAATCCTACGTTTGACCTTAGAGACAGTTTTAATAACTTGTTAATGAAACAAGACCATCATCTCAAAGGCCTCCATATGAATTGGAATTAAAATGTGACATCCAGTTAGTCTTACTGAATTTAACTTTACTTTGAAATACCAATAAGATAATTTGAAGTTTGCCAACCAATCCTTCAAACTGAAAATCAATCTTAATTACAACAACATAAGATTGCACAATGAAACAACTTATGTAAATAGATTTATCCAAGGAACTCATCAATCCATTGAAACGATAGATACCATCATGAATGGGAAACACTTGAGTCTTTATATTGAAAATAAAATACTTAAACCAGTTGATTTCAGTCCATATCCTCCATCAACTTGGTACTTCCAAACAACGAGTTCATAAGAAAATGCATAGAGATTGTCTTGATAAAAAAAACTATAAACTTGTGATCTCTCCTAAAAGATCCTCCACATATAGATGAGGATTTAGTTTGAAAAATGAAAGGGCATACCCTTTCATTAAACTAAAATTAACAAAAAACTAACTAGAAACTAACTACCTAAAAACTGCTCTAACAAACTAAAACTATAAAATACAAAGTCACATCTTAAACATCTTTTGATATCTATGGCTGGTCTCCAAGCATCTAATCGCACTTCTGAATGTGCTTCAAATATCCCTTTGATTTGTAGGTATCTGCATTGTAGATAATATCTCTGACCACAATCTCCAAAGTGATGAAGTTTTCCATCTGCTCAATTGTCTCTTTCATGTCAAGTACATCAGACCGGGCAATGTTAAGGGAAGCACTGAGAAGACTTTGGCACTCCACGATCCATTTATCCTTATCCTTGATCTGTCCATTCTGATCTTCAATTTTTGGAAAACCATGTTGTACTATTTCCTTACATTCATTAAATTCATTTTGCAATTATGTGTCAAAGTCTTCATGCTTTTTCAACAGCTTTTGTATTCCTTTAATGACTTCAGCATCTGTATTGGCCATTGTCTTATCATGCAACAGATTTCCTAGCCTGTTATAAATCCGGTTGTGAGATATTGCATTATCCATATTCTTTTGATAAACAACCCAGAAATCTTCAAGGAAACCCTACAATTTTTCAAATCTCTTAGTCAATAAAACAGAGGTTGTGTTAGCCCTTACACTCTACATTTGCCTTTTCAACTTTTTATTTTCCAATTGCACTTCCTCACATTTCTTTTTCCACTGAGACCCATCATGGATTTGTGGCATAGGTTGTCCTCCTCTTTTTAGCAATTCTTCATATAATCCCTTGTATTGATCTCTTTCTTTGATTGCTTTGACCAATTGTGCTTTATTAAATTTTGAAATATTAATACCCATATCAATAGTAACAATGGGATCTACTTCACCAACTTTCAATTTTATCATGTGACCAAAGGTTTTATCCACATCAATGATTTTTGGCCTCTTATTTGGAGGGTAAAGAGCCCATAAAAGAAAAGCCTCTTCATTCTGGTCAAATCTAGAGCCGACATACACATCATTTACCCCCTGAATATCCAATTTAAAATCCTTATTCTCAAAATGTAACATGCTATCAAAAATAAATGATGCACTCATGTCCCATCCTAGAAAGATGATGATGTCTGCTTCACTAAGAAGTTGTCTTCCCCTTTGAGGGGTTATAGTGGTCAATTCTAAACTGATTTCTTCCTTTAGTTTCCCCAACAATTCTGATTCTTTTTCAGGGGTTACATTTGGGATAGATTCTCTCAGTTTTTTCCCTTTGAAATTATATCAAAAGGATTTAAATTCTTTTGACTTAATAAAAACATCATCAGACACAAAGGCATAATACTCATCGTATCTTGTATCACTATGGATGTTCAGCTTGGCAACAATTTGCTCTTGCAAGTCTAGCTCTTCTGTTGTGTTTGGTGTTTGATGCCTAGATACCACCTCAACTTCTTCAGACTCGCCTTCACTCTCTTCTTCTTCAGTTTCCATTTCTTTCACTCTTTTTCATTTCTTCCAATTTCTTGTTTAATTCATCAATGGTCGTCTGAGCCTCTTCCTCCTCCATGTTTCTAAACATGTCCTCTGCTTCCAAGTAAGCATGAATATAATCTCCCAAATTTTGACTTTTCTTGCAATTGTGAATATATCCCTCAGGGTCATAATTGACCCTAGCAGCATATTTGAACAAATTGTATTCTTCAATCAGTTTTGTATCAATGGCTTCATAAGCCTTTGTTGATAAAATGGTAAAATCCCCAAAACTAAGAGTCCCAGGCAAGAAATTATGCTTATGCATACCTCTAAAATGTTTGGCATTCGAAACACTTAACTGTGTCACAATCTTCAGATAAGCAATTCTATTTGGTAGAAGTTTTGGCAATAGATATGGGGTTCCTTCGAAACCATAAATCCTGAAGCAAGTAAAATCCTTGTGAACAAACCAATCGCCCCAGTTGTGATTGACAAGAACCTCTTTCATCGAAAACAATAGGTCTAAGAAATCTTTTAACTTCAGTGGAAATAGATCCTTCACATGGGACACCATTCATCTGGTATAATGGCTTTACCATTAGCTCTTCAAACTTGATGTGGTTTGATTTCACATATCGTGAATCCCAAACTGATGTCCACATCTGTACTGGTTGTTCTTTACCTGCTCTGTCCACTGTGTTCAATTTTAAATTCATTGGCCACATACCCCTAAATCTTCCATTAAATAAAATCAAATGCATTAACAACGAGTAAAACTTGAAAGTGGGCTCCCTATTATCTCTGAGGTTCAAGAAGCCTTCATGTAATTTTTCTACAACATAAGTAGCATAGTCAAAGGGTCTTGGCTCATACATTTGTACATTTGCTGCTAACACCAGTGACCCAATATTAGCTACATTAGGGACCTCTATACCTCGAACATGTCTGCATGGCATATAGGTGTATTGTAAGTAGTGTCTAAAAATGTCCATGTTGAATGGGGGACCATCCTCTTCAGTTAGAATGCCCTTCTCAACCTTGTGGAAAGCTAAGTTCCACCCTTTATAAGTAGTATCCATTTAAGAAATTCCTCCTCTATTTCTTCAAATGACAAGGGTACATCAGGGTTAGGGTCTAAGCTAAAAACTTCATCTATGGTGCCACGACTAAATCTGATAAACACTTCATCATTTCGAAACTGAATGCATCTGTTCACAGAATTGTAATTTTTGACCAAGACTTCCATCAATCTAATATTTACGAAAATATTTGGAACAACTAGTTTACCTAAGTTGGTTATCCACGGGTTACAAATTGGTACTTCTCTGTCCTTTCTCAGAAAATGAAATAGGAAGAGTTCATAACCTCTCACCTTTGTCCACACTTCTCCAACCCCTTTAAACCTGTCCTCAAGCTGGTCTTTTCTGGGCAAATGTTACACCTCGATCTCTTTAAGTTGTATCGATGACTAAAGCTTCTCTTCCTATCGGTGTAAGTCTTACCGATAGCCTTATCGGCTATCGGCAAGACATTAATTTGCATGTTCTGATAGCAAAAGTCACGCCGATGATACTTTAGTAATGACTTAGTCGGTGTATATCCTCCTGATGTGTCTATCGGGTATCGGGATAACTCCTATCCCCTTTTAGCGATAGATAATCACTTCCTGATGACCTTTGGCTTTGCTAGGGTGCTTTCTTCAGGGTAGGCTACACCGATGGTTTGATTTGCAGACTTGTGGATTTCTAATGGACTTCTTCCACTTCTAGACATCCATACTTAAAGACATCCATACTCTCTTGTTTCTTAAAGAAAATGGAGAACTAAATGGTACTAAGATTAAGAAGCTACATACTCATCACGAGTAATAAGAAATAAACAAGCTTGTCAAGATTGAAATCAATGTGTAAGGCTAACTGAGCCATTTTGTCAAAAGTTGTCAAATAGTCCCATTTAGGTCCTCATTGTTCAAATAATGTAAATGTACCCATGAAAGGGTAATAAAGGTTTAATATGTTATTTTAAGTCCATTCTAAGGTGTTCAAAGTATCTAAGTAATGTTTAGTGGTCATTCATGTCAAAAGGCAAAAGTTGTCAAGGTGTCACTAAAAAGTTGTAATGCAACAATGCATAAAATGTTGTCAAATTGTACATTTCGGTCTTAGGCGCAGTTGGAACAGTTAAAGAACCATGAGAGGCTATAAAATCCATCATTTATTTGGATTAAGTGTGTGTGACAGAATTGGAGGAAATTCTTGTAAGGCTAGATCAAATAAAGCCTCTGACTGTCACTTAATTCTGCAGGGTTGTGACAGTTACAGGGTTGTATATCAATTTGAAAGTAAAACTTCCATGTAATTGTTTGTTGGATAAATAGGAAGGAAGTGTATTTCTAAAAAGTATATATTAGAAAATATTTTTGATGAAGATTCAATGAGAAAATTGATATTTTGTTCAATACTTTTAACTGTTGTTTTTGACGGTCATGATTATTTGTTGCTTTAGATGTTTTTCCTAATAAGATTTGGATTGAATCTGGCCCTTAATAACCTATTTGAGGTTGTAGAATGAAGATTTATCTTTAATTCAAGACAGATTTGAAGGTCATCCATGGATTATAAAGAAAGTGATGGTTTTTATCAAAACTGTCATAAAACCCTTGTTGACAGGGTTGCAACAAAAGAATTGATTATAACTCTTAATGTAACGCTCAAGTTTTTTCATATTTTGGAATCTAATAGTCAATTCAATTCTCTTTCATATGAAGTTGGTTTCATGTTCACTTCTTCGTAAATTCATCATTCCTAAGTTGATTCTATTAGATGACACAATAAAAAGGTTTCTCTTTTTTTTAAACTCAAATATTTTTAATCAACTTGCCAAAATCAAGCTTCTTTTTTAGCCAAGAAAACTATCTAAATAAAATAGTCTTCATAATTGAAGAGAGTCTAAGTTTAAGTAACATTTCAACTTCTATATAACTAGTTCTAAGAAGACTTATGTACTTGTGATATCCTTTTGCATAGTTTGTGAAGGTTATGCACCAAAGTTTTGATAGCCCAACTTTTTTGCATGTGAAGAAAGACCATTTCAGAAAATATCAAAGAAGAACAAAATAAGGAGACAATTGCTAGATTGTGGTCTACTTTAAAAGAAAAGGTGATGAAAAATGTTATTGTCCCTGCAAAATTTGTAAGGGCTTAAAGACTAGAAGACTTCTAATCAAAACAACTAAGAAACATTGTAAGCAACATGGTCACATTGAAGGGGGACATGATTATCATCCATTGGTAAGTTATTCATTATATTGTTTTAATAATTATATACATAAGAAATCACTTCATGATGAGATCATGATCATGGTTTATTTATGTTGATCATTTTTATATAGGTCGAGCTCCCCAAGGCACATGATATGGACCAACACAACCCGGAGAATATGTTTTTCGAAATGGAGGAACATGGAGGTGTGAATATTGAAGCTAAAGATAATGATCCCATGGAAGATGACGATCATGCGCCAGAAAACATAATTGAAGATGATGGTACAAATACATTGATCCATGACGCATTTAGTACTAGCGCAGCCAATCATGATGATCAAGATGACTTTGATGTTGTTCATGATTTACGTGTACTTGAGAAGGCATAGGAGCCCCTTTATGAAGGCTCCCAAACAACTCTTCTATCTGATGTATTGTTGTTGGTGAACTTCAAGGTTATGAATGGTTTATCCAACATAACAATCTCACGTATGGTAAGGTATGTCGTATATGTCATTATAGTTAATAAAGGGTGAATCACGTACCATTAATATTATTTATATTAACAAAATCATATTTTGTAGATTGATAGGTGAGTTTTTGTTACAATTTATGGATTACCATGCACATAATAGAAGTCGAGATGACATTATTCGAATGCCTATGGATGGTTCAGCATTTATGGACATAGAGGAAAAGTGGCCACACTTTAAAGAAGAACTTCGTAATCTCAAGCTTTCACTGGCAGCAGACAGTGTCAATCCATTTGGAGAGATGAGATATGTTTACTCAGTGTGGCCAGTTTTTGTTATCAACAATAACATTACTCCATGGATGTCAATAAAGAGGGAGCACATAATGTTGGTGATGATTTTCCAGGTATTTTATCATTTAATAGTCATCTACATTTAATTATAAATATTGCAATTTAATGGTCATAATAATTATGTAATGTTTTTGTTCATTCAACTAGGTAAGTACCAAGTTAAAGATATGAATGTATGTATTGAGCCTCTTATCGACGAGTTGCTAGAGTTATGGAATGGTGTCACTATGTACAATGTCTCTAGACCAATAGGACAAAGACAATTTCAATTCCATGCAATGCTTGTATGGACAATACATGATGCCCCGAGGCTAACACATTTTTGTGGTATGTTACAGTGTTCAAGTTGCGCATTATAATTATAGTTATAAAAATTAACATATTTAATCCAATTATACATTATCTTGTAGGTCTTCAAACAAAGGGAAAATTTGCATGTCCAGTTTGTGGTCCAAAGATGAAATCCTGTCATTCAAAAAGTTTAGGAAAGCAGGTGTTTGATGAGTATAGGCACTTCCTCCACATAAATCATAAATATAGAAATACTGAAAAACATCTTTTCAATGGGAAAAAAGAGACTACATCAAAGCCACGAAGAATGACACCTTGCCTATGGAAGTTGGAATAAAATAGAATTAATCGTCAAGGTAATGTCATTCCATCTAATGGTTTATGTTTGGAATTTGTATTTTTCTATTGTGTTTTGTTTACTGATGATGTAATTGATGATCGTGAAGGTCGTCAAGACATTAATGACCACCTTCCAAAGGGACTAAAAATTTATCCGAGACAATTTAGTAGGTTGCCCTACTACGAGCAGCTACAAATTGTGCATTTGTTTGATACTATGCATAGTGGAAAGAATATAACAGAGACATTATGGAAAATATTGGAGGGAAGGCGTGACAAAGAAAAAATTGTCAAAATTTGTAGTGACAATCAGGAATCCAGTCATGCAATGAAAAATGTCATTCAATCAAATAGCAATGGAGACTAGATTAATATAAGTGCCCTTCCTTGGTTATTAACGGACCAGCAAAGCAATGCTATAAAAGAAGTAATATGAAAAATTCGATTTCCTACAGGATTTGTTGCGAACATAAACATTCTCATATCAAAGAAAAGTGAATTTGGGCCAGGGATGAAAACACATGATTGGGATACCTTCATTAAGGTAATTCATGTTCTTGTGTATTTACTAAATATTTGTATACTACGCATGTACTTTTCATTGTATTATGTTAGAAATAATGAAAAGATCATTTGATAATTGTTCCAGTACGTTCTACCTCTATCTCTCCCAAACATCTTTGACAATAATGTCAAACAAGTCATATATTATCTTGGAAAATACATGAGGTAAGTAGTGATCTTTGTTCAATTTGTTGTATAGATAATATATTTGCGATTTGTTTTACTTGTTATGTAATATATTGTATATTATTTTGTAAAGTCTCGTCTATATATTTTTGCGTCTTGAATCTCTTCTAGGTGGTTGTCATCTAAAGAAATCCATAAAGAAGATATAAAATATTGGAAAAGAAAAATTCCTCATTTAATGTGTGAAATGCAAAAGTGTCTACCTTCAAGTTTTTTCAATGCACAAGAACACTACCTCATACACCAAGTTGAAGAGATTTAATTATGTGGACCTGTACACAGTAGGTCAATGTGGATGGTTGAGAGGCACTTAAAATTTTTGAAGGCTTTGGTTTGACAAAGAGCACATCCTGAGGGTTCTATGGTGGAGGGATATATGGTATACCAGACTATAGTGTACATTGTTGAATATCTTCCTAAGTTTGCAGCAGAGATCCACGTAGATCGCATTTGGGATCTCAACCCCATTACAAATGCGAAGGGGAGTACTTGATGGGGAAAGGTAGATTGAGGAAAGTGAGAGGTAATTATAAGATGTTATTGTAGTTAATTAATTCTTAATCTTCTAAATAAATCGGTTGTAAGTCGTCTATTAATTATTTGTACAGTTGGTCGGGGGTGGGATGCGCTACATTTGTATATTGCAAACAATCTTGACTGGATGACGGTGTGGATTGAACGATGTCAACATTCTGGTCACACATTAACATGGGAAGGTGTGGCTTCATTGGTTAAAGAAGCTCATCATAATGGAGATTCCAATGTTACACAAAGGGAAACTGATTTGGCATATGGTTTAAGAGATAAACAGGTACGTATAATTTTATTAATCACCCGTATGTTTATCAACTCACGATGCAATAATTTTAACATGTTAGACATATTGTAGGTCAAAAAACACAAGGCTATGTGCTGCAATGGTCATAAATTTTGATCAAAAAGTTGGATGACACGGAGAAAACTTGTGATTCTGGGATAAATGCAGTCTTTGAGGTGACCAATATTTCATCTAGAAACGACATACATCCTCAAGAGTCTCAAAATCGATACTATGGCATTTTGGATGATATACTTGAGTGTGACTTTATTTCCTTCAAATTAGTTATGTTCGTCGTCAAATGGTATATTCTACAACTGAATAAAAATGATCCTGATAGAACTGTTATTGAACATGATAATGGATTTACAATGGTTAATACAAGGTCGTTTGAGCCATTTGGGGATGAGCCCTATGTTCTTCCAAGCCAATGTGAGCAGGTATTTTACTCAGAGGTTCCACATAAACCGGGTTGGTCATTTGTTGTTAGACATGATCCAAGAGGAAGGTCGATAAAGTATAATGAGATGGAAGAAGAAGATACTAAAGAAGTAGAAGATGATGTAGATGATGATGATGATGATGATGATGATGTTGTTGCTGATGATGGTGATGGTGATGGTGATGGTGATGGTGATGGTGATGGTGATGGTGATGATGATCATCATCATCATCATCATCATCATGATCATGGCGATGATGATCATGATGGTCATGATGATGATTTGGATGAAGAAGAAGATCAATGACATGAATGAAATGTATGACATTTTTTTAACTGTGTTTATTTATGGAATTTAGACTGTTTATTATCTATGTGATGGATGATGATTTAAAATACATATGTGATGGATTACATGTTTATGATAATACATTTGACATTTTTTTAACTTTGTGTTTATTTATGGAATGTGGACTATCTATTAGCTATGTGATGGATGGTGATTTATGATACATATGTGATAGATTATATGTTTATGATGATACATATGTGATGCCTATGATGCTCAATTACATATACGATGATACATATGTGATGCTTATGATACTCATGATACATATGTATTTATTGTTTATCAAATTACAAATGTAATGCTTATGATTCTCAATTGTTGGTGTTGATTTCATGTATATTTTTTGTGTGATGCTACCACCCTTGGTGTAAACAGGTAATTGACTATAGACATCGTCAACCCTTTAGTTGAGGATCATGCACAATCTACATAAAGTAAAGGCAAGGAATAAAAAAATATACAATGATTATGATGATTGCATATTGTTCATGTTCTGTACTATGTAATTTTTAGTATGCGTATCATGTAATTTTTAGCTAACATAAGATAATTGAATCACATATGCAGGAACCTAAAACCCTTTGATGAGGATCCTACACAGTCTCATGGATCGACAGGTATAAGTCAATACACCCTATAGAAATAGTTTATTTTAAAAAAATTACTAGGAAAACAAACTTCCTCAGTTCTTCAAACCTCGACATTAGTAGCAAATCTAATACATTTATCAACACTTGAGGCCCCAGTTGGACTTATTCAATTTTTAATCTCAACGTCAACTTCAGGGCCGACTTCTTCATCAACATTACCCTCATTTGCAAAATATCTCTCATTACCAACTAACTCTCTCATTTGATGGAGTGCAGGTACCACCAAATATGTATTTGTCAGATGTGTCTTCCTCGAGTGAGAGAAATGTAGGAATAGTCGACAAAAGTGAGACATGTAGTAGGTCTAAAATAAGGAGATCAACTACAGGTCAGAATATTAGAAGAAAATTCAATAAACGCATGAAATTTTTCCTTTCCCAAAGGGGGTCATTTTCTTATGATGATGAGACCAAAGGCGACATCGAGGTGCCCTTGAGGTACAAACATCTAGAGAAACAATGGGTACCCAAGGAACTTCCTCTAATAAACACTAATTTTTCTGTTAACGAGATGATATATCGCATAGCACCTTCATCGTTACATGGTTTGGGTCAATTTTCCATGGACGGCATAATTTGTTATAACAAAGTTGTTGAATTGATGGATTATGTCGAACCTTGTTAGAATTACAAAAATTGGATGCAGATTGTTCGATATAAAAAAGTATGCATAGGTATGCACTATCAACAAATTATATATAGCAGAAAGATAATGATCAAAGTAAGCGAGTGGCTATATACATTGATGGAAGGCCAAAAGCAACAGGGAATATTGCAGATTTTATAAATAGTACGCAACCTGGGTCAACTAATAAGCAACCCAATTGTATATTTAAGGAGCGCGAGGGAAATCATGTATTCGTATGTGCGATAAAATCAATAAGTGTAGGGGAAGTTCTGCTAATTGATTACAATTTGAATCGTATAGATACAAACAAAGTTACTAACATGAGGGTGGTACATACTATATACCATTTAAACCAAACTCCAATTAATGACTCCAATATAACATCTTATTATTAAGTTTTTTTGCTAAGTCTATTGGTTTTATTTCGCTAACGTGTTTATGTTTTTTCTTTGTCATAGGGCGACCTGGATCCGTCACATAGCACAGACAGGGATGTAGGTCTCGACACTTCTACCGAGCAGGTAAACCTCATTGAAATTGTACAAATTAGATAGAAGCAAATTGTTACATTATTATGTTATTTTCTTGCATGTTTTGGAGTAATTTTGATAGTGTTAATAATATTATTGTCATAGACAAATGTTCAGGGAAAGGGAAAGGAACCTCCCTTACATCAGCACCTCAGCACAATATTAAGTGATGAGGACTACACAATTTCCACAAACCATGTATATAAGTGATAAAATGTCTATCACAAAAATTAATAAAGAGATTGTTGCTTTGGTATGCACAACCCCTCAGACTGATGAGATAAAAGATAGGCTGAATCAATTGATGCAAGTAGCAGAAAACATGCGAGTAAGCAGTAATGAAAGCTTTAATTATAACAAAAGTTCAATAATGGTTTATATTTTATACTCTTTTATATCACTAACTAAAATATGTACATGTTTTTACAGAATTTCATGTGTCATCGTCAACCTGGTGGACATGATCAGGGTATTTCAAGTAGTGCAGGTGATGACCATGTTATATACATTAAAACTACTCCTTCTTTGAACTTGTGAACTTGCTTTTTTAATGCTAGTGTTATTTGCATAGGCCTTTCCCTGTCTATACTATTGCTCTCTCTTTAGAATGAATAATAATAAGTTTTGTGTGAATATATGATTGTAATAATAGTTTATTAAACTGTTAATAAAGTATTTAGCTGCACAATTAGAAGTTCTCATTTGATCTGATCTGATCAGTTGTATTTTAATTTACTATTATTAAATTATATTTCAAAGTAGGGACATTACAAAGACCAATAAGGCAGCGTGAAGTTTGACAACATGAGATAGCACATTGAAGCAATCTAAATAAATAGATTCCATGGACTATCTTTTGTAAGGACTATACTAGTTTATCACTTACACTGCCCTCTTGTCACAAATTTCCATACCTTTGTCCTGCATCAAGACCTACCTTCCTTATTCTCCTTCACACTATTGTATTATTAAGATTAGCATCAAACACTTAATAAAGGTTCATATTTCTTTACAACTCTTAATAAAGGTTCATCCTTGTTTACAATTCTTGTAGTTTTCATATATTTAATGTCTTATTCTTCAGGTTTTGCCAATGTTCTTGTGAAAAGGCCGCCTCATTCGAGGTTATCCCCATTTGTATTGCTGACTGCAATGTCGGAAATAGGTAGCATGCAAACGTCCTCTACTGCTCATCATGTTGACCCACCCACTGTTGATAGATCCCTCTTTTGCTCTCTCTCTTTTGTTATGTGTTTATTTTTATTGAAGTGTTCTTTATTGGGGGCATTTCATAGTGGATTCATTTTCTGCAGTAGGAGATGCACATGAGGATGCGCCAGAGGCAAATACTAGTGATGTAATGCCCCGCCAGAAACCCTAAAGGAAAAACATCACAATCTATGCAACTAAGGGCGAAACAAATTTTTTTTTCTTAAAAGAACAAGTGCATATTAAACCATTGCAATCTAATAACACAGCAGAAGTCTAACTCCTGAATTTCCTAAGGGTTACCAACGAAGATTACTTCATAATGATATTAACACCATGGAAAAACCTACTGTTCAACTTAATAGGAAACATACGATATCCACAACGAAAGAATTCAAAGTACTTCAAGCAATCATTTAATATATACAAAAGAATTAAGTAACTGAAATAGCATGCATTCCAATGTTTCTCTGTTTACAATATTCGATAATACATATTCCCAAAATTTACAGCATAAATTAAAATGTTACAAAATAGAAATTACATAAAAGTTTTGATACAAGAACTCAAGCTTCCAACTGAACTATGGCGATGAACAAGAGCTGGTACATGAACTATGAACCAAGAACATCAACGAAGCCCTTCCTCACCTGAAGATACATTCCAATAAATCCAATGGGAGGTGACACTACCACCTGACCATGTGATTCCGAAAAGGAACCACCCCACTGTGCTGGAGATAGTAGATAACCCTCAAGCAAGCAAAATATAAACAAGTACGAAAGGACAACAAAACTCCACACACATTCATGTGACTCAACTCACAAAACACTAGCGACTCTAAGGAGAAAGTGTCATCGCATGTCTTACGGTGGATACCATGGTACAGCCTCCATAGGTCCCGACCCCCTTCCTGGGTTTCTCCTGGTAACCTCTCTCAAGCCTCCAGTTCCACTAAGACTCATACGAACCCTACCAATCCTTTCATGAAGACAAGGTGGTAAGTTTTCCATTCCTGGCCTTCTCGCCACATTATGAGCCCTATACTAGCACTCACCTATGTGTGAGGCACAATATCTTATTTAATATTTATTCTACCCTCCCCTAATCAATTATTAGGTTATCACTTTCTTAACTAACTTCCGATCGGTTATCCTATCAACCACTTCGACACAGCCCCCGCTCGAAAGCCACTCTCTGTCTCAGGACACTACAGGATAGTTCTCTCTATCAGAACTCTATGATGACACAAACAACCATACCTAATCCTAACATACCATAGGTGAAAGATACATATTTCCTAACCTAAGGTTGACCATTTGGACCAAACTCACAATGGCTCACTTCCTTAAGGTTATACATCTGTACTTGATCCAGAACATAGTAACACAGCACATTCTGACAACATGATTCAATGTACAATGAAGTTCAGACTCAACTGCAACCACCATATAAACAAGGCAATCTTACATAAAAACATCCAAACACACAACTAACTTGCAGTACGAATATATGTAGCCAAGACACGAAGGACAGTTTAAGCGGCATAACTCAGAATTTAACTCTTAATAACATGTTTAAGAGTTCAATTACTCTTGTTAACCTAATATGCGTAAGCAACTTCAATAATTTCCACTTATACTGTAAACTAAAATCAAATAGATATATTTATTTCTTTAGAGAAGTCTTACAAGAAGACATAGTACATTTCTTAATAGAATAATGTCTTTATTTTTCTTTTAGACACTAGAGGGGATACAATATGTTACATCACTCTTCCGGGAAAAGCGGAGAAGTGCACTCGTCAGACTCTGCAGGATCTAAAGGAGTATAACCTTCATATTTGCTTTCACTCAGGGGAAAGTACCCCACAGACTCATTATCACTTAAGGGGGTATACCCCTCCGACGAGTCAGAGCTTAGAACTATCAGCCTTAGTGGCGAGCACCCTAGCTTAGGTTCTTTTCCTTTTTCAACAGTAACTTCTATAGTTGGACTCTGAGTAGGACCTTTTTCTATCTCTTTGCTCTCTTCAGAAGCTAGGTTCTCTTCAGTAGGGTTGTCATCCACAACAGGCTTGACAGGTGTCGATAAATCTTTCTTGACTTTCAAGTAATGAGCATATCCAGCTACGGATTTGCGAGCTGTCTGTTTGACACGCACCATCTCTGTAACGTATCAACAGTAAGCCATTACTTCCCAGACTCTCCTAGAGCAACATCTAATAAATCTTAACAACTAGGTTTGAACGCAAACATAATTCCTTTTATAATCAAGTGTGCAATATGTACAAAATTCCCACAACTATAGCTATAATATAATTACACTTAATATTCTATTATTTTCCACGAACTAATCCAAACAAAAATTTAATACTTTTACCGAAAACATAAACAAGACCATAAACATTACTTATCACTAAGGCTTGCAAATAATAATGTTCCAGAACTAAATAAATTCTTGACCTTTTTCAGTGTTAACCCATTTGCAAGATCTCTACGTCCTTCTGCCAAACGATAGCGCACCTTGCGAACGTTATCTCCAATAGACACCAATACTTTATCCCAAAAACCAACTCTCTCTTTGATGCCACCTAAAATATTCTCTCTATCTATCTATTCTACTCTATCATTCTCCTCTATTCTAACTCTTTTCTCTCAAGTTCACTGTCCTTCCTTCGATGCAAAATGAATTGTGTGTCCTTCCTCTTTACTCCCACCCCTATTTATACTAAAAATCACCCATGACTTCTCCTAAGTCTGAGGCTCAGTAATAGTTATCGACTAGAGGTCTTTTACTTCCATCTCTTCTTGTTCTTCCACGTAATGAATCCATCTCTAGTTATCTACAGCTCTTTACGCTCCTTGATCGTGGTTATAGCAGTTATCGGTTAAATGAAGAGGTCGGTACATTGCATCAAACACTTATGTGTTTGTATGCAGCGATTTTAGTGCTTAATCTGCCAGGTCTTGAGTCAACTAAGGTATATGTTTCAGTCTTCACCTTGTGTGCCAGTCTATTCCCCTCCCCAATCGGCCAATCTGCAATTAGATGTAGTGAACTGCAGCTCGTGGAAAAGTTTGGACATGGAGAAGTGGTTGTTTATCGCTTTGAACAGTGAGAGGGGGCGAGAGGTGTCACTGCCCGCTGATGCAGCGTGAATGGAGGAAGAGGGAGTACGCGGGTTAAGAGGGAGGAGGGTAATCGGTGGTAATACCGACCCCTCCCTTTATTAAGGGGGGTGGTCGATATTACCATCGACCACCCTATACCTATTACTAACAATAACCCCCGCCACCTCCTATAAAATCAAATTTGTTTTATTTGTTTTAATATAATTTCATTATTATATTTTAATAATTAATTAATAACTTTCATTATAATATTTAAACATTAATCCACTTTAGCAAATTACGGTTAAGAATATACATATATATACTTTGATTTCAAATACTTATAACTAATGACTTTTTCATATAGATATATATTCAACAATTGATATATATATATATATATATATATATATATTTCACCCATTCGAAAAGTATATTAAATATAATATATTTATAATTCTAGCTATATACATGCATATTCCAAAAACATAATAATCCGATTGGCGATATAACTAATGATAGTATAATCACCTTATCTTAATTCAAATAACTACCTATAAATGACAATCGCCCCCCGTGTATAAAATGTCTATACGTATATTCAAACGATCGAATCGCAATTATTGAGCTAAGATGCTAATGAAATTCATATCAACTTATACCAAGATATTAACTCATCCTTTGCAAACAACTTTAAGTCACTAGATCACTTGACTCTTTTTCCTCCAAATACCAAAACTACTCTTTACTCATATAGACGTAATAACGTAACAATTACCAATGACATACAATAATTACGAACACTAACTCACAAACTGAGCAAGTATCAAGCGACTTTTCATAAAGATCAAACAATAAAATATGAAGACCAA
Organism: Cryptomeria japonica; assembly: GCF_030272615.1. Lineage (NCBI taxonomy): Eukaryota > Viridiplantae > Streptophyta > Pinopsida > Cupressales > Cupressaceae > Cryptomeria > Cryptomeria japonica. The sequence goes on along the minus strand of NC_081405.1, from coordinate 36,018,096 downwards.
ACCAATTGACAGAACGACTAACTGAAGGCACTCACCCAAGTGTAACTGACTAAAAATAGGGTCAACTACTATCTCCTTCACTTCCATCAGAAAATATAAGGCATGCTCAGACCTATGTATCAAGGTGGAGACGATACCCCGTACCTACCTGGTACTTGTACCTGCAATATCCTGCATCACCGACCACACATGCATATATATATATATATATAGAAAATACAACATACACATCGATGAAGGAGAATCGCGACATTCCCTATCTCACTGAGATGAGTGAAGGAAAATCATCCCCTTACATCCAATACACTCGCAGATACACAACACGCAGTGCATAGATAAAGTAAAGCGTCAGTACATAGCAATGAACCATACAATGCCCTAAAACATAAGTACAAAAATACTACAAATAAATCATGCATCTCATAATCAGATAAAACATGGAACAATGTTATATAATTTTGAATAACCAATCACGGTAATGTATCCACTGAGAAAGACCAATAATAAAATATGAGTTCAAACAAGTAGGGGTACCACATTCTTCCCCCCAAAACTAGGCTTACTCCTGGAAGCCTAAAACAAATAAGAATACAACTCTCTCATCTTCGCTGCATCCTCCCAAGTTGTTGAGGTCTCATCATTTGGGTCCCATAGGACCCTTACCTGGTCGATGGTGCGACCCCTGAGGGTCAAATCCCGACGCTGAAGAATGTGCACGAGCTCCATGGAAAGCTGCTCGTCCTCAACCTATAGAGAGTTCCAATCAAGAACATGCATCACATTAGGGTGATAAGGTCGAAGAACTAAAACATGAAAGACATCGTGGATGCGGGATAGACTCGGTGGCAAGGCAAGACGGTAAGCAACAGGACCTATCCTCTCAAGAATCTCAAAAGGGCCAACAAACCGAGGCGCCAACTTAGAACCCTTTCCATAACGGATCAGACTCTTCCACGGACGCACTCTCAAAAACACACGGTCGCCAATAGAAAATTGGCGATCTATCCTATGAGCATCTGCATACTTCTTCTGCCTATCCTGTGCAGCTACCAAATGCTCACGAATTCGCCCAACCTGTTGCTCCATTTCCCAAAGAATGTCCGGGCCTATAAGCACCCTGTCCTCTAACCGATCCCAACTCAAGGGAGTACGGCAAGGATGACCATATAATGCCTGAAAGGGGGACATACCTATGGAGCTATGATATCCATTATTATAAGCAAATTCTACTAGATAGATATAATCCTCCCAACATGTATGCTGGTCCATTACATACATGCGAAGCATGTCCTCCAAAACCTGATTCACTCTCTCAGTCTGCCCATCTGTCTCTCGGTGATAAGCTGAACTAAAGTTCAACTGAGTCCCCAAAGCACGCTGAAGTGAGGTCCACAAAGTTGAGGCAAAGACAAGATCTCTATCAGAGATGATCCGCCTCGGAACCCCATGCAATCTCACTACTTCTTCCAAGAAAACTCGTACCACCACTGTTGTTGTATAGGAAACTCGAATAGGAACAAAATGAGCAACCTTAGTCAATCTATCAACTATGACCATGATGGCATCATGCCGACGCGAAGAGACAAGCAACCCAACAATGAAATCCATGGAAATGATGTCCCATTTCCAATCCGGTATCAAATTAGGCTGAAGAAGCCATGCCGGGTGCTGATGCTCTGCCTTCACTCGCTGACACTCTAAACACTTTGACACAAAATCAGCAATGTCACATTTCATGCCTTCCCAATGATAAATTTGTCTAAGATCTACGTGCATCTTCATGACACCTAGATGTGCCGAATAAGGTACACGATGGGCCTTAGTCATGATCAAGACGCGAAGACCCTCCAAAGGAGGTACATAGATTTTCCCATGGTGACGAAGAAGTCCATCTGCCTCAAGATTATATCCAGAATATCTTCCCTCTAAAGGCCTTCCAGACTCTATCATGGTTCTAACATCCTGATACCAAGTATCCCGAGGAAGAACTCTGAGAATCCTCTCTCTCAAGTCAACTCCAAGGGATAGTGCCGAAACTTCGTGCCACCTACGGCTCAAAGCATCTGCCACTACGTTTTCTTTTCCCTGAATGTAACGAACCCCAAAATCATGCTCGCAAAGAAATTCCATCCATCTCCGCTGTCGAGCATTCAAGTTCGGCTATGTGAAAATATACTGCAGACTACGGTGATCACTATGCAATTCGAACCGATGCCCTAACAGAAAATGACGCCATCTAACCAAAGCATGAACTACAGCTGCCAACTCCAAATCGTGAACTGGATAGTTCAACTCATGGTTCTTAAGTTTGCGAGACTCATAAGCAACCACTCATCCATCTTGCATAAGCACTACACCTATACCTTCCAAAGAGGCATCTGTGCATACTATAAAATCTCTAGATGGATCAGGAACTGCCAAAATCGAAGCACTGACAAGGAGTTCCTTCAAAGTATGAAAAGCTGACCCACGCTGTTCTGACCAAACAAACTTCTTCCCTTTCCTCTGAAGAGAAGTGATCGGGTGTCCTATCCGAGAAAAGCCTTGAACAAAGCGAGGGTAATAACCGGCCAGACCCATAAAACTCTGAACTTCTGAAACATTGGTCGGCATTGGCCAATCAACAATGGCTTGGATCTTTGAAGGATCCACGGACACACCTTCCCCTGAAACTATATGACCAAGATAGTTCACCTCTGACTGGAAAAAAGTCACACTTTGCCAAATTAGCATAAAGTTGATTTTCCCTCAAACACTGCAAAACCTGTCGTAAGTGACCCTCATGTTCTTCCATAGTTCTAGATTAAATCAATATATCATCCAAGAACACAAGGACAAAATGATCAAGGTAGGTGTGAAAAACCCCATTCATGAGCTCATGAAAACTAATGGCGCGTTTGTCAACCCAAATGGCACTACTGTGAACTCATAGTGACCATAACGAGTGTGAAACGTTGTCTTATGAATATTTGCATCCTGAATGCGCAACTGATGATATCCAGATTTCATATCAATCTTAGAGAACACCTTGGCTCCCTTGACCTGATCGAAAAGGTCATCTATACGAGGCAACGGATATCGATTCCGGATGGTTACCTTATTCAGCTGTCGGTAATCAATGCATAACCGAAGAGAACCATCTTTCTTCTTAACGAAGATAACAGGTGCACCCCAAGGAGAAACACTAGGACGAATGAACCCCTTGGCTAACAATTCTTCTAGTTGCAACTTCAACTCACTCAACTCTTGAGTGATCATCTGATATGGAGCTCTCGAAATAGGTTCTGCACCAGGAACCAAATCAATGTGAAAGTCTATGTCTCTCTTTGGAAGCATACCAGGAATATCCAACGGAAATACATCAGCATACTCTCGAAGAATAGGATGACTATCAAGAGCGATTTCTTGACTCTTTGACTCATCCATGCCCTCAAGTGTAACTGCAAAAAGTTGACACCCTCTACGCATGCACCGCTTAAGTTGCATAGCGGAGATCATACATAAGGATATTGGTCTCTGAATTCCAACAATTTTCACTTCCTTACCAAGGTCGTCTAAACACTCCACAATCTTCTTGTGACAATCTACATGAGCATTATGAGATGATAGCCAATCCATTCCCAACACAACTCCATAAGAACCCAAAGGAATGACTCGAAGGTCAACTGAAGTAACTATGGTTCCTAGTTTGAACTCACAATTGGGAACAAAGGCATCTACAGAAACATGAACCCCTGTAGCCAACTCTACTTGCCACTTATCCGCCTGCTTAGCAGATGCGAGTCCGCACCGCTCCACAATAGACGAAGAAATGAAGGAATCCGAAGCACCGGAATCAAAAAGTATAGAGATAGGGATTCCACGCAACATACCTGTTGCCTCCATAACTGTACCCTGATGATCAGATTGGCGGTTATCCACCGCTGCAAACACTCTGTGAGATCCCCCTGCATCTCCCACTGTAGGCTCTGACGCTACCGGCCTTTGACTACCTATGTTGTGGAAACGTTGAGGACACTGCGCAGCTCTGTGACCATACTGCCCACATGTGAAGCAAGCTCCTCTATTACCTGTCAGACCACTGGATTGCTGAAAACTTCTCTGGCTAGGGGCATGTGATGCACTTTGCAAGGATTGCCCTATAGGGCCCTGTCTGCCCCTCTGCCAATTCATGTTTTTCTTAAACTGAGCATTGCCACCCTTCTGGCCCTGGAACTGGTTCAGTTTTGACGGTTGTTGCTGCTATTCTCCCTTAGTGGTTACCTAAGGAGACCTAAACGGTGCAGCTGACCGGAACTGATTTCCACGAGCTCTATTCCCACTGGAAGGTGCACTCCCTATCTGCACACCCGTTTGACCACCAAGTGCACGGCTAAGGTTTAGCTCTACCACTCTGGCCTTTGCCACGGCTGCCTCCACCGAAGTCGGCTCAAACACCTTAACACCTCCACTTATGCGGTCATTCAAGCCCCTCAGGAAGTGTTGTACAAGCATAGCCTCATCATTACCAATCCCAACATACTACTTGAGCTCGTAAAATTTGTGCTCATACTGGTCTACCATCATACCATACTGCTGCAATGCATGGAACTCATCTGCCCGAGTCTGTCTCCACTGTGGTGAGAGAAACCATGCCCTGAATCTCTCCAGAAATAGCTCCCATGTCACGATGTTAATGCACACACCGATCATTTCCTCCTCCAGTCTCCACCAGATTGAGGCAAAGTTCTCGAGACGCATAATAGCACATCTCGCCTTGGTGTTGCTACTATATGGGTACATAGCAAAACACCGATCCAGACCGATAAGCCAAGTCTCTGCCTCGAGGCTTGTACCCATACCATTAAAGAAAGGAGGGTTGAACCTCATCAAGTCCTTAATATGACCCAAAGAAGCTAGATCTTCATTAACTGCAATCACTCTCCTTCTGGGTGATCTTTCCCTCTCTCTCTCCTCTAGAACTGGCTAAACAACCTCAGGCTTGGGGCCTAACCTAGCAAGAACCTCCTAAAACATTTGTCTCAGCTCATCCCTTTCGAGAACCTGTTCTTCTGCATGCGGAAAATCCTAGAGAACAGACTGTTCTGGCTCAACACTCACATGAGTAGGTGGTGGTGAAGGACTGTGATGATCAAAACCACGGCCTCGTCCTCCACCTCTGCCTCTATTGCGACCACCCGTATGGCCACCTCCCCTAGCTCTCCTAGCCATGACCAAACACTACAAAAGAGAAAAAGATTCAGATCTATGACAAGGATAAACAAGGGAAACACCAATGTTAAAACCTAAATACACTTGGTCAAGTTAAATAGGCACACTTCAAACCCAGAGTACCCAATGTTGAAACTTGGCTCTGATACCAAGTGTAATGCCCCACTAGAAACTCTAAAGGAAAAACATCACAATCTATGCAACTAAGGGCGAAACAATTTTTTTTTTCTTAAAAGAACAAGTGCATATTAAACCATTGCAATCTAATAACACAACGGAAGTCTAACTCCTGAATTTCCTAAGGGTTACCAATGAAGATTACTTCATAATGATATTAACACCACGGAAAAACCTATTGTTCAACTTAATAGGAAACATACGATATCCACAATGAAAGAATTCAAAGTACTTCAAGCAATCATTTAATATATACAAAAGAATTAAGTAACTCAAATAGCATGCATTCCAATGTTTCTCTGTTTACCATATTTGATAATACATATTCCCAAAATTTACAGCATAAATTAAAATGTTACAAAATGGAAATTACATAAAAGTTTCGATACAAGACCTCAAGCTTCCAACTGAACTATGGCGACGAACAAAAGCTGGTACATGAACTACGAACCAAGAACATCAATGAAGCCCTTCCTCGCCTAAAGATACATTCCAGTATATCCGATGGGAGGTGACACTACCACCCAACCATGTGATTCCAAAAAGGATCCACCCCACCGTGTTGGAGATAGTAGATAACCCTCAAGCAAGCAAAATATAAACAAGTACGAAAGGACTACAAAACTCCACACACATTCATGTGACACAACTCACAAAACACTAGCGACTCTAAGGAGAAAGTGTCATCGCATGTCTTACGGTGGATACCATGGTACAACCTCCATAGGTCCCGGCCCCCTTCCTGGGTTTCTCCTGGTAACCTCTCCCGAGCCTCCGGTTCCACTAAGACTCATGCGGACCCTACCAATCCTTTCATGAAGACAAGGTGGTAAGTTTTCCACTTTAGGCCTTCTCACCACATTATGAGCCCTGTACTAGCACTCACCTATGTGCGAGGCACATTATCTTATTTAATATTTATTCTACCCTCCCCTAATCAATTATTAGGTTATCACTTTCTTAACTAACTTCCGACAGGTTATCCTGTCAACCACTTCGGCACAGCCCCTGCTCGAAAGCCACTCTCTCTCTTAGGACACTACAGGATAGTTCTCTCTATCAGAACTCTATGACGACACATACAGCCATACCTAATCCTGGCATACCACAAGTGAAAGATACATAATTCATAACCTAAGGTTGACCATTTGGACCAAACTCACAATGGCTCACTTCCTTAAGGTTATACATCTGTACTTGATCCAGAACACAGTAACACAGCACATTCTGACAACATGACTCAATGTACAATGAAGTTCAGAATCAACTACAACCACCATATAAACAAGGCAATCTTACATAAAAACATCCAAACACACAACTAACTTGCAGTACGAATATACGTAGCCAAGACACGAAGGACAGTTTAAGCGGCATAACTTAGAATTTAACACTTAATAACATGTTTAAGAGTTCAATTACTCTTATTAACCTACTATGGGTAAGAAACTTCAATAATTTCCACTTATACTGTAAACTAAAATCAAATAGATATATTTATTTCTTCAGAGAAGTCTTACAAGAAGACATAATACATTTCTTAATAGAATAATGTCATTATTTTTCTTTTAGACACTAGAGGGGATACAATATGTTACATCACTCTTCCGGGAAAAGCGGAGAAGTGCACTCGTCAGACTCTGCAGGATCTAAAGGAGTATAACCTTCAGATTCGCTTTCACTCAGGGGAAAGTACCCCACAGACTCATTATCACTTAAGGGGGTATACCCCTCCGACGAGTCAGAGCTTATAACTATCGGCCTTAGTGGCGAGCACTCTAGCTTAGGTTCTTTTCCTTTTTCAACAGTAACTTTTATAGTTGGACTCTGAGTAGGACCTTTTTCTATCTCTTTGCTCTCTTCAGGAGCTAGGTTCTCTTCAGTAGGGTTGTCATCCACAACAGGCTTGGCAGGTGTCAGTAAATCTTTCTTGACTTTCAAGTAATGAGCATATCCAGCTACGGATTTGCGAGCTGTCTGTTTGACACGCACCATCTCTGTAACGTATCAACAGTAAGCCATTACTTCCCAGACTCTCCTAGAGCAACGTCTAATAAATCTTAACAACTAGGTTTAAACGCAAACATAATTCCTTTTATAATCAAGTGTGCAATATGTACAAAATTCCCACAACTATAGCTATAATACAATTACACTTAATATTCTATTATTTTCCACAAACTAATCCAAACAAAAATGTAATACTTTTACCGAAAACATAAACAAGACCATAAACATTACTTATCACTAAGGCTTGCAAATAATAATGTTCCAAAACTAAATAAATTCCTGACCTTTTTCAGTGTTAACCCGTTTGCAAGATCTCTACGTCCTTCTGCCGAATGATAGTGCGCCTTGCGAACCTTATCTCCAATAGACACCAATACTTTATCCCAAAAACCAACTCTCTCTTTGATGCCACCTAAAATATTCTCTCTATCTATCTATTCTACTCTATCATTCTCCTCTATTCTAACTCTTTTCTCTCAAGTTCACCGTCCTTCCTTCGATGCAAAATGAATTGTGTGTCCTTCCTCTTTACTCCCACCCCTATTTATACTAAAAATCACCCATGACTTCTACTAAGTCTGAGGCTCAGTAATAGTTATTGACTAGAGCTCTTTTACTTCCATCTCTTCTTGTTCTTCCATGTAATGAATCCATCTCTAGTTATCTATAGCTCCTTACGCTCCTTGATCATGGTTATAGTAGTTATCGGTTAAATGAAGAGGTTGGTAAATTGCATCAAACACTTATGTGTTTGTATTCAGCAATTTTAGTGCTTAATCTGCCAGGTCTTGAGTCAACTAAGGTATACGTTTTAGTCTTCACCTTGCGTGCCAGTCTATTCCCCTCCCCAATCGGCCAATCTGTAGTTAGATGCAGTGAACTGCAGCTCGTGGAAAAGTTTGGATGTGGAGAAGTGGTTGTTTATCGCTTTGAACAGCGAGAGGGGGCGAGAGGTGTCACTACCTGCTAATGCAGCGTGAATGGAGGAAGAGGGAGTACGTGGGTTAAGAGGGAGGAGTGTAGTCGGTGGTAATACCGACCCCTCCCTTTATTAAGGGGGTGGTCGATATTACCATCGACCACCCTATACCTATTACTAACAATAACCCCCGCCACCTCCTATAAAATCAAATTTGTTTTATTTGTTTTAATATAATTTCATTATTATATTTTAATAATTAATTAATAACTTTCATTATAATATTTAAACATTAATCCACTTTAGCAAATTACGTTTACGAATATACATATATATACTTTGATTTCAAATACTTATAACTAATGACTTTTTCATATAGATATATATTCAATAATTGAAATATATATATATTTCACCCATTCGAAAAGTATATTAAATATAATATATTTATAATTCTAGCTATATATAGGAGTTGAGAAATACAACCCCACAGGAGCCTGAAGATCTTCTGCAAGCCGAATAACCTGTTACAAGGAGAAGCAATGAAGCAAAATCTGAAGAACATACAAAACACAGAGAATATGCTCAAAAAGAGAGAGCTCAATATTCACAAAAATATGTAATGTGATTCTTACAATGAAAAGAAAGAACTCAACCTTTAATAGGTCAATAAACCCTAAAAAGGGAAAAACCTAGGTTTGCACATAATAATTAATTAAAATAATTAATTATATGCACCTAAAGTTAGCTTAAGTGTAAAAGAGATAAAGGGAACTTAAATAATTAAACAAAGAATGTTTAATTAATCAAGTAAATACCCGAATACTCTAACACCCCCCCTTAAGCTAGACTTAGGGAGAAGCTAAAACTTAGAACAGCTACTAAAAGCAATAAAGATGAGTCCCGGCAACAAGGCCTGATCAGGTACCCAAATACAATGAAATCTCTATGAAAAGGAGACAAAGGAGAAAACCCAGTGGGAAAAAACTCCTCTCCAAAAAGAGATAAAAGAACACCACTGAAGCATGAAGAACATGCAAACTCTGTCGAAGAATAACTGCTGATCTGAAGAACATCCACTGAACTAGAACATGACCAGGTAGAGAAGACTGTAATCTGCATGAGTGCCCTCAAATGACACTACTCGAATCAGGAGGCAAACAAGGCAAAACAACTAAAATCGAAGATACAGATGGCATGAGAAACCAAAGCCTGAAGAGCTGATCAATCGAACCACGGAAGCATTAGAACCAACAGGATAAACCTCCCCATAATGTGGAAGTGGGAGAGGGATAGGAACACTGAAAAGGACAGCCAAAAACAACTGCATGATGAAGAACCAAGAACATCAAAGGTGCTGAGACACATCATCATGAGGCGAATGTCGTGGAAGGAACACTCACTTGACAAAGGAAGATGGCAAACAAAGGCAAACATCAACCCCCTCATGGCACTTGATCAGCAGTGCATGTACAACGAGACACAAGATATGCAAGATTCCAAGTAAACAATGCATGATGGCACTTTATCTCAGTGCATTTACATAATTACAAGCTACAATGATAAGAAGACTGGAAATAGAAACGAGAATCAAAACAGAGACACCCTACTCAGAAAAGAGATCCCAGGACCTAAAACAACCACGATATCCACTAGAGTGTTGAAAAACAAAAAATTGAATAAAATATGCATGGAGTAGAATCTGGAAAAAAAAACTCATATTTCTGGAAAGTACATAGAACACGCTTTCCGAAAATATAAAGTTTTCGAAAAACGGAGGTCGGATGCTCATTCTACGTCTCCCGAAGTGCAAAAAAGAGACCTCACTTTGACTGTAAAAAAAACACAATCAAACAGCAAAATTGGAAAAAATTACCAACACCATGAGGTCAGCCTCAGAACCAGCTTTCCAACGCCTATTTGTTCTTGAAAAAATGACTCCGTATGCCCAAGATAGGGCCAAAAAACCAAACCCCACCCCTGAAAAAGCCAAAAAAGGGGGTCTGGTTGCTTGTTGGTGGTCCGGTGGCCAGGGGGTGGTGCACCAGTGGTGGTCGGGGGGAGATCCGATTGCTGGGCGGTGGCCGGGTGGCAGCCCAATGGCGGAGCGGTGGCTGGCCGGAAAAAAGGGCCGAGGAGCCGGAGCAACGGCCGGGAATTGAGCGGTGGTCGAGGATTGAGCGGCAGAGGTGTAGGGAGGTTTCCGACGGCGGGGGCCGCAGGGAGGCCGGCAGTGAGAGCAGAGCCGGCGGAGTGGAGAGGCACGCAGCTAGCGGAGTGGAGAGGCACGCAGCCGAAAGGCCACGCTGCTGGGAAGCGGCAGCATAGGGGATCGGAGGCGGCAGAGGCCGGAGACTGCAGGGCTGCCGGGGGCCAGGTGTAACTGTCGACAGGGGCCATAGAGAAACCAGCAACGGCGGGGCCGGGCCCGCATGGATGGCGACGGCGCTGTACCAACGCCCGTAGGGCCTACAACATGGCAGGGGCCCCATGCTACCCTGCGTACCGTGAGGGTCCCAAAAACTTTTTGCCCAAAAAAAAAAAAAAATTCTTAAAAAGAAACAAAAACTTCTTTTTTTTTTTGCCTTTTTTGAAAGATTTTTTTAAAAGAGAGAGCTCAATATTCACAAAAATATGTAATGTGATTCTTACAATGAAAAGAAAGAACTCAACCTTTAATAGGTCAATAAACCCTAAAAAGGGAAAAACCTAGGTTTGCACATAATAATTAATTATATGCACCTAAAGTTAGCTTAAGTGTAAAAGAGATAAAGGGAACTTAAATAATTAAACAAAGAATGTTTAATTAATCGAGTAAATACCCGAATACTCTAACACTATATACATGCATATTCCAAAAACATAATAATCCAATTGGCGATATAACTAATGATAGTATAATCACCTTATCTTAATTCAAATAACTACCTATAAATGACAATCGCCCCCCATGTATAAAATCTCTATACGTATATTCAAATGATCGAATCGCAATTATCGAGCTAACATGCTGATGAAATTCATATCAACTTATACCAAGATATTAACTCATCCTTTGCAAACAACATTAAGTCACTAGATCACTTGACTCTTTTTCCTCCAAATACCAAAACTACTCTTTACTCATATAGACGTAATAACGTAACAATTACCAATGACATACAATAATTATGAACACTAACTCACAATAAAATATGAAGACCAAACCAATTGACAAAACGACTAACTAAAGGCACTCACCCGAGTGTAACTAACTAAAAATAGGGTCAACTACAATCTCCTTCACTTCCATCGGAAAATATAAGGCACGCTCAGACCTGTGTAACCAGGTGGAGACGATACCCCGTATCTACCCGGTACTTGTACCTGCAATATCCTGCATCACTGACCACACATGCATATATATATATATATAGAAAATACAACATACACACCGATGAAGGAGAATCACGATGTTCCCTGTCTCACCGAGATGAGTGAAGGAAAATCATCCCCTTACATCCAATACTCTCGCAGATACACAACACACATTGCATAGATAAAGTAAAGCGTCAGTACATAGAAATGAACCATACAATGCCATAAAACATAAGTACAGAAATACTGCAAATAAATCATGCATCTCATAATCAGATAAAACATGGAACAATGTTATATAGTTTTGAATAACCAATCACAGTAGTGTATCCACTGAGAAAGACCAATAATAAAATATGAGTTCAAACAAGTAGGGGTACCACAAGTGATAACATACTATCATTTCCTGGATCTTCTCGTATTGCTAGGACGGGAACGTTGCAGACCACATTGGTGGTGAGCGACGAAGAATTGCTTCCCTTGAAGATACAGAAGGTTCTGGGTACTCTAAAAAATTTATTATATATAGTGTAATTGTAATCTACTTACCGATCACTTTGGACTAATTATCCCATGATTTTTTTGCAAGAAATGATATTTTTTATAAAAATCTTAATGACATTGCATTGCAGATGTTTGGGCCCACCATACGTAAAAGGTGGAACATCATATGTGAACTAACCCTAATCCACTATTTTTATTTCACATCATTTATAAAATAGTTTTCCTATAAGCCATTTCTTGAACTATATTAAAGGTGGCTTCAGTTCATTTCTAAATCTAATAGGTTTGTTTTTGCTTAAAAGGTGGAATGACCAAGAAAATAGGTTAAAAGATGAACTCACAAACCGTATGGTTGAGTTGTTCAGAAATGACACATTCAACAAAACCAAGCTCCTTGAAAAAGCTGGCACATATCTAAAGTATGTGAGGGACCAGTACAGGACACATTTAGAGAAGAACGTAAAGTACGAGTGTCTCCCCATGATTCCAGAGAGGGAGTGGAAGGACCTGATTTTGGATGCGAATGAGAGAATTGAAAGGGAAAAAGGAAATACACCACTAGACGCCAGAAGAAGGTGTGTGATACTATTAAGAATGTAATTATGTACTAATTACTCTTTATATTTATATAATCTAACATATTTTAAACTTTTCATAGACTGAGTGACACGTCAAAGGCAACCAAGACAGGACAAGAAAAGCATGGGCAACACAAACTCAGCTTTGGTGGTTATATGAAACTTGCCACATGAATTGTAAGAATCGGTAAATGAAATATCTCATCAAAATATTTATAAATTGCAAACAATTTTTTTCGATCAAACAATACAAGCAAAATTCGCAATACTAAGCAAAAATACAGGGCTCTGATTTCAATAGAGCGCCCATAGAAGATGACAAGAGAATTGCCTACCAGCAAGGCTATACAGTTGTGGCTGAACGGTTACGAGAATTGAGTGGGCAAACACGAGATTCTGGTGCATCCGTCACATAGGTAAATAAGCTATATGAAAATACTTTCAAATTGAATACTTTACCAATAATCTATTTGATGTTAAGTTCCAACCTAAGTGAATTTATTTGTTTTAATTAAGCAAGCAATTATAACAATGCGCATGACATTGGAATGCACCCTAATAATCATGGTTCCACATGAAGGTCTGGATGTGCATCCCAGTAGTGGAGGTATTCATTTTCTATTCAATTTTTTTTATGTAATTATTAATACAAATAAACATCTTAAATTGTAATTGGTGTAGAAATTAATGTATCCTTTTTTGTTAATAATTTAGAGCATGTAGTCGGTGGTGACCAAGTGGAGCATGATCCGGGTAGACAACATCAAGAACGTGATGTTCCCCAGTCAGGTAAAGAGGACCATTATTATTCCTTTAAACATATTTAATTTCAATTGGTGTATTAATTAATGTAACCTTTCGTATTTCAACTCTAGAGGATCTAGAGGGTGTTCAGCATGTTGAGGTTGAGGCTAGACAAAATGATTTCAAAGATGATGTGGCCCCATCAGGTAAAGAGCACCACGATTATGTTCTTTAAATTAATGAAATACTTGTAACAAAAATAAAAAATGATTTGAATTTAACCCATTTCTTTGTTATTGCAGAGGATCCCCCTTTGTATCGGTGTCCTCGACCTCAGAAGAGGACTAGGCATACATCGAGATCATGAGCAGAGGGCAGAACAACTAAAGAGGGGGGAAATGATGAAGAAAACGATGCTTCACTTAGACTTTTCATAGCTTCAAAAAAAAAATGATTGTAATCTATATTATTTGATAATGACTGATTTTTATGTGTCAATGAATGTAATTGTGCTAATGAATGTTCATGAATGATATGTGTTAATTAATATTGATGAATGTTGTGTGTTAATAAGTGTTAATGAATGTTATGTGTTATTGAACGTTATGTAATAATGAATGAATGTTATATTTTATTAATGGATGAAATAATGATAACGAGGAATTTAGAGTGATGTTAGGGGGAGGAGGGGCCAAATGAGCTTCCACCTTCACGTGGTTGGCCCTATTAAGTAGATAATATTAAACTATTCTCGAAACCAAGCGAAGCTCAATAAGATAACACACTTTTCAATATTTCATTATGTTGCACAGTTAATCTTATTGAATAATGTATATTGAATCTTAATTGCAGGGTCCAACAGAGCCAACACGAACAACAACACCACAAGTAAGTGGTTTGTTTTTTAAGTTTTATTTTTCATGATAATCTGGGAAGGTTCATCTGTAGTGTTATGTGTAACTGTGAAGGTGAGAAATTTATATTTTTTGCGTTCTAACATTTATTTTTTGTTCCAGGTGGATGACTTGGAAGAGGTCAGTGATTACTATCAAAACAAGGATCGCTTTGATGAACTCATATCCGTGTTTGTGATGAGCAGCAGCACTGGAAGGACCTTACATATTTATATATTCAAGATGATGAATATGATAATGCTACCACTACTATCATGAGCCATTCTCCAGAGGCATGGGATCATATGCAATTCAAAGATGTTGTAGTTAAAGTGGCCAATGTTGAATTGTACTACAAAGTTGTACACTTTTATTTACAAGAACACCCAGATCTTATTAATGACCTCTTGAATGCCCTTGCCCTTAGGGTAGACTACACACAAGTGGTTGACATCATGCGTAAGGTATGGCTCTAAACTCTTTTATTCTATTACTATTTTTAGGATTATAGAGATGTCTTTCACTTGGGTATTAAGTTTTTCTAGATGTTCTCTTTAGTAGCTATTTGGTTTGGAAAATTTTCATGAGTATCTTTTGTTCTATTGTATTTGTTATCCATGCTGGACATCTCTGTCTTGTGAAGCCGTACATGGTTGCACTATAGAGAAACAATGTAGTTGTTGTTAATGAGGCTTTAAATGAAATTTATGTAGAAGAGGAAGATTATGATAAGCTTCAAGAATCTATAGATATGCACGATAACTTTGATCAGATAGGGCTTGCTCAAAGGGTGAGAGGAACTTCTCTATTGGTTCTTTCATTTAAGTTAAAGTGGGATGTAATTTAGAATTTGAATAGTTTTCTAATGATCTTCAATTTCAATTAGGTTGTGAAACATGAACTTCTTGAATTTCGGTTAAAGGCTTTTCTATAGCGAATTTTCAAGGAGGCAACTGATTCTTGAATTCTGTCTAGTTATATTTATTGCTTGCTGAAAATTATGAAATGCTTACTTATAAATGTTTATGAAGTTGTGCCTGTATAAATTAAAAGTATGATTTCTTGATGAAGATTGCTTCTGAAAATACCTGATTTAATTATATCAGATCAACAACAGACCAGTGCCTTCATCCCTTACTGATTTCATACTATTTCAAATTGAAAGATCCTACGTATAACCATGGAGACAATTTTAATAACTTGTTTTCAAATCAAGACCATCACATCAAAAGCATCTATATGGATTGTAACTAAAATATAAAAATGAAGTTAGTCTTATTGAATTTTAACTTTGCTCTAAAAGACCAATAAGACAATTTGAAACTTGCCAACCAACCTTTCAAACTGATGCTCAAACTAGAAATTAGTCTCAATCACAATAGCTTAAGATAGCACATTGACGCAATCTAATAAAATAGATTTATCACATGGAACTAATCAATCAATTGAAAATCATATACCATTCAGAATGAAGAACACTTGAAATTTATATTGAAAATATATAACCAAACCAGTTGATTTCAATATGTATCATCCATCAACTTTGATATTTCCAGAAAACAAACTGCATAAGTGTTGTATAAAATTATCTTGATAAAATCATAAAACTTGAGGTATCTCCTCCACTTGTTCTAAAAGATCCTCCATTTATAGATGAGGATTCAGTTTGAAATTGAAAGGGCATACCCTTTCATTAAAACTAAAACTAACAAAAACTAACTTCCTAAAAATTGTCTTTACAATATGAACATATTATAAAAACACTTAAAAACATGACTCTGGGCTCCAACTTGGACATCATGCCTGTTCTCCCAGCATCTTGCCGCACTTCTGGATATGCTTCAAGTACTTATCTAACTTATATGTGTCTGCATCGTGGATGATATCCCTGACAATAACTTCCAGTGTGACAAAGTTTTCCATCTGTTTCACAGTCTCTTTCAATTCAATTCCATCAATTTGGGCAATATCAAGGGTGGCATTGAGAAGACTATGGCATTTTGAGATCCATACATCTTTATCCTTTATCTCACCCTTCTGATCAATTAACTCTGGGAAACCATGTTGAACAGTGTCTTTGCATTCATCATATTCAAATTGTAATTCTTCATCAAATTTATTGTGTTTAGCCAGGACCCTCTTTATTTTTTCAATTTCTTTTGTTTCCGCTTTGGCCATTGTTTTATCATGAAACCTTGTTCCCAATCTGTTTGAAATTTTGTTGTGTGAAACTACATTATCCATGTTCTTTTGAAATACTGTCTAGAATTCTTTCAGATTACCTTGTAAAACCTCAAATATTTTAGTTAGTAATACACCAGTAGTATCTGCCCTCACACTTTGTATCTGTTTTAATATCCTTTTATTTTCTTGTTGCAACTCCTCGCATTTTTTCTTCCATTGAGAGTTATCCAGAGTAAGAACCATTGGCACCTGTTGCCCACTTCTCCTTAGTGTTTCTTCATACAACGCCTTGTACTGGTTCCTCTCCCTCACTACTCTGACCATTTGTGCTTTATTGAATTTTGAAATATCCACTCCAATATCAGCAAAAATAATTGGATCAATTTCACCAAATTTTAGTTTCATCATATGGCCAAAGGCCTTGTCAACATCAATGATATTTGGTCTCTTGTGGGGAGGGCACAGAGCCCATAATCTCAAAGATTCCTCATCCTAATCAAATCTTGAACCAATAAATACATCATTTACACCTTGTATATCCAATTTGAATTTCTTGTTTTCTGAATGCAATAAACTGTCAAAGATAAAAAGAAGCACTGAGGTCCCATCCAGGAAACAAAATCACCCCAGCCTCTCTAAGTAGTTGCCTCCTCTTTTGAGGGGTCATTATGGTTATCTCTGCATCAATTTCCTCTTTTAATTTCTTTAACAACTCAACCTCATTATCAAGAGCTATGTTGGGAATAGAGTCCCTCAATTTTTTCCCTTTAAAATTGTACAAAAATGTTTTAAATTCTTTGGAATGAAAAAAAAACATCATCAACAACAAAAGCAAAAAACTCCTCTAACCGAGAGTCAGCATGAACTTCTAATGTTGTCTCTATTTGGCCCTGCATGTCTGGCTCTTCTTCCTTCTCTGGCACTTGCCATCTAGAGACAACTACATTCTCATCAGATTCACTTTCTGCCTCCTCCTCCTCAGTTTCAATTTCCTCGAGTCTCTATCTCTTTTCTGCTAGTTCATTATTCAGTTGATCAATTACCTCTTTGGCCTCTGCATCCTCCATGTTCCTGAAGATATCTCAAGCCTCAATACTGACATGCAAATAGCCTCCCAAGTTGTGTCTCTTCTTACAAGACTGAATGTATCCTTCAGGATCATAGTTTTTCCTAGCATAATGCTCAAACAAATTGTATTCTTCTATCAACTTCTTATCAATTATTTCATAATCTTTGGTTGACACTATGGTGAAATCACCAAAACCTAGTGCCCCAGAAAGGAAGGCTTGCTACGCATATTTGCAAAATGTTTAGCATTGGACACACTCAATCGCCTCACAATCTCTAGATAAGCTATTTTGTCTAGTACTAGTTTTGGCAGCATGTAGGGGCTCCCCTCAAATCCATATACTCTAAAACATGTAAAATATTTATTCACAAGCCACTCCCCCCAGTTATGATCAACAATGTGTCTTTCATCATAATCCCTGGGTCTTAGGAACCTCTTGATCTCGTCAGAGATAGACCCTTCACATGAAATCCCATACATTCGGTACAATGGCATCACAATAAGTTCTTCAAACTTAATATAGTTGGACCTCATATATCAAGAATCCCAAAGAGATGTCCACAATTGGATGGGCTGCTCCTCACCTTCCCCGCTCTTGGTATTTAATTTTAGGCCCTCAGGCCAAAAACCCTTTACATATCCATAAAATAACACTAGATGCATCAATAGTGAATAAAATTTGAAATTGGGATGAGTATCATCCCTAAGGTTTAAAAAACCTTCATGCAACCTCTCCACCAGATATGTTGCATAGTCAAAAGTCCTAGGTTCATACATTTGTATATCAGAGGCTAACACCAGTGTCCCAGTGCTTGCCAGATCAGGCACCTCCACCCCTCCTACTTGCCTACACAACATATATGTGTACTGCAAGTAGTGTCTGAACAAATCAATGCTGGATGGTGTTAGACAGTTTAGATAATCAGAAGACAACTAAGAGGGGGGGTGAATCAGTTGTCATAGATTACTGGAAGCATTAGCAATTTAAACTTTAATACCGAAACCCAAAATAATAATACCAAAATAGCAGTTAATCTAATTAAG
The DNA here is from genome assembly GCF_030272615.1 of Cryptomeria japonica. NCBI lineage: Eukaryota > Viridiplantae > Streptophyta > Pinopsida > Cupressales > Cupressaceae > Cryptomeria > Cryptomeria japonica. Next base: position 35,999,406 of record NC_081405.1, on the reverse strand, counting down.
CATAAACAATAAACATAGAATAAATTTCATCCACACAACACCAAGATTTGTACGTGGAAAACCCGGTAAAGGGAAAAACCATGGTGGGAAGCCTACACATAGTCAGATAATACTTCTGCAGTAAGTATGTGAAATTACAATGAAGGGGCCTACACTTGCAGGAAGGCCAAAAGCCTAGAGCACACTGCTCATCACAAAAGGAGCCTTGCTAACTACATACAAATCCAAACTACAATCCAAAGAAGTGTTGAACTGCAAAAGATAGCATCTCCTATGCCAGAGTATAGTTTCGGTTAAGCTCAATATCGGAGGACAAAATCCTCTTACAAACCCAATTCGATCTCCAATGATCGACCAACTCCTCTGCCTAAATGATATTACATTATGCGCACATTACATTCCTTGACCATGACCTCTTACAATAACCATGATGATCTACAATGAGATCTTACATCTTATTTATACAAACCCTTGACCCTAAACAATCAAGTTGGCCACCAGACAATAAACCAATTACATAATTACAAACCATGTCGGCCTTAGAACAAAACAAATAATATCCAACACATAAGACATCCCAAAAATACAACAATAGGTCCTATCCACACATTTCATTAATGCCGGTCCATAACCTAGATCAACCAGGACCAAGTATAGGTCCACACGCTTCAACAATGATCTCCAAACGCCAAGTCTCGAACATGATCACCAACAGCATCCTGAAACTCTATCAAAAGTTGCACCAACACCAATTATTCAATGCATCAAATATCTCTACCAAAATCTCTATCGGTGAAACCCTCGCCCGAACCATAAACCAATCTTCTAAGTAAGTAGGATAGCATCCAATCACCAGACCAAAACCAACTGGCCAAATATGAGTATAAGTATCATGAACAAGCCAATTCCATCACCAAATTATACCGGAGTCTACCGGATCATGTCGGATCCAAGTTAACTAGAAACCACTCAAACTACCAGGACCAGAAGGGTGTTGGTAAAGCATCCAAACAGCTAGTGTTGACATCAATGGCAAAATGTCAATGCAACACATAATCAATTCCACCAAATGTCCAACAAATAGTGGCCCGTCTTCCTCTGTTAATTTTCTTGCCTACCTCTTGTGAATGGCAAATTTCCAGCCAGTATGTTTAGTGTCCATTCTGAGATATTCTTCCTCCAAATCCCCAAAGGACAAGGGCTTATCAGGACTGGGGTCTAAATTGAAAACCTCGTTTATGGTACCCGCAAAAAATCTAATAAATGCTTCCCCATTTGGGAGTTAAATGCACCTCTTCACCGAATTATAATTCCTCACCAAAACCTCTAGCAATCTTAGGTTCACAAAAACATTGGGGACTGTTAGCTTACCTAAATTTTTCATCCAAGGATTGCAGAGCGACATCTCCTTGATCCTTCTCAAATAGTGGAACATAAATAGTTCATGTCCCCTTACCATGGTCTAGACATCTCTGACCTCTCTGTACTTGTCTTCTAATTGGTCTCTCCCCGGTAGGTGCTGCTTCGACCTTCTAGATTTTGGGTCAAGTGCCAGCATTTGGTCTATCGTGTCTTAGTTTAACTTCCTGACTAGAGGCACCTCTTCAGTTTTTCCTTTCTTCACCTTAGAGTCGGGGCTCTTGGCCACCCTCTTCTTTCCTATTGAACTCGAGCTTATATTTCTGCAATTACAATCCTCTGCTCTGTTTTTCAAAGGCACAATGTGTTCTATCTGTGTATTCTTCTTTCACCAACACATTATTTAGACAAGGCAATTTCTAGTTCCGTCGTATTCTTTTGCAATAATGAACTTCTCATAAAATTTTCCTTGTGTGAACCATAGATTCATCTACTGTAAGTATTAAACAGAAGAATTTTTAAAAAATTGGTTTTGAACTTTGATATGACAACGGCTCGTCGACATATGTCTCCCTGATGATACCCTTTTGGCTCTCTCTGAACAACCCTTTATCTACTTTGACATCTTACTTTCTCTTATTGGGGTAACCTAAGCCAATGACTCCTTTTCCTCCTCATCGGTATTTCTCAAACTAATATTCTCATCGGGCATCGGGTGAGCTCGTTTAGCATTATCATGATAGGCATTGTTTCCTCGATGGGCTTCATCATTGGCATAGCTCTTCTAGATGCAACCGGCTTCATCTCCATGAGTCTTCTCGATAGTGTCTTCACTCCACTCAATCCATCTGCTCCTTCATCGGGTATCGAGGTAATCCAAAATGAAACATACCGATAAGAAAACTCTTCTCGATAGGGTATGTTCCATTGGTATATGTTTCACTGATGATTTCTTTGGGCGTTGAGGTGGCTCAAAGTAACACATACCGATCACTTTGGTTATACCGATGCAATCGGTTTCATCTCCATGAGTATTCACGATAGTGTCTTCGCTCCACTCAATCATTCCGCTCCTTCATTGGGTATCGGGGTAATCCAAAATGAAACATACCGATAAGCAAAGTCTTCCCAATAGAGTATGTTACATCAGTATATGTTTCACTGATGATTTCTTCAAGCATTGGGGTGGCTCAAAGTAACACATACCGATCGCTTTGGCTATACCGATGGACTCTTCTTTTTGCCACTCTTATATGTATAAGTCTTATCGATACCCTCATCGGCTATCGGCAAGACAATTCTCCACTTTTGTTGCTAGTGTTTACTATGTCGATGGGACATATCGGTATAGTGTTTACTTCAGGTTCTTGATATACTCTGAAGATTATGTGAATATTTTAAGTTTTTATTTAATAAACATTTTAAATCTTCTGCAGAATTAAATAGCTAATATTTAAAAAAATTCTTTTTCAAAGTTCATTCGAGAACACATGACAAAAGTTGATGAGCTTGTTAAGGACAAGTTAGAGGTTGTCCAAGAAGAGAAATCCAAGGAGAAAGAAGAGAAAGATCTTGTTTCTCAACAGGTATACATTTTGCTTAATTGAGCCTCAAGGAGCACTTGTTCTACTCTACTGACGGTTTTTAAAAATTCAAATAAATATGTGCCTATTTTGTTTACAGAATATGTATGCTCAGCTTCTTCCCCTTGCTTTGCCAGCACCTCCAATAGCATTTTAAGAGTATAATTAAGGAAATTATAGAAAATAGCATTTTTAAGAGCATAATTAAGGAAATTATAGAAAAGTAGCATTTTTAAGGAAATTATAGAAAAATTATGTGCTAACATATTGCACTATCTAAAAAGGATAATCTTTACAAGGATGCAATGGAAACTAGTTCTCAATCGAGTGATCGTGAACTTGTAGAGGAATTGCTGATGTATTTTGTGGAACAAGATAGAGACTGTCCAAGAAGAGAAATCCAATGAGAAAGAAGAGAAAGATCTTGTTGCTCAACAGGTATGCATTTTGCTTAATTGGGCCTCAAGGAGCACTTGTTCTACTCTACTGATGCTTTTTAAAAATTCAAATAAATATGTGCCTATTTTGTTTACAGAATATGTATGCTCAGCTTCTTCCCCTTGCTTTGCCAGCACCTCCAATAGCATTTTAAGAGCATAATTAAGGAAATTATAGAAAATAGCATTTTTAAGAGCATAATTAAGGAAATTATAGAAAAGTGGCATTTTTAAGGAAATCATAGAAAAATAATGTGCTAACATATTGCACTGTCTAAAAAGGATAATCTTTACAAGGATATAATGGAAACTAGTTCTCAATCGGGTGATCGTGAACTTGCAGAGGAATTGCTGGTGTATTTTGTGGAATAGGTATACAATTGGTAAAACATATAGTTGGTTGTTCTCTCTCACAGGCTAAAGTATATTTTGAATTTTCATTTTGGATTGGGGCATTGAAATGGGGCTTAATTTTGCATTTGGAACTGCAGGGCAAGAAAGAATGCTTTGCTTCATGCTTGTTCATATACTATGACTTGATCAAACCATATGTGGCTTTGGAACTTGCCTGGATGAATAATATGATTGACTTTGTGTTTCCATACCTACTTTAGGTTCTTGATATACTCTAATGATTCTATGAATATTTTAAGTTTCTCTTTAATAAACATTTTAAATCTTCTACAAAAATAAATATGTGCCTATTTTGTTTACAGAATATGTATGCTCAGCTTCTTCCCCTTGCTTTGCCAGCACCTCCAATTCCTGGCATGGGAGTGGGCACGGGAGGTTTCTTTCAACCAGATATGAATGGGATGGGAATGCCTCCCATGCCAGCTTATGGTATGACACCTATGGGTGGCTATTGATGGGATTGAAGAACTTAAAGTGGGACATAATTCTTCAATCATACATGGTTTTTTGAGGCTGGTCTTCGAGTGGAAAAATTAGATTGTCAAATTGTTTTTATTGTCGTTTGGTTGGTTGACACAAAATAATGAATCTTTAGTATTATCGTATTGGTCAATCAATTCAAATCTTTCCATCCACCAAGCATCCGACGCCCGAACCGTCGCATGATTAGATTGTCAAATTGTTTTTATTGTCGTTTGGTTGCCTGATACTAAATAATGAATCTTTAGTATTATCGTATTGGTCAATAAGTGCAAACCTTTCCATCCACCAAGCATCCGATGAGGATGTTGTATGTCCGACAGCATCCTCATCAGCTAAGCAGTGAGGGGGCTTTCAGAATTCTGATGCCCACCCAATTTATTTCGACGCCCGAACCGTCGCACATACAACATCCTCATCAGTGTGGATGCCTTGGTTGCCGTTGGAATTCTGATGACTTACAGAGTTTTACCGATGGCTAAACAGTGATGAGGCCATCTAAATTTAGACTTCGAACCGTCGCACATACAACATCCTCGTCGGTGTGGATGCCTTGGTTGTCGTTGAAATTCTGATGACTTACAGAGTTTTACCGATGGCTAAACAGTGACGAGGCCTTCTAAATTTAGACTTTGAACCGTCGCACATACAACATCCTCGTTGGTACAAATTCCTTGGTTGTCGTTGGAATTTCGATGACTTATCAAGTTTTACCGACGGCTAAGCAGTGAGGGGGCCGTCAGAATTCCAATGCCCGAACCGTCGAAACATTACCTGGAATTTGTTGGAATTCCGACGACTTATCGAGTTTTACCAACGGCTAAGTGCAGTCATGGACATCATCGGAAGAGTCTTCGATGACGTCAGAATTCTGACGGTCTTGAGCATCGTCAGAATGTCTAACTACAATTTTTTGATGGCGTTGCTCTTCGGCAATCTGACGAATTGTAGTCGGAATCCTGATAAACTGCCGTCAGAATTGAACCCCAAATGTACTAGTGATTGTCAATATGATCTTTATGTCTCAAACTATCAACCATATCATGATATCATTATATTAGATATATCATTCTACACAGATTCTATTACTCCTACCAATTTTGGATTGGCAAGTATCCTTGTGTAGGGTCAAGTATTCTCCATGTTAAGAAGGTTTTACGACAGCATAAAAAATTTTGGTTGGGTAGAAAAACACTTAGAAGATTTTCTCACTCGTGGTGTGCTCAAGGGAGATCGTATGTCGGGAGTACCTATCAAGGTTGTCATCAGTTTTGTGCTATATGTTCTTTATGTATTCAACCTTTTGGTCCCATATAAAGGAAATAATTCCTTATTTTTCACCTAGTCTTTGGCTTATGTACTCAAACATTATGTCTCTATTATAGAATATTTTGAGCAACTCGATTTAAATGGTTGTATAATTATGATATTTTGTGTGTTTTGTTTTTTAATTTTATGGAAGACCTTACAAAATACAATAGAGGCCACAACTTTATAAGAGAGGTAAAATTATATGTGAGCAAATCAATGCAACTTGTCCTCCTATACACTATCTCTATTACACATACATCTTATGCCATATTATTCCCCCACACCCAAAATATGGCTCCAAAATATTTTGCACATATTTGAGAATCTAGTAGAATGGCTTTATGTGCATCTACACAAGCATTATTTTTAATAAATTCACATGATTTAGCATGAAAAAATTTTGTGTGCACTCTTTAGTCATGCTACACCACTTTTGGGATTCTACACTCCATATTCAATAATGGCACCACTAATTTCTGCAATATTTTTGTGTATATACTAAATGTGCATTTGCACCAGCAAACTTAGCTTAGATCCATACCTTTCTAGCATCTACCCACATCTGATCCACATGGTCATGTGGACTCTTTAATCATATAGTTCCACTTTCATAAGGTTGTACTTTACCTTAAACAATAGGATTGCCAACTCCTATAACACTTTTGCATATGTATGACCTACACATGCATCAACATCAACACACTTGGTTGAACTCCACGCACATGTCAAACATCTAGAATTGCATTTGATCAACAACAATATTGATATCTCATACACTACTTCCTCATTATGTGAAACTATCATGTCTATTTTCCCTATAAATCATGTAATGGACCAAAATGCTCATTTCCTAACTTGTGAATCTTCCTTGATCTCATTTTTTGTGTAAGTCCTCTCCCTTCATCTCCCAAGCATTAGCCTAAGCCCCCCAAGGGTCTTAAGTGTGAATTTATGGGAAAGCTTATAAGTCTATGTGAAAAATTAAATTGGTAGATTTACCCTAACTTACATGCCTCTCTTCTCATGACCACTTCTCTCTCCATCTCTAATGGGGTGTCAGACTTCCCCCTACTTTTATGCCTCCTCATCACTCCACTCTTTCATTTATCTCCTTATTTTAAAATTTTGGAGTTACAAATGTGATAATACCTCATTACCAAACCTCAATATATCTCTCACCTCAAATTAGATGTCAAAATCCCTCATTTTGGCATACCTCATGTGTTTCAACTTTTATTCCCAACGAAAGGCATGAACGATGACCCATCCTTGCCCTTCAAACTTCATAATTATTGTATTTTTTTATTATTCATCTCTACCTACCACCATGCACATCAATAACACCATTAATAAATAGAGTGATGACACAACTTCCTATGGGATATTACTCGGCACTATATTTATCCTAATATACTTGAAATTGAACTATTTGGATATCTAGTAGCACATACTATGAGGAAGCCAATAGTCACTATTAATGCAATAGTTAAGGTTTTAAACCCAAAGGGGTTCCTCACCATACTTGCTATGGATAGTGTTAGGTTGCTTGCAAGTGACCTCCATCAACACCTTCTAAATCCATCTACAGATAGGAGGGCACCATTGTTGGCTTGATGAAAAGGAAAAAAATGATCAATATGCATGAGAAGTCATTCCGACATACCATATTTAAGACAAAGACAATTGTGCTATTTTTTTATGCTCTTTCTGTTAGCAGTAACCAAGAAGGAAGACTGAGAGGGGGGGGGATTGAATTAGTCTTCACCAGAATACAGAACTTAATCACAAAACACAAATCTGATAAATTACAGTAATAAGAAAGATAAGAAAATTGAAAGCACAACACGCAACACCAAGATTTTGACATGGAAAACCCGGTCAAGGGAAAAACCATGATGGTAACCTACCCACAGTAAGATGATACTTTGTAATATTATGTGAAAATATTACAATGGGGAATGCACATGCATTCAGGAACATTACCTAGAGCTCACTGCTCAAAATATAATGGCCCAAAAGGCTACAATCCTCAAGGAAATATCACTGACTTACAATACGATTTAGACTATAATCCAAAAGAAATGAACTGAAAGAATAGCATCTCCAAATGCCTGATTACAGTTCTGGTTAAGCACAGATGTCTGCCCTGCAACACCAATCTCTCCTCAATCTCAACACCGAAGGATAAATCTCTTATTCACACATAAACCTCTCTCTAATAATGTAGACATAACATCGACACCAAAATTACATGAATATGTCACCTATATATACAAATCATCAACCTTGATAACAAGGTCGGCTAAACCCTCAACCCTCAATTACAAAATTACATCACATGACACAAAAATCGACCACCAGACCAATATAATGGTTTACATAGAATAACATGGACCTAAATCAAATTCCCAAATGCTCAACTCCACCAAAAATCATGCCAAGATCAACTGCAACACGCTACACCACCAAGAAAATTGCATAACACAAAAATCATCACCGGTTGATGAAAACCATCAATAACTCGCACAATGATCAATACGGATCACCAAAATAGATAGGAAACAACTAAGAAACACCAACAAGCACTTTACAATCATCAGGAACAGCTACACAAACACCACTTATCAAATCTTCATCGATCAACATCAGAAAGCTTAAGAACATAACCAATCAGCAACTGTCACGAAGAAAGATAACTTGCAGAGAACCAAATTATGATCCATCTGAAATGAAGATACACAAGACCATCTCAAACAATATCCCAAAATCTTATCACAAGATCAAATCACACCGGAATATACCTAACTCTACAAAACAATGATCAGCAAAAACAACACTACAAACCGGATCATAAGATCTTCCCAATCAGCAATCACCGGAGAAATACACAATAATATGTTGACATTAATAACAAAAACATATCCTAGCAACAACAATAACCAACAATATCCAACAATCTCCCCCTTTGGCATTGATGGCAACACATGAATGTAAAAAACAATCAATGCAAAGAAAGAAGATATCTCCAGCAAACTACCCCTAAGATCAGGATAGATAAAGTAGTTTTTCACAAGATCTCTCTCCCCCTTTGATAACAATGCCAAAGATCTCAAGACAGAAAACCAAAATCTATCTCCCCAAAATAGAAAAATGAGTCTCAAAAATCTCTCCAAAAACACACACTACTCCAGCAAAGGAGCAACATCAATTCACCAATCTAGATAAAAGGATAAGATTTTGAAGTCCACCGGATTGATGCAACTCAATGCATCTAGTTCTCATCAGGAGGGGTGGATATCCCTAGCTTGTCTCTCAAGTAGATAAATGTATCCGCAAGCAAAGGTTTAGTGAAAATATCGGCTATTTGCTCCTTTGTAGATACATATTCCAGCTTCACCTTCTCTTCACTGACTTCCTCTCTCAAGTAGTAATATTTGATTGACACATGCTTAGTCTTTGAATGTTGCATTGGATTCTTTGACATGTTAATAGCACTAAAATTATCACAATAAATAATAGTAGGCTCATCATAGATAACTCTGATATCCTTCAACATTTGCTTCATCCAAACTACCTGAGTGCAATTACTAGCAGCAACAATGTACTCAACTTCGGTAGTAGATAAGGACACTGAATCTTGTTTCTTTCTAGCCCATGAAAATAATTTCTTACCCAAAAAGAATGCTCCACCGGTAGTGCTCTTTCGATCATCAACATCACCAGCCCAATCAGCATCAGTGTAAGCACATAGCATGAAATCATCATTCCTTGAATACCACAGTCCATAATCTACAATTCCCTTCAGGTATCTGAATATCCTCTTAACAGCAATGACATGACTCTCTTTCAGATCAGCTTGATATCTAGCAGCCATACACATAGCATGCATAATGTGTGGCAGTCTGAGTAAGATATAGCAGTCCACCAACTATAGATATGTACGAACTTTGATTAGCTTTCGGAGATTCATCATTCTTAGACAATTTACAACCAGTCACCATAGGAGTCCCAACAAGTTTGGAGTTATCTAACCCAAACTTCTTCAACAATTCCTTCACATACTTAATTTGAGATATGGATATACCTTTTCCAGTCTGTGAAATCTACAAACCTAAGAAAAAATTCATCTCACCTATCATAGACATCTCAAATTTTTTCTGCATATCACCAACAAACTTCATACTCAATTCATCATCACCACCAAAGATAATATCATCAACAAAGACTTCAACAATCAAGATGTTATCTTCTCAATCTTGAAATACAGATTAATGTCAGCAGCACCTTTAGTAAATCCCAATGTAAAGTGGAAAATTGGATCCTACTGACTCCCCACCTAGGAGAGAGAAAGGAAGCCACTAGGATGATTTTCACTTGGGAGAACTTTACTTTCAAAAGAGGGGCTTGAATCCACTATATCCAAATCCAAGAGAATTCCAAGTGGATTGCAAGGGTTGAAGTGTGATTTTCCCTCTTTTGTAAATGAGAAAGTTGACTTGTTGACTATGCAGAAAAGAGAGGGGAAATGAGTGAAATGAGGGGGTACTAGTTCGGCATCGCGTTGTAACTTCGGATCTGAGCTAATTAGACTAATATGGATCTACCCTACAAATTTGGAGAAAATTCATCAAGACCATGGCAGGAATGTACATGGTCCTCCACAAAATCCGCGAAACAAAAAGGGTTCTTCTGTCTCTACAAATGAAGTCCAAACTTGCAGTTACAGCTGCGCACCTACAACCTACACACAAAAAAGAGGGGAAAAGGGGGTTGTGGATAGGGGTTTGCCTCAGTCAAACCCCAGTTGAGGAATCAACCTTGAGAGAAAGTAATTGCAAATGCTTGAATGTAAACAATGGAAATGTATACCTTGTAGATCTGCAGTTTGTCGATGATGATTGTTTTTCTTCTTGAATGTAATCACAAGTGTTGCATGAAATGGCATGTAACATGACAAAACCCTAACACATACACATACTTTCAAATTAATGTTGAAATATTTCTCTAATGGATGAATGAAGAAGACCTGAAAGCTTGAATGCTTGATGATGTATATCTTCACCTATGCTTTCTTATCAACCCTTTGCTTGAATTTTGCCTCTCATTCCTTCTTCTTATACAAATGAGAAAACCAACTCCCTTTTATACATGCCTCTTGAAGATTAATTCATCTCATAAAAGGCCGACATCGGAAAGATTTAGGATTTCAAAGTGCAGATGGGGCCGAGGGGACCTATCTTGGGGCCACCCTAAGAGGGTGGTCCAGGGGTGCCACACCCCTATCCTATCCTATCTTGGAGTCCATATAGGGTCCTAAGGCTATATCAGGGCTCAAACATGAAGTGGGTAAGGGGTGAAAATACAGAAATAGGTCTCGGTTAGGGAAGAATATGTCATTGCTAAGGTGAGGACCTAAAATGTGGTTAAAATTGTAGGAGGTGCAATTTTATGACACCACCCAATTTTAACAAATATTTATCTAATCTAGCATACCAGGCTCTAGGGGATTTTTTCAATCCATAATGAGATTTCTTTCATTTACATACCATATCTCCATCACCTGACAGTGAAAATCCATCAGGTTGTTCAATGTAGACTTCTTCCTCTAGATCACCATTCAAAAAGATAGATTTGACATCCATCTGATATACCTTGAAATCTTTATAAGCAGCATAAGCAAGCAATAGTCTAACAGCTTCAAGTTTGGCAATCGGAGCAAAAGTCTCCTCATAACCAATTCCTTCTTGATGTGAATATCCTTTGCAAACTAGTCTAGCTTTATTTCTAACAACTTCACTGGCTTCATTCAATTTGTTTCTGAACACCCATTTAGTAGCAATAACATTCTTATCCTTAGGTCTAGGCACAAGTTCCCAAGTGTTATTCTTTTCAAACTGATCTAGTTCTTCTTCCATAGCTCTCATCCAATTTTCATATTTGCAAGCTTCAACAACATCTTTAGTTTCAACTTTGGAAATCAAACATACTTCTTCAGCAACTAACCTTCTTCTAGTCATCACACCCTTATTCTTATCGCCAATAATTTGATTTTTGGAATGATTCAATCTTACACACCTTGGAGTCTTCTAATTGTTCTAATTCTCAGGTTCCTACACTCCTTCATCGGCAACAACAACATCCGGGTTAACAATTTCTACTGGATCATTTTGCTTAGACTCTTCAGTCTGAATAGGAGCTAAAACAACATGTTGACCATCATAATAACCACATTCCCTGATCTCTTTCCCAAAGTTCTCATCCACCTTCACATTTGCACTCTCCACTATCTTTCTCAATCTCTTATTGTAGCACTGATAGACTTTGCTCTTTGTTGAATATCCCAAGAAAATTCCTTCATCACTTCTAGCATAAAAATTTCCTATATCCTCATCTCTCTTGATATAACATTTGCTATCAAATACTCTAAAATATCTCATAGTAGGAACATGACCAAACCAAAGCTCAGAAGGGGTCTTACCGATATCACCTTTGATGTGAACTATGTTGAATATGTAAACAATAGTGCTAATGGCTTCTCTCTATTAGATATTTGGAACATTTCCCTCAATCAACATAGTCCTTGCAGCATCCAAAATAGTTTTGTTCTTCCTCTTAACAACTCCATTCTGTCGAGGGGTTATAGGAGCAGATAATTGTCTTCTAATCCCATGCTTCTCACATAATGTATTGAACTCACCGAAAGAGAATTCTCCACCTCTATTATATCTTAGACACTTCACCTTCAACCTAGACTCAGTCTCAACTTTAGCTTTGAATATCTTGAATTTGTCCAATGCTTCTGATTTCTCCTTCAAAAAGACAACCCACATCATCCTATAATAATCATCAATTAGCAGCATAAAATATCTATCACCCTACACACTTCTAACATTTGTAGGTCCACATAGGTCAGTATGTACAAGATCTAGCAATCCATCAAATGTATATTGTTTTCTCTTGAAATGAATCCTTGTTTTCTTACCCAACTGACATTCCTTACATACCAGATTAGCAGGCTTAACAATCTTAGGCAGATCTCTAACAACATGTGTAGAACAGATTTTAATCATTGAATCAAAATTCACATGACACATTCTCCTATACCACAACCAACTCTCATCAATCTAAGCAATCAAACATCTTTTCTCACCAGCATTCAAATGAAAAATGTTACCTTCAGTCTTAGTTCCAGATGCAATCTCTATACCGGAGGCATTTAAGATTTTGCATTTTCCATCCTTGAATTGCAGATCATAACCTTTATCAACCATCTATCCAACACTCAAAATATTATGCTTCAAACCTTCAACGTACAAGACATCTTTAGTATTATGCTTACGATCAAAACAAATAGAACCTCTCCCACTAATTACACAGGCTTTGTCACCTCCAAATCTGACTATTCCACCATTGTATCTTTTCATACTCACAAATTTTCTTTTATCACCGGTCATATGATGTGAACAACCACTGTCAATTACCCATTCATCTTTCTCTTCAACTTTAGCAACTAAAGCTTTCTCCTCAATAGTGCAGCAAGTGAAATCAATAAGTACAGGTTTGTATTCTTTAATGGCAATAAACACAACTTCATCTCCTTCTGATTCTTCATCTGTAACACCTTCATCAACAGCATAATAATAGTTCTTCTGATTCCTGATTTTCTAGTTAGACTTGTAAGGCTTATCATACTTCTCATGCTTTTCATATCTATCATTCCTATCATGCTTATCATGTATGTCTTACTTAGCCATTCTCTTTGGGAATCTAGAAGCAAAATGTCCTATCTTACTACAAGAGAAACATTTCAAAGGCAACTTTCCATCATACTTACCGGCTCCTCTAGGCAATCTCCGAGCAATCAATGCTTCAAGCTCATCTGACTCTCTTTCTTACTCTTCCATCTCTCTTATCTCTCTTTCATATCTGGATATTTTGCATTCATCAAGATCATACTTTTGTTTACCGGATACAGATGCAGATGCTCTAAATGTTGTCTCAAACTTTCCATGTGATTCTCCAAATTCACTCAGCTCAAATGCAACAAGCTTTCCAACCAACATATCTCTTGTCACTGTAGTCACACTCCGGATCTCATCAATAGCAGCAACCTTATGTTTATAAGTAGGAGGCAAGGATCTCATCACCTTAGCAACAATTTCATCTTCCTCAATGGTTCCACCAACACATCTGATACCTATGACAAGGTCATTCACCTTAGCTATGAAATAATGTATGTTCTCAGCATCTCCCATCTTCAATGTCTCATATTTTCCTTTCAGGCTCTGGAACTTCGCAACTTTCACTTGTTTATCACCTTCATACAGGATCTCAAGCTTCTCCTAGATCTCATGTGCGGTCTAACATCCCATTACATTTGTCATCTCAAAATCAGTCAAGGCACTAAGCAATGTTTCCTTCACTCTAATATTATGTTTAGCTTCCTTCATCTCATCAAGAGTAGTCGGTCCATTCTGAGGAACAATATAGGCATTCTTTGTAATCTTCCAGTAATCTTCTCCAAGATATTTCAAGTGCACTTCCATCTGGTTCTTCCATATAGCATAGTTACTCCCATCAAACCTTGGACTTCCCTTCTTAAAGATAACACCCTGAGCTAACATCCCGAATCTCCTCAAGTGATTAAACTTCTACCGGAGGATCTAGCTCTGATACCAATTGTTAGCAACAACCAAGAAGGACGACCAAGAGGGGGGTGAATCAATCTTCACTGAAATACCAAACTTAATCACAAAACACAGATCTGATAAAAACTACAGTAATAAGACAGATAAGAAAATTGAAAGCACAACACACAACACCAAGATTTTGACGTGGAAAACCCGGTTAAGGGAAAAACCACGGTGTGAACCTACCCACAATAAGATGATACTCTATAGTAGTATGTGAAAATATTACAATGGGGAATGCACATGCATTCAAGCACACTGCCTAGAGTTCACTGGTCAAAATATAATGGTCTGGAAGCCTACAACCCTCAAGTAAGTCTCACTGACTTACAATAAGATTCAGACTACAATTTGAAATAAATGAATTGAAAGAATAGCATCTCCAAATGCTTGATTATAGTTCTGGTTAAGCACAAATGTCTACCCTACAACACCAATCTCTCCTCAATCTCAACACCGAAGGATAAATCTCTTGTTCGCACATAAACCTCTCTCTAATAATGTAGATATAACCTCGACACCAAAATTACATGAATATGTCACCAATATATACAAATCATCAACCTTGATAACAAGGTCGGCTAAACCCTCAACCCTCAATTAAAAAATTACATCACACGATAAAAAGATCAACCATCGGACCAATATAATGGTTTAGATAGCATAACATGGACCTAAATCAAATTCCCAAAGGCTCAACTCCACCGAAAATGATGCCAAGATCAACCGCAACACACTACACCACCAGGAAAACCGCATAACACAAAAATCATCACCGGTTGATGAAAACCATCAATAACTCACACAACGATCAATGCAGACAACCAAAACAGATAGGACATGACTAGGAAACACCAGCAAGGAATAGCTGCACCAACACCACTTATCAAATCTTCATCGATCAACATCTGAAAGCTTAAGAACACAACCAATCATCAACTGTCACAAAGAAAGATAACTTGTGGAGCACCAAATCACTATCCATCTGAAATAAAGATACATAAGACCATCTCAAAAAATATCCCAAAATCTCATCACAAGACCTGATGACACCGAAATATACCGGAGAAGATACCGAACTCTGCAAAATAGTGATCAGCAAAAACAACACTACAAACCGGATCAAAAGATCTTCCCAATCAAAAATCACTAGAGCAATGACATCAATGACAACAACATATCCTAGCAGCAGCAATAACCAACAATATCCAACACTTTCTAGGTGTCTTAAGATCAAAGAGATGGATGGAAGGGATCATCTTTGAACAAACCAACACAAACCTTAACCAAAAATCATCATAAGAACTTATGTTCAAGTCTTCGAACTTGAGGATGAGACCCCATGAATTCATGATGATTGAGGGATGAAAATCCCCTAGGTCTCATGTTAGAGGATGGAATTCCTTTAATTGAAGGTGTTAGGAATAGGTAGTACACATCTTATATAACATAGGTTTAATTTAATTAAGTAAAATAAATATTTATTTGAGGTGCATCTTAGGTGATGTGTTTAGGCACATTAAATATTTATTTAGGTCCACTTGTAAAGTTGTATGTAACATTGGGTTAAATATTTTACGTGGGTCGCACATGGGGTTCAATATTTAATATTTAGGAAACTTAGTACCAAAAAGTAAATGTGGGGTAAATGGTTTTTGGACTCATTCTTTTGAGGCACGTGGTTTTATCTCTCCACTTGGTTGCATATGTGTTAGCTTGAGTCTATAAAAACAAGCACATGTTTGGTGGTGTAGGTTGGCTAGATGGCATTTTAGCTTGGATGTCATTATATTGAGTCTTTTTATGAGGAGTGCATATGTAAAGCTTGGCACGGGATGTGTGGATTCATGCTTTGACACATGGAAGATGGATTAGAGAGGCTTGATTTTTCAAAAGTATTCATGGAAAATCTATAAGTGTATTGTAATGTTTCATTATTGAATAATACATTGAGCATGGATGCTTTTGGGGGTTGGTTTTTTCCCTCTATTAGAGTTTTTCCATGTTATATCTTGTATTATCTTGTGATATATCTTTGATATTTGCATATGGTTATTCTATATACTTGCATACATTATTTTCTATAATGGGGTTATGTAGGAAATAGATTGATCATCTTTTGTGATTTTATTAACATTTGGTATCAAAGACATGTTTGTAGTTGACAAATCTCAAAGATCACTATTTTGGTACAACCATTAGATGAGTAGATCTTTTGAAAATTTAAAGCCATGACAATGCAAGATATATTTGAGACTTTTCAAGGAATTAATTTTGCAAGTTGTTATTTTGTAGACCTAGGTTTTTGAGGTTGTAAATGTGTGATTATTTTTGTAGAGTTGGGATTGGAATATAAGCTTGGAAAAAGATCTTTTTTGGTGTTTCACCATGAGGATTTTAGGGGGAGTTTCACATATTACCACGGGGATAAAATAGACCTCATTATTAGATCCAAGAGGCTTGAGAGACAAAGATTAAAGTATAATTCAACCTATTTTAAACACTTTAAAAAATATAATAAAATTTCCCCTACAACTCATCTTACGACTATATGGTCATACAATCAAACTAAAAAGGTGCAGAAAATAAAATTAAAAAAAGTTTGACCTATAATTATTTTTTTTAAATTGTGTTCATTCAAAAAAATTAATTTTTTTATGGAAATGGCATACCTTTGAATGGGCTATCTTTTAATCAACATAACCTCTAGTGATATCCTCGCATTCATGTTCAAGGCCTCACCCTGGATCATTTGCCATGGGTTTGTGCTTTGCAGTTTCATAAAAAGGGCATCCACTCTTCCCGGGACTTGTTTTCTAGGGCTACCATGAGTCTTTGCACTTGGTAAGATTTAAGAGTCTAATATTGTCTTTTACAACCAGATCAATAGACATTTGACATGCAGTTGTGTCATTCATACCTCTAAATATGCTACACAAGCTCGACATTTATTTTGTCGAGCCCTAGTCGAAGGATTATCTTGGTATCCCAACAGTGATAACTACAAGTTGTTGTTAGGCTACCATTGGCTTTCTCTTCACCTTCCTATAATACTGGCTCTTAATTTGTAGTGGCATTTGTAGCCATTGTTTCTTGTTAGACAGAGGCATTTTAACACTACCTAATTAGTGATTTTTCTGGTTTTGTTGTTGTGCCCAACAATTGTAGAGTTGGATTCATAATTTTTTTGTCCCTTTTGCCTAGAACCTTTTTCTTGGCATATGGTTCTCTTGGTGAATTGGCCTCACAACCCTTTCAAAAATACCTAGATTTGGCATGCTTTTAGGGTGGAGATCCTCTTTTCTTTATAGAAAGATAGAAATTATATTCTTTTGCTCACAACTCTATTGGTACTTCTATTTTTTCTTTATACTAAATCCACCTATAGCATCCTAAATTGTACTCTCCTACAATTTTGTCCTCACTTTGGCACTTTGACTTCCAAGGCCTGACTGAAGTGTTTCTTTTTCTCACATAACCTATCAAACATGCATTTTCACTATCTCCATAGCCTTCCCCCAAACTTGGAGCCCTGATTTCCAGGATCATGGCATTGAGCACCCTAGTCCTAAATCAGGACCATGCCACCCAGAGACATGGTCCTCTAAAAAAGGGCCCAATTTGGTGCCTCATAATGGTCACATAATTTTAGCATGGACCTAAATCCCATGTCGGCATACTTCAAAAAATTAATTTGTTTTTTTTAATAGACATGTATAAAAGGATGTCTACCCCTCTCATTTTAAAACCTAACCTAATTCAAGATCTCAATTACACTATAGCAAATTTGAGTGAGCAAGCAATCAGTCTTTCATCAAGCATTGGAGAAAAAGTGAAGTCAAGTTTTAGATATTGAAGATGACATCCATGATCTATATTTTCTGAAGACAACATACTTGAAACCCCGATTCCTTTGTGAAGGTCAAACAAAACCTCAATGAGGTATATCATTAGGTTTCAATCATTTGCAGCCTTTCCCTCAAAAGAAAAGTATTTTACTATAGTCTTTTATTTACATTTATCACTTTAGTTTCATGGTTAATTCCAAAAATGGGGTTTGACCAAAGGCAAACCCCTATTCCCAACATTTTTCCCTTTCTATTTGTGTGCAAGAATAGGTATAGAGTTGTGCTCGGGAGGATCAATAGAGTTCATAGTGACAAACAGGCTCAAATTTTGATGGCAAAAAATTTAGAGGACCATGGTGAATTGATAATACTTGGTCCCAAAAAATCAGGCCAAACTTTTGAGAGAAGATTCTAGACAGCTTATTTTGCCCAGATCCAGATCAGTGGCTTTGTGTGACATCTTTAGTTTACTATTTCTGTCAGAATACTTTAATTATTGCCTATTTTTTCCTAATTATCAAACAACCAAATCAATTCAATCTTGGAAGGAGAGAGGCCCCTACCAAAAGAGACCTGGAATCTTATCAGAATCTTAATCTTCTAAAGGCTAGATCTATTAGATTCCCTCTCCTTCCAAATGTAATGGTTAATTAGGTCATTTAGTGGTTCTATTATCTTAATTTAACCCCAACCCTAATTTTCCACCATTACAATTTGGTGAACCCGACTTCTTGCACCTTAATTTTTGATTGGTGATCTCATATCTAATTTACAAGTATTTTCAAATTCAAAGTTGTACTCATAAGTTCTTTTTCCAATGATTATATAAAATTAGAGGTTAAATTCACAAAAACCCTAATTTATAATTTTAAAATTAAACTTGTTGATTGCATAATTTTGATTTATTGTCTTAGATCCGATTGTTTCTGCATTTTAAAATTCAAATTTGCACATAGATCTCATATTCAATTGAATTACATAGATTTAGAGGCTAAATTCACAAAAACCCTAATTTATAATTCTAAAATTAACTTGTGGGTTGCATAATTTTTCAAGTATATTTTTAGATCTGATCTTTATGATATGTTATGCTATAATTTAGAGGCATCTATTTCTCAAATTCAATATTCAAATTGCTTAATTAATTGGTTAATCAATCATTCTTACAAAAAATTGCATTGTTTAATCACAATTTTTAATTTTTGCATTCAAATTTCCTTCCTTTGTGCATGAGTTTCGTTACCATCAGTCTTGTTGGTTAATAGATTTTCCTTTTACACATTCTAATTCCTTAACTTTTGCATGCCCATAAACAAAAGACAAAAACACACCAACAGTTGGATAACTGCTTAAACAGTTAACCTTTGTATACGGGTATAGCTCCCCAAGAATGATTTTCAATAAGCTTAAGTTATGACCATTTCCATGCACGCTTTTTACCAGAAAGCATTAAAGGTATTTAAGCATTCATATGTCAACACAAAATGAACACTGCAATGTTTTCAAGCACATATTTCTTCTAAAATCTCACAGACTTTCATTCTTCTAATCGGCAAGACAGACATTTCAAAAGTTTTCCTTTTGCACACTCAAATACATTGTATTAGAAAGATAGCAAATTCCGCAATTGAATCAAATCTTCACAGAGATTCACACTTCAATTCATAAACACACAGATTTATAAGACGAAAAAATGTTGCAATTTCATTCACATGTCAAATTGTCTTTCTTTCAGAGTACATAGCATTACAAAAATATAAAGCTTTATGTTCTATCTTAACCCAAAAATTCTCTAACCTTTTACAAGGCTTTTAATCAAGTATATATAGCTTCCAAGCTATGATAGTTTGTTACAATTAAACCAGAGTAAAAAAGATTAACTCTCCATGGGAGTTAAAGAAGTTTATCCCTAAAACTGAAAAACAACTACTAAACAGGAAAAGCGGCATAAGCCACGAGCAACGGTGATGTGATCAAGCTCCTGTAGATGACGTGGCCTCCACCTGTTTATTCTGAGGTGAAGGAGTGCTTAGAATATTGCGCCATTCCAAATGAGCTGAGGAGAAGTTGAGAATAAGTTGATAATGTGGAAGACCGATATGAACTATTCGTTGCTTCCACACTTCCTTCTTTTTGCTCACCTGCACAACCTTACCCTTATCTGTCTCAAGATGATCGAAGCAAACCACTAGCATTGATTCAATTCATGTAATTTTTGAGAAATCCTCTATTGTTAAGGATTTTGCTTCGTGGATCTATTGAACTCGATCCTTGAAAGCTTGAATCATATCAAATGAATCTTCTAACGTCTGCTTATCTTCTTTTAGGAGTTGAATATCTATGCACTTCATATCTTTCTACATAGTATTAATCAGTTCTTTTAATTCCTTCAAGAGCTTGATGGATTCTTCATGTCCTTGTTCAATAATTGAGTTCCTCCATTCAATATTTTCTTTGCATACGAAAAGAACATTGTCGTCAAGACCATGTACTAGCTTTTCTGCCAGGAAGTTCATGACTACATACCTCTGAGTATCCCTCATTTGCTTCAGTATAGCCACCCATTTGCTTTTTTCTTTTTCCCAAGCAATTATTTATGTTTCCAACTCCTTGCCTACAGACTCTGCATTTTCAAATACCTTAACCAGATCAAAAATATAGCTTGTACCTTGTTGGGCAATTGATTCCAGCCACTCACTAAAGATGTCTTCTACCATCCTGCTTCTCTGAACCTGATCAAGTAGTCTTTGGTTCATTGGGGACCTTGGATCAAATGATAAAGGAACTTGAGAAAGTGGTTGTGGATTACGATCATGTATGGCGTTGATGTACTGGGCCATTTACATTATGATTTTTTTCAGTTTATTTTTATCCTTTTCGTCTTTCCAAGTTCTGGTTAGAATTCTCTTGGTGGAGGTCTCTAGGTGTTTAGCATTCACAGCTCGAGAGGTCACCACTAAATCAATCTTCTCAATAATGAAGTCCTTCTCAGTGATATTCTCAGCATTTTTATCTGTTGGGGGTCTGGCTACCTCTGCAATCCAATGTCCTATTTGGTCATCCACATCTATCATCCTTCAGTTTTAAGTCTCTTGGACTTTGATGTTCTCCCCAAACACTTACTGACCATGTCCTCCATTGGAATTGAGATGGGAATTATGTTTCTTTTCTTGGTAAGTGAAGCACTTAACCATTTGGGAACAGTATATGTTTCCCTAGGTGGAGGTGATTGTTGGTTGGTGATGACAACGGCCATGGTGCTCACAGAATCCTCAGCTTCTTGGGTTTCCTTTCCCTTATCAGCAGCATCAGTAATGAGCTTGTCCTACATCTGAGCATCCATCATCCCTTGAGTTTCTTCTTCAGAGTCCAAATCTACTACAAGTGGGCATGTAAGGAGCTTTTCACTGCTCTTCTTACTACGAGATCTGGTAACATGAGCAGGGGAGGAACTCGGAGAGGATTCTCCTAAGTTTGCAATCTTGATTTTCTCGGTCCTCTATTTCTCATTACCTGCAATATCAATAGCAATCTCAGAAGAGGGAAGAGATACTTGAGAAGTTGCATGAGTTCAACCAAATTTTCTACTCTTAGGTGCAGACATGGGTTGTTGTCCAAAACGGCGGTCTTTTAACCATCTTTTTGTCCGTCTAATTACATTGAAGGTTCTAGCCTGAATATTGTCATCCCCTTTTCTATCCCAATCAACTTTTGGAATAGGTTGCCCTTGTATCTTCTCATTGAACTCAGGATCAAAAACTTCCTTGCCTTCATCCTCTTGTACGTCAGAGATATTCATGGACAAACCCATTGTCACAATCTGCTGAACTGTGAACCTCAACCACAATCTTCTTCTGACTTCAAGTTTATCATCACAATTCTCCCAGTAATCCTCTAGCTGAGGTTCATGACAAAAATCATCATCAACATTTAAGTTCTCTATGGAAAACCTTTGGCTATCAAATTTATGTCTAGCAACATATAACTCCAGATTGAACTTCTTGAATTCAAGTTCAAGGTTCAAGGCATCTGAAACGGATCTACAGCTATAGTATCCCAGCTCCACTAGAAAGACAACTCCAGATTTTCCTCCACTTCTCTTATCACTATAAGCTAGTTGTCAACTGACTTCAATCAAAATATATCTATCCAGAGCATACCTGGGTAACCTGAAAGGTTCACCCTGAAAGCTACCAACTCTAATATAGGTGAACTGAGAAAACTAGATGAAGAAACTACCATAAATACCTACAAATTCCATTGCTTCTGCTAACAATATCCTATTTATGTTACCCTGCAACTCATGAACCAATCTTCCCGCAAAAGTATTATTCCACCTCATGAAGTTTTTTGCATATATCTGCAGCTGCAAGTGAGGATAGTATTCATAGACTTTTATCCCATCAATCCAGGGTTCATAGTGTAAGCCATTCCAGTCTTGAGTGCAAGAAAGCATATAAAATAGGTACGAGGACATATAAAAACCACTCATCCCTGCAAATTTGTTTAAACTCTCATGTAGTCTCTCTGCAACAACTTGTCCCCAATCTAGGTACGCACTTCCATTCAACATGATTTGGATGTAGAAATACATCCAGTCTTCCCAATAAAAGGCATGAGCATTTCCCTTCAATATGTTCAACAGAATAACAATATCCCATACTTCTATTATGAAATGCTCTTTGGTGAGTGGCCTTGGTAACCTAGAAGCTCCTTTTTGAATTTTCAATAACCAGTTTCTAGCAATTATGCTTCTGTAAGTGTTCTTCTTCTCAAAAAAGGAGTATGAAGTACCAATGGTTCAATCTTCATACAACTCCTTATGAGGAATTCCCATGGCTGCCATTACGGTCTCCCTGTCAATTTACAATAGCACTTCACCATTGATTGCCCTAATACACCTGTGTTCTACATCATATTGGTTCATACATTCTAAAACCAACTTCGGGCATGGTGTAGCAACATGAAATGCAACAGCCTCAACCATACCACTTCTTACAATTTTCTCCATCATGAAATTTTGGGTTGAATTCTTAACTCTTTCAAGGAAATCAGAGAGGTCTGCTTGTTCTAGTGAAGTATCACCCATCTCTGGAAGTGAGCTAACCAAACAGAAAGCATGCCCCAATTTTGGCAAAGTCGGCCTCATGATGGCCCCTCTCATATTTATCAAATAATTTCAGGAATAAAATGAATTCCTCTACACAGCAAAGGGAACGGACAACAGCTAGCTTCTGAACAAGTAAATACAACAAAAGAAGAAACAATTGAAACTAACCTGATATTGACAGCAAATTCTTGAAAACCTTCTGAATGCAAATACAATACCTTCGGCTTCCTTTGATTAGACTACTGAGAAGGTACTAGAAATATTTCTAGCTTTTGCAACAAAAATGGACAAAATCTCACTCAAATCCTAGCTAGTTGTACTAATTAAGTAAGCTCGTGTGAATTGACACTTGATTTGATGGATAACCGGCATGCATTTAATTTTGGGTTATTCCATCATATGACACACGAATTACCATGATTATTTGCCATAATTAGAAACTAACATTTCAATCTCCCCAGAATATTCCCCTTTCCTACCACCATTTCCCTCCATGATACGCGCACCACTTTTACATGAAGCCTCGGACTATGAATTACGAACTTTGAACCTTGAACCAAGAATTGAAAGGTTCAAGGGTTCAAGTTCAACTTGAGAAATAACATAGAACAAAATATAAAACGGTCTTCGTGACATAACAACCAAAGGACAACAAATGAGCAAAGACATAACTGACGCATGATCAACTTTGAACCTTGAACCTTGAACTGAAAGGTTCAAAGGTTCAAGTTCAATATAAATTTTCAACAAAGTGCTTGCCTTTACCATGAAACAAAGCCGCAAAGACAACTATCTTTGAAGTGTGCTTTGACCTAAGGGAAGGTTCAATGACTTGAGTTCAAAGGGAGGAAATACACAACAGAAAAGGGAAAATAAAATTAAAGGGCAACCTTCGAATTGAAACTCTAAGAAAAGAAGGGAGGACTAAAAAGTCCTACATATAATATTCTCATGAGAAGAAGTTGTATAATTAAGGCTTCCCAAGGTTTAAACACTAAGAATATGGAGCCTAATTTAGATAACTTATTTCATGAGAATGTTGGTGATTCCTCTAAGCCAACAAATGATACCATTTATCCCCATTCTCCTCATAATTATTATGATGTAGATGCGTCACTAAATAGGGTTACCGTTGACTAATTGGAGAAGATTGACAATGAATTTGAAAATCTTCAACAATCCATGTGAAAAGTGAGGCAATCCCATTGATTGACGGATTAAAGAGAATGGTGCAAAGTGATAAAATTGGTGTTGATTTGTTGCATGGCCTTATTCATATTATAGACAATAATATCATGCCAATCAAAAGTTGTGTTGAAGTCCTTGGTTACTCTCAACCCACTAGTCAAGCTAATCATTTCATTCCTATGCCTAAATCCTTTCCTAGTGTGCCTACTTTTGCATCTTCTATCATGACTACTTCTATTGGCATCATTGATATTGAGTAAACCGGTTAATCCAGTGAACCGGTATATTAGCTGAGATTTGTCATTGATGACTAACACTGACCGGTGGAGTGGTGTATCTCACTAGCAAAGGTGATGGCTTGCAAACAACATGGAAAAAACATTAGAGATAGATGATCAAGGTTCAATCGGCTCAAGGGAAGACAGACCAAGCTAACCAGTCTGTCATTCAAGAAGATTGGTGTTAAGGTCAGATCTTCAAGTTGGCTATTCTAATGATGATGAAGTCATAGAAGGTGACTTAGGCAAGAAGGCTTGAGGTCCTATGCAAACCAAAACCTCATTGGCAAACAGGAAAAGAGGCATGATGGAAGTACTACAAATCGGTATCAAAGGATGAACCAGTAGTGAAGAGCCCAGTAGACCGGTGAAGCAAAAGGAAGATAGGTGGTCACCATAAATCTTGGAGCGGTGATCGGTTACACAGTTGCAATGGCAAAAGGTGAGTTGGTGATTTTGTGCCAACGCCAAACTAAAGGTTGGTGAAGTCAACCTCAGTCATCATGCAGTTAAGTCATGATTACTTGTAGATTTTCTGGTTCACATTTTAAAGATTGAACTCGACCCAGAAGTCGCTATTTTTGGGAGATGCAGTGGCATATTTGGATGAGTAGTTGGTGGAATTGTTGCAGGGAACGTAGAGAAAGAGCGGGAAGATTTGAATTTGAAATCTATCGAGATCTGTGATTGCATCGATTAAGGAAACACCTGAAGGTGACGACAGAGAGAGTATAAAGTGTTTTGAGTTCATACAAAACATTTTGATCAAAAAATTTGCAAAGTGAAAATCTTGTGTGAGGTGATCCAAGGTGCAAAGTGAAGAGTGAGGAAGTGCTAAGTGATTTAGCAGAGCAGAGTGTGAGTGTGAAGTAGATCGACAGAGTGCAGAGCCGAGGGTATGAGCAGAGGACCGGTGTAGTGCAAAGCAGACACAACCAATGCAGAACTACTAAGTGAATAGAAGAGTGGTGAAGATTGTGTGTAGAGCTCGGATAGTGTGAAGAGCAGAGATAGAATGCAGAGAACTAGAAGAGTCCAGAGCAAGTGTGATGCAGAGCACCGGTAGAGTCCAGAGCAAGTGTAACCAGTGGTCAAACTGAAGAGCTTCATTTGGATCTGATCAATCTATCAGTAGCTATTTCAGTAGATCAACTTCCTGTTGCTTTCTAACCATTGCAACTCTAAATCCCTTAACCGGGTGGACTTTAATAGGTCCCTTTGTAAAATCCCTTAACTGGGTGGACTTTAACAGGTCCCTTTGTAAAATTCCTTAGCCGGGTGACATCTTAATTGATGATCCTAAGTCCTTTAACAAGGCTACCTCTAACAAGGTAAAGGAACTAACAAACCTTAAAGAAAATCCCTTAACCAGGTGGCACCTAATGGTGTCTTTGTAATCTCCTAAAAGGGATGGCTCCTTATAGGGCGTGCTCCAGAAGAGTACAAATTTTGTGAGCATCAACTCACATTGTGGTTTTCTCCCATTTGGGTTTCCACGAGATAATATTGTTGTGAAATATGGATCGAAGAATAATGGCAGCAATTCTGGAAGATTGATTGTCGTGAGTTATTGATCATCTCCATCATTGAATCTGGTTTAAGTACAAGAGGAAAGGTTGCCTACGTAGGGACATGTCCATACGTGGTTGTTGCCATGTATGGACATGCCCCTACGGAGTCAACTGTTTATAACAATTAGTTTGTTTGTGTTTAATTTCCGAACTGCATGTTCCATTAATATAATGCGATCGAAAATCACATGGGCACGATAACTATCGTGCCCACTGTGATTACATTACAATGCATTTTTTAATGTAATCACAGTGGTATGATAAATATCATGCTCATTGTGATAATCATCGCAATGTATACAAAGTTAATGTCCATCTGCATATCGGGACTGTGTGTTAATATATCACTCTCCAGAATGACTTTCAGACATCAATTTAATAATCATATATATATAATAATCGATTTACCATCAGTCAGATTCACAAGGGCTATATCTTAACACTCCCTCTTAGAAGGAGTGGATCTAAGTAATTTTCTTGGGAGCATATTCTGTCATGACTTCTGACACAATTCGGGACAACATTTAATATAGTCTTGTCATGACAATAAACTCAATATCATGATATCCAGCTCAGTCTTGGACAATCACTTAAGAAGTCAATCATGAGATGATCACATACTTTAGGATTAAGATATCCGGCACAATCTGGGATAACAACTTAATGTAGTCAATCTTGACACTTGGTCAACTATTGTCAGGATCATCACCTTGAAATAGTAACCTTAAACATAAGAAGATCGTCATCTTCTTGAACACAGTTAGAATATTGCAATATACATTTTATTTATTTATTCATGAACAAATTACACATGGTAGGAATTTCATCCTAATAATCTTAATTATAATCTAGTCATACCAAGTTTACTTCTGAAGTATTCTATCTTCAATCTTTCAAGTGGCTTGATGAAGATATCAACATTTTGTTCTTCAGTACTGATGTACACTAGTTTTATGACGTTTCGATCTACCATATCTCTTATGTAGTGATAAGGGATCTCAATATGTTTGGATTGATTGTGAAAAACTGGATTTACTGAGAGCTTGATACAGCTCTGATTATCACAGTGAATTATAGTTGAATTCAGAGTTTTTCCAAATAATCCAAATAATAACTTTCTTAGCCATACCGCTTCACGAGCTCCCATGGAGGCTGCCATATATTCTGCTTTGGTGGAGCTTTGTGCAACTGCTGACTATTTTCTACTAAACCAAGATATCATAGCAGAACCAAGACTGAAGCAACGCCCTGTAGTACTTTTACGATTAGTGGTACTTCCGGCCCAATCAGAATCAGAATATCCTTCAAGTTGAATCTCAACATTTTCATACTTTAAGCCAAGTCCGATTGTGCCTCGTAAATATCTTAGAATGTGTTTAGCAACCATTAGATGTATCTTCTTAGGTTCACACATGAAGTGACTTAATACATTTGTAGCATAGTAGATATCAGGATGAGTATTTACCAAATACATGAGTGAACCGATGATTTGTCTATAGAGTGTGGGATCTGTAGGTTCTGAATCTTCTGCCTCAATTTTTATCTTGTGCAAATTAGTTTCCATTGGTGTAGCTAATGGCTTACACTCCATCATCCCAAATCTAGTTAGAATATCTATGGTGTACTTTCCTTGATTTAGGAAGATGTAGTTTTTCTTCTGCCATACTTCTAATCCCAGAAAATAATGTAGAAGCCCTAGATCCTTCATATCGAATTTTGCTGCCAAATCTTGCTTACATTTCACAATGAGATTATCCTCTCCTGTTATCAAAAGATAATCTACATAAAGGACCAATATAATCATATTTCCATTTGAAGCCTTGAAGTAGATGTTGGGATCTACTAGGTTCTTGGAGTACCCTAGTTTGGAGAGATAGTTGTCTATTTTTGCATACCAGGCCCTAGGTGCTTGTTTTAGCCCATAGAGAGCTTTCTTTAGTTTACAAACATAGCAATTTTTATCACGTATGGTGAATCCTTCTGGTTGTTCTATATATACTTCTTCTTCAATTGAACCATTTAGGAAGGCAGTCTTTATGTCCATTTGGTGAATTTTCCATCCTTTGGATGTTGCAATTACAATGATTGTTCTTACTGACGTATACCGGGCAACTGGGGCAAATGTCTCTTCATAATCAATTCCTGCTTTCTAAGAGAATCCCTTGGCCACAAAGCGAGCTTTATGTTTTTCAATGCTACCATCAGATGCATATTTGATCTTGAATAACCACTTGGATGAGACAACTAATTTGTCTTTTGGTCTAGGCACTATATCCCAAACATCATTCTTTAGTATAGATTGATATTCTTCAACCATAGCATCTTTCCAAGCCTATTTTGATAAAGCTTCTCTGACATTTGTTGGTTCAGAATTTGTGAGTTCGGTTAGAAGTGCAGCATAACATTTTAGAGTTCTTGTTCTCTTATTTTCTTTGGAAATTTCATTTGGTTCTACATTATTCTCTTCAATCATTTTCCTTACCCATAGAGGTCTTTTCTTGTTATTGAGTGTTTCAATATTTTCATCAACAAGAGGTTCAGAAGCTCTTATGATGTCCTCCCTCTTAGTGTCTAAAGGTTCGGAATTTTCTATGATATTCTCGCTCTCAATCTCAGTTATGTGATCTTCTTCTTCTTTAGTAATGTTATCATCCTCGAGTTCTTTGAGTGTAGTGTTTTCTTCAAACTTTACATCTCTACTTATCTCAACAGATTTTTTCCCTGGAATGTAAATGTGATATCCTTTAGTATTTTCACTATAGCCAATCAAGATACCTCTTTTTCCAGATGGTTCTAGTTTTGTCCTCTTTTCTTTAGGAACATGTATATATACGGGACAGCCAAATATCCTTAAATGACTTAAGTCTGGTTTGTTCCCTGTAAAAGCTTCTTCAAGAGTTATGTTTTCTAGAACTGAGTGCGGACATCTATTTTGAATGTAGACTATTGTATTTGAAGCTTCTGCCCAGAATGAAGTGTGTAAGTTTTGGTCATGCTTCATGGCTTTTGCTGCTTCAATTATGGTTTTGTTCTTTCTTTTTGCTACTCCATTCTGTTGTGGATTATATGGTACAGTATACTCCCTCTTAATCCCAATAGAATTACAAAAGTCTTTGAAGTTGTCAGATGTATATTCTCCCCCATTGTCGGATCTTAACACCTTAATTTTCTTCCCTGACTGGTTTTCTACTAGTGCCTTGAATTATTTGAACTTAGATAGTACTTCATTTGAGTCTTTGCACTTTAGAAAATATATCCATGTTTTTCGAGAGTAGTCGTCAACAAAGATTATGTAGTATAAGGATCCAGTTAGGGATGGTGTTGACATGGGACCGCATAGGTCTGAGTGAATTAGTTCTAAAATAACTTTTGATTTGTGCTCGCTTGAGGGAAAAGAAACTTTCACATTCTTTCCCAAGGCACATCCTTTGCAAATGCCTGTGTGTTCAGATTTAGTTGGGGCAGTCCTGAAGTAATCTTCTTTATGTTGGATAGAGCACTATATCTTAGGTTCCCTAATCTTTTGTACCATAATTCATTATTATTTGAAACTTCAAGATTTAGTGCTTCCTTTTGATCACTGCATAGTTTGTATAGGCTACCATCTCTTGAACCTACTGTTATGGCATTTTTTATATTTGTATTTTTAGGCCAAAGTAGAACTTTATCTTCATTGAAGGTAACCTGATATCCTTGATCAGCTAGGCCTGAGATTGAGACTAGATTTCTTTTTATTCCAGGTACAAACAGAACATCCTTCAATTGTAGAGATACTCCATTTCTTAGTTTGATAGTACAGGTCCCAATTCCTTTCACGGGATATGTGGAGTTATCTCCAAAAGTAACCTCTTCACTTGAGTGCCCGTTAAGTGTTTCAAATTGATATCTGAATCCAGTTATATGCCTTGATGCTCCACTGTCTACGATCCAAGTGTTTTTATTTGTATTTATTTCGCTTGATAGAGCTAAGAAGAAAAGTGATTTTTCTCCTTTGACTTCGGCTAGAGTAGCTTGTGTTTTCTTCCTTTCTGGACAATTCTTGTTAGTGTGCCCATATTTGTCACATTTGTAACACTGAATTTTAGACATGTCTCTTTTCTGATGGTTTTTATTTCCTCTCTTTCGTTTGGAGAACTTTTTCTTTTTGTTGAAGGTATTTGTATTAAGTGCTTGGATTTCTCCTTCTTTATTTGGCCCTAATCCTCTTGAGATTAGTCGAGATTCCTCTTGAATGCACTCATTCTTAAGTTGTTCAAATTTGGGTAAGGGGGGTGTTCTGCTAATACATTGAATGTAGGATTCCCATGAAATTAGTAATCCTCTTAGGGCTATGAGAGAGATTTCTTGATCATCTACCTCATTTCCAATAGTTTGTAATTGGTTTTTTACTTCAGATATCCTTGAAGATTATGTAGATATTGTATCATCTTTATTCATCTTTATGTTTAAAAGTTGTTGTTTCAAGGTTAACATTCTGCTCGCATTGTTAACTTCATATGTATTTTTAATGGTTTTAAATACTTCATATGCTTTAGGCAGTCTGGCTATAGATGGAAGAATATGATCTTTGACTAAGTCAATAATTATTTTCTTTGCTTTATTATTACGCCTTTTCCTAGTAGATTTCTCTGGTTCATCATTTGGCATGTCTAGATTTTCTTCTATGTAAGACTCTAATTCTAGTTCTTCAAGAATGACAATGATTCGTATCTTCTAGGAAATGAATTTGGAGGCTCCTTCGAGTCTATCTTCCACTCTCATATTACTTGACATTTTGAATATTTTCTTAGTCGGATATATCCTCTGCGTCGATTTGTTATTTACTTCCGATAAATGCTTATGAGTAATATGGCTGTCTAATTTATTCTCTTAATATGTCAGCTCTGATACCATGTTGTGAAATATGGATCGAAGAATAATGACAACGATTATGGAAGACTGATTGTCGTGAGTTATTGATCATCTCCATCATTGAATCCAGTTTAAGTACAAGAGGAAAGGTTGCCTACGTAGGGACATGTCCATACGTGGTAGTTGCCACGTATGGACATGCCCCTACGGAGGCAACCGTTCATAACAATTAGTTTGTTTATGTTTAATTTCCGAACTGCATGCTCCGTTAATATAATGGGATCGAGAATCACATGGGCACGATAACTATCATGCCCACTATGATTATATTATAGTGCGTATTGTAATGTAATCACAGTGGTATGATAAATATCGTGCTCACTGTGATAATCATCACAGTGTATACAAAGTTAATGTCCATCTACATATCGAGACTGTGTGTTAATATATCACTCTCCAAAATGACTTTCAGGCATCGATTTAATAATCATATATATATATATATATATATATATATATAATAACCGATTTACCATCAGTTAGATTCACGAGGGCTATATCTTAACAAATTCTTGGTCTTATTGTGTGTCTTTTTATGCATGCATGTTATCCTAAAATAACTATTTGTATTGATGAATATTATGTTAGTGTAGACTTGAGTAAAAGGTTTTTAATTTTGTATAACCAGTAGGTAACTGATTCACCCCCCTCTCAGTCACTGGTAGGGACCAACAACTTCCACACAAAATGTTAATCCTACACATGTTAGTCATGGGGGCAATCCTATTAATCAATATTCTTATATCTCTCCTTCTGTGATTCTTCCATTTGTATCCCAATCATCTCCCATACCCACATATCATAGTGCTCCACCTCCTTATTCTCAACCTCCACCCACATACAACAATATTACTCCTTAATCCTCCATCACAATCCAATATGTCCAATTTCAATCCTTCTACCAAAGCAACCATTAACAACTTAGCCCAAACCGGTACATCCTTACAAAATCAATTGGCTTCCATTAATCAATCTAAGTCTAATGTCCCTACATTTGATGTAGCAAGCTCATTGTATGATGACATTGTCTGTGTTGTCCCTCCTAAGCATATGGAAATCCCTTAATTAGATTTGTACAATGGAAAGGGTGACCCCTTGACTCACGTGAAAATATTTCAAACTTTGTGTAGTGATTTTTCTCATGACCAAAGACTTATCCTTAGTGTTTAAACTTAGTAGTTTTAAGACCTATGGAACACCTATGAAGCACCTATGAAGACCTATGGAGACAAGGTGCACTAGGGTCACTGATAGGCCCTCATGGAGAATAAATGAGAAATGAAGTCTAAAAGGCCTTTAAGGTCTTAAAACAATGTAATCATTGCCAATAGAGCCTAAATATGCAATGAAATGTAATGAAAAGGTCAAAAAGTGTAAAATTGTCAAAATTGGCAATTAGGCCGAGAAAGGGCTAAAATTGGGTTTTGAAGGGTAGAATAGGTTTGTGAGGAATAAAACATGTTTAAAATGTTTTTAAGGTCATATTAAGACCATTTTTGTGTGTTGGTAGAGTTAGGGGTCAATTTTGTTCATGTTGACAACTTTGTTTGTCAAATGACAATTTTTGAGAGCAACTTTTATTGTCAAAATTGCAAATATGACAACAAAAAAGGTGGTTAGAGGTAGTTGGGTGGTTATGGTTCAGTCTTGTAGGCCACAAGGGCTATAAAAGGTTGTAAAACAATTATATTGATGGATATTGTGAGTGTTTGGTCGAAAACAATCATTTGGAGCAATAAAAACCATATTTTCATGTGCATTTTCTGAGTTTTCAACATGGACAATCAGATCTTTTGTTAATTTTAATGCATTTGATGTTTGTATTTTGAAAAATTATTGTTTGGGGATGATATAAGAATTGTTTAACCTTGCTGTGGAAGTGGTGTCATTCATATTTATTGCGTTTAGCAAGAGTTCTTTGCATTTTACTAAAATCTGCCAAAACCTTGAACTAGGGTAACCCATGACCTTATAAATGTGATATCTTTTGTTTTGTTGATTAACCAAACCTCATTTTGGGCAGGGATGAGGGAAAGGATGTATAATACCTATCCATGGTGTTTTTATGGTGTCATGAAATGGTTTTGCACGTGCTTCAAGAAGTTTTTATGACTGTTACTGTCACAGGGGCAGATTGACTGTTACAGTCAAATGGTGGAGGCTTTGTTTGTTATGGAAGAGCATGTTAAGGCCAGAAGGGCTTAGGGGAGTGTTGGTTGGTGTGTTTAAAACCTTCCTAAGGTGTTGGAGCAAGTGGAGTTCCCAAGGAAGGGCTTAAACCAGTGGGTTTCCAAAGATAGCAGCAAACTGTCATAGTGTGACAGAATGACAGTCACAGAAATTGTAGCCTGATGCAGGGGCCATATCGCGGAGTTGAACCGTTGGATTTGTCTAAATTTTGGATATGTTGTTCCAAAGAAAGTACTTCAGAATATCATTGGAGAAATTGAGGATTTTTTAAACCAATTCAAAATTTATATACCTCTGTGTATAGGTATATCTAAAAAGACAACAAGAAGGTAACTTTGGTTTTATTTAATCAAAGTGTTGAGCATTTTTGGCTTGTGAACCTAGTTTTGAGTCTAGTGGATTGTAAGAATTTAAAATTAAATGTGGGAAGAGTATAACTTGGGGTTAGGGTATTGAGGAGTCTTAAGAGTCAAGTGTTGATCCTTGATTAGGGTCCAAAGGAGTGAGTAGGTTGTCAAACCTTGAGAGGGCAATCCTAGTCATATTGATGAGATGATCAATCATGATCAATAGAAGTTGGAATGGGAAGTTGGTTTCACCTAGCATGTAGAAGGATCCTCTGGAGTCTCCCCTTGAGTGACTGAACCCTTGAGAGGTCTAGAGTAGGAGGATCCCTCTGCATCAGATGGTATCAGAGCAAGCAAAAGGTTTGGGATATGTGTGTAGGAATCCTAGATGGATGATAAGATGTATCTGAAAAGGTCAGAAAGAGAGTTGTGTAATGCTTTCACAAAATACTTGGATGGTGGAAGGAAGCAAAAAGGAAAAGAAGATGAGAGAAGGAGGAAGAGGATAGATGAAGAAGAGTTGAGTATATTGAAGAAAGAACTTGGTGATATTGATGAGAAGTTAAGAAGACTTGCAGAAGAGAGGGAGCAATTGAGAAGAGAAAATGAACATTGGGAAGCACAAATGAAATTGAGGTTGGAAAACCTAGAGAGGAAAGTGAAGAGTTGGCACTTGAGGGTGCAAAAGAGGGTAGTTTGGCCTGTGAAGAGGCTAATAGCAGCAAAGAAGAAGGCTAATGAGGAAGCCTTGAAGGTGAATGATGAGTTGAGATGCCAAGGTGAATGGCATGAGAATGAGAATAAATTTGGTGAAGGAGAAGAACCTGATCTATGGGCATTGTATGCAGCCATAGAGGAAAAATGGAGAAGCCATGGTGGGGTTGACTCACTTGAGATATTGGCACAAAAGATTCCTATAATGAAACAAGCTGATATTGAAATAAATGATGATAATATATTTGTTTTTTCTAATCATTTGTATGCAGGTTTGCTGAGTGTTTACATGGATGACAAGATTGGAGGTGCTTATATTGAGTACCATTTGCTTGAGAGGAGGTTCCATGAGTCACCAAAGCATGGAAATTTTTTTGTAGGGTACAAGGAGCAAGTACCTATGAATTGGAAGACTAGAAAGAGGAGGCAGCCATTCAAGGGGACCTTGAATCTTTTGTTCTCGGGAGTATGATGCAGGAGCACCTATGGAGACAAGGTGCACTAGGGTCACTGATAGGCCCTCATGGAGAATAAATGAGCAATGAAGCTTAAAAGGCCTTTAATTTCTTAAAACAATGTAATCGTGTCCAATAGAGCCTAAATATGCAATGAAATGTAATGAAAAGGTCAAAAAGTGTAAAATTGTCAAAACTGGCAATTAGGCCTAGAAAGGGCTAAAATTGGGTTTTGAAGGGTAGAATAGGTTTGTGAGGAATAAAAAATGTTTAAAATGTTTTTAAGGTCATATTAAGACCATTTTTATGTGTTGGTAGAGTTAGGGGTCAAGTTTGTTCAACGTGGACAGTCAGATCTTTTGTTAATTTTAATGCATTTGATGTTTTTATTTTGAAATATTATTGTTTTGGGATGATATAGGAATGATTTAACCTTGCTATGGAAGTGGTGGCATTCATTTTTATTGAATTTAGCAAGAGTTCTTTGCATTTTACTAAAATCTGCCAAAACCTTGAACTAGGGTAACCCGTGACCTTATAAATGTGATATCTTTTGTTTTGTTGATTAACCAAACCTCATTTTGGGAAGGAATGATGGAAAGGATGTATACTACCTGTCCATGGTGTGTTCAGGGTGTCATACAAGGTTTTGGCACATGCTTCAAGAAGTTTTTATGACTGTTGTTGTCACAGGGGCAGATTAACTGTTACAGTCAAATGGTGTAGGCTTTGTTTGTTATGGTAGAGCATGTTAAGGCAAGAAGGGATTAGGGGAGTGGTTGTTGGTGTGTTTAAAACCTTCCTAAGGTGTTGGATCAAGTTTATTTCCCAAGGAAGGGCTTAAACCAGTGGGTTTCCAAAGATAGCAGCAGACTATCATAGTGTGACAGAATGACAGTCACAAAAAATGTAGCCTGATGCGAGGGCCATATCTCGGAGTTTAACTGTTGGATTTGTCTAAATTTTGGATATGTTGTTCCAAATCAAGTTATTCAGAATCTCACTAGAGAGATTAATGATTTTTGTACCAATTAAAAATTTATATACCTCTGTGTATAGGTATATCTAAGAGGACAACAAGAAGGTAACTTTGGTTTTATTTAATCAAAGTGTTGAGCATTTTTGGCTTGTGAACCTAGTTTGGAGTCTAGTGGATTGTAAGACTTTAAAATGAAATGCGGGAAGAGTATACCTTAGGGTTAGGGTATTGAGGAGGCTTAAGAGTCAAGTGTTGATCTTTGATTAGGGTCCAAAGGAGTGAGTAGGTTATCAAACCTTGAGAGGGCAGTCCTATTGATGAGATGATCAATCATGATCAATAGAAGTTGGAATGGGAAGTTGGTTTCACCTAGCATGTAGAAGGATCCTCTAGAGTCTCACCTTGAGTGACTGAACCCTTGAGAGGTCTAGAGTAGGAGGATCCCTCTGCATCAGAAAGGGTGACCCCTTGACTCATGTGAAAATATTTCAAACTTTGTGTAATTATTTTGCTCATGACCAAAGACTTATGGCTAAATTGTTTACTAGAACCCTTAGGGATAAATCTTTACAATGGTATTGTTCTTTGTCTCCTTATTCTATCACTTCTTTTCAACAATTGGCTCATGCTTTTATTCAAAAAATTTAAAATAATATTGGTCCTAAGATTACTTTGACTAATTTGATTCATTGTAAGAAAAGAGTTAAATAAAAATATTGATTTTATTGGTAGATACAAACATTTATATTCTCAAATTGCTTATCCTATGCCTGATCATGATGTTCAAACAATTTTTATTTCTAATTTACAAAATGACATTATATACGATGTAATTGGAAATTCAAATTATTGTAAAACCAAACAAATTTCCAACCACATAAAAACCATAGCTCTACTATTAAATCTACCATACACCAATGAAGAACCTAAAAACATGCAAAACACAAAATAATAAAAGATTATACCATTCACATGCTCATTAGGATTTGCTCTCCATTGTTTCTTATCTCCATTGATCTTGTTTGATATGGTTGCTCTTAGATTTTGTATTATGCACAAGAGATAAATAAAGAACAGATTGTGGTTGTGTGGTTGCTTGAGTGATTGATCTCTTATTAGCATTAGGATTAAGGATTGATAAGGATGAAAAGATCCTCTTATATAGAAAGTAGCCTAGAAACGAAGGGATATGATTAAGAGGTGGAGGGATAAATGGTCGGCTCAAATTAGGGGGTGGGTATAGAAAATGGGAAAATATTAGAGAGGTTGTTAAAGGTAAATTTGTTGGAATCCAATAACACTGAGAGTGGGGGGGTGAATCAGTGTTATATCATGAAGTCCAATTTTAACCTTACTAAAACATGCATATACCAACCGGTACACTGGTACATATAGAATTGAAAGAAGTAAAGCAACCAATAAGCCAATCACATAAATGAGAACCATAACACACAAAATTATATGTGGAAAACCTCAAAGAGGGAAAACCATGGTGGGATTTGTGACCCACAATATAAATCCACTGGCCATATGAAGAGATATTACAAAATATAAGGGGCCTGCACTTGCAGGAAGGCTTAAAGCCTAGAACACACTACTCAATCACAAAAGGAGCCTCACTGACTACATATAAATCCAGACTACAATCCAGAGAAGTTTTGAACTGCTAAGATAGCATCTTCTATGGTTCTAATTTAAACTCTGTCTGTTGTGGTCTGAAACCTTAAACCCTTTGCCAAAATAACCCTTACTTAAATATCCTCACAAACATAATCTCTCTAATATATTTCTCATTATATCACATCCGCACTTCCATCACCATCTCTATATTAGAGTGATCTAATCCAACTGACCTATATACCCTATACAACTTATCATGCCTTATGTCGGCTTACAAAGATTATTACAATATCAAATTACATGTCAGCTAGATAACATAAATACATGAATATCATAAACAATTGTCGATGCCGGATCCAAGAGATGTCGGCCTCCAATACCGATAACCATATTATAAACCATGTCGGCCTGCATTGCCGATAACCGAAGAAATCCTTCTATCCGTCGGTACCGATGTAGTGCCTGTTGGTACACAACTGAACCAATACATGAAGCCGGAACAAAATATCATGTTGCCATCAATTAAAACATAGTGAAACCAACCAATTGAGTGTCAATTACCAACAATCTCTCCCTTTGGCATTGATGGCAACACTCATGTGAAAAATGGTTAAGGTTTCATTTGTCGGTTTCATCCTACCTGCTCCCCTTGAGCTAAATATTCATCAATGCAAAATACTCCATGTCTCCCCCTAATGTATACAACTCCCCTTTTTTTTCACATCTATATCACTCCCCCTTTGACATCAATGCCATCAAAATTTCAAAAGAATGTCAAAGATCCAAAACTGTACAATGAATATCCCAAAAATATCTTACCAGAGCTTAAAAAATTTGAGAATTTCTGGATATGCCTTCTCCAATAGCTCAAGATAAGTATCCCATCCAAATTTGAAAGTGTCGAAAATATATACAAGTCCATTCAGTATATGTGCAAAGTACTCTTTCTCATTTAGCTCTACCAGTGTGGGCTTCCCAACCATATCCATACATTCCTTCTTATGTACACTGAGTGAATCCAACCGAGGACTCACCAAGCCTCTAAGAAATCTGGCTCTTCTTATGATTTTGTCTTGTTCTTTCTCAAAAATAGAAATTTGTGCTTCCAAAATCAAAATTTGACCATCAATGGATGTAGTCAATGAAGTCAATTCATCAAAATAATTAGCTATACTTGCAACTTTCTCTTGAAATTCCTTTATCTTCTTATCCATATTAACTTAAGTATATCTGTGTTACAACATACCCTATAAATATTTATACATTGTTTCAAAGAATTATCTATCAGTTTCAACTTTTCATCAATCTTCTTTTTCTCAAATTCAATCACCGGATCAAATGAGGCTCTTTTAGATTGAGTGAATCTCTCCAGTGCTTGTCGGTTTCAAATCTACTATGAGGATTGAAAATCCTTTGAAATGTACTCAGTAATTTTCTTAAGCTTGCCGGATGAGCTCGCTTCCCTGTTAATATTGCACTCTAGGATTAATCTGTTTAAAACAATGATAGACTGATCAATAATCCCTTTATCCGTAGATCCCTCCTTCATTAATTTTTGTTTTGCCATCATCATGAGTTCAATAGGACTCATCTTGGTTATGTTTTTCTTTACAACCTATGAGGTATCAATTGACAACAATGATGGACCTACTACCGGTTCCCTACCGGATTCTCCTTTCTTCTCCTCTGATGATTTATCCTTAATAGCTTCCTCACTTGCACCGGTGGCTTTGCCACTTGGTGCAGTCTCTGTAACTATCGGTTCCTCTCTAGGAACTGTAACCTCAACCTGTACATTTGTATCTTGTGCATTAGTATCCTGTACAATATCAATCTTTTC
Source organism: Cryptomeria japonica (assembly GCF_030272615.1). Classification (NCBI taxonomy): domain Eukaryota; kingdom Viridiplantae; phylum Streptophyta; class Pinopsida; order Cupressales; family Cupressaceae; genus Cryptomeria; species Cryptomeria japonica. The sequence goes on along the minus strand of NC_081405.1, from coordinate 35,960,081 downwards.
ACTTTCTATATTAGTCGGTGTCTCAATATTTGTATGTACACTTGTATCTACCAGGGGCTTAATTTCCACTATCTTAATGTTCTTCAAAATTGAGGGTGAAGTACCTATAATACCCTTTCCTTTCCCGTCAATCGAGGTGTCTGCACTGTCTGTCTTTGATTTCGGTGAAGTAAAGAAACCTTTGTTCTCCTCAAAGAACTTATCCCATGCCTTTTGGGTCTCCTTTATTATTTCATTTACCCTTCCTAGCATTAGACTGGTTATTCTATGTTTGTTGTTAAAGACTTTTCTATCTGCAACCTCAAGTGTCTTATACTAACTTTGCACAAGTTTTTGGTGGTATGATAGTTACATTACCAGTTTGAATACCAAGTCAATGTCATTCTTCTTCTTCCTTTTTGCAGTACCGGATGGAGCTAAAGTGGTTACTTTTGGTGCTTGCTTCTATGCTGGTAACTTGAACGTAACCTTCCTAACCGGTTGCTTTTTAGCCTCTACCACAGTTTCCTTTGTTTTCTTCCTTATAACCCTTTTGAATGCCAGGGGTGTGTCATCCTCAGATTCAGACTCAGCTGTAACAGGATCGATGTGTATTTTTGGATCCTTCATCTTCCTGCCTTTCTCTGGGACAACATCAATTAATGTTTTGATGTCTTGTGAAACCTTCTCAACAAACTTGCTAGCCTTTCCTTCCTGCTTCTCTCTCTTCTTTTGGTTGAGCTATGTTTCAACCTCTTGTGTTTTCTATTTTGTTGTACCACAGGGTTTCTTTGCCTCATCAACAGGTGCATCAATCAACATTTTTGTATAAGCCTCAAGGATCTGTGCATCAACTTCATATCCCATTTTCTCAATCCAAATCTTCCAGGGTTTAACCACTTCCATAAGTGTTTCATCTTTATTCGCCATGAAGCATATGTTGGTTGAGTATTTTTCAACAATATGCTTAGGAACCCTTTCCCTTGATTTCATAGACTTCTGGAATCCCTTAAAATAACCCCATACTTTATCATCTCTCTAACTGCCTAAAGTAGCAAGTGACTGTTTCAATTGTCTCCCTACCGGGATATCAAATGCCCATTGCCTCTTCCCAAAACTGGGAGTGTCATTCATGAAAATAACATTAAGCAGACAATTAAGTTTCCATGCTGGAAAGTCTCTTTCTTTTCACCTTTAATCTTTCCTAGGTTTATTAACAGTTCATCTAACATCCAACCGCATAGATCCAATTTCTCATTTTCTCTCATCATTTTGTAAGCTGTGAAAATACAAGAACTGGAAACAAAATTCAGTCGATTTGACTGAGTTACCTTATAACTGATGATCATGCGACTGAATCTGATGTCTGTGTCGGTAATAGTGCTTATTCTCATAGATCTTCTGTCAGATGTCGCACCGGTGATTTTGTTGACATAATCATTTGAAACCTTCTTGTCTAGATGTTGCCCAACCTGTGGTAAACTAGTGATTCCACTGATGGCTTCCTTGGTAATCTTGTAAGGTCTATCTAACTAGATAAACTCCCCATGTACTCTACTCAAAACATACCTAATTATTTCATCTTCAAATTTTGGAATGTCCAAAATGTCAGTAAACCCTAAGTCTTCAATGTGCTTATATGCCGGTTTGATCTTTCCAGAATCTCCCATAAGCTCGCTCATGTGCATGCTCTTTATATCAAATGTCTCCAAATCCTCAATGTGATAGTGTATGTATGCCCTAACCTCTTCAACATAAACAACTCCCTCTGGAACACAGTAAAATGCTCCAACCAAATCTTCCAAGGTAGCCACATGTGGATACTGCTTGAAAATTGGCCTGGGACGGTCCTTGACTTCTACTACAGTCAAATTTGCAACAAAGATAGGAATAGATGATGATCTTTCTTCCATGATTAAAGATAAATACATGTTGATCGCTTCCGGTGAAAACCCTTTAACAAACTCTTCTAGTTGCCAGTGAAATCACTCAAGAAGATATATGATTGCTCTAAAATGCCTTTGAACGCTCTTAATCACACTGAATCATTCTGAATGCAAGTTGATCAATAATGAAATGAATTCGACCTTTTAACCTCCAAGAAAAACCCTAATCTTCCATTGACATCAATGATTGTTGATGAAAGATACTAGATCTCGAACAGAACATCTCCATGTCGGATAAGCATCTCCAATGTCTAGAACATCTTCTAGAACCTCTTCACAGGGTATATGTAGTATCATCATGAATTGTGCCTACCCATGGCATCTACCTTAGTTACTAGTTGAGCTACCTGTCGGTGCAGGAGCAACCTCCTTTGTCGGATAAGTAACCGGTGCATTTCCATCTGTTGATTGTTCTTTAATCTTCCTGACCCATCTCTGAGTATGATCTTGCCGGATTTCACTAACCTTTTCTTTCCCTTTCCCATTTGATCCTCCATTACCAACCGGTGGATTTATGCTTCTATAAAATTTAGCAATATTTCCAACCTCATTACATGCATAACATGTAACATTGTTCCTTTGAATTGTTTTGCTAAAACTGGTGAAATTGCTTGACCTACACTGATTAGCCATATGTCCAAATTTTCCACATGCATAGCATTTAACATTCATTCTACAATATTATGTCTTATGACCATACTTATTACATTTAGAACATTTACTGGGAGCAGAATCAAGGTTCTGATTTGCTCTATTTCTACATTGCCTAGCCATGTGACCAAATCTATTATAAACAAAACATCTACTATTAAATTTATAAGCATTAAAATGCCTTACCCGTGCCTTATGGTTTTGATCTTCATTAGCAGTACCGAAACTTTGTCCTTGCTCAAATCCAAGTCCACTGGAATCTCCAATCTTCCTTTGTCTCTTCAATAACTCATCTAGTTGTGCTAAACTAATCTTGAATTTCTCTTTGTACTCACTTGTAGTACTTAGATCATCTCTCAAAATTATCATTTGTCTCTCAAGCTCTTATTCATTACTCTGGGATTGTACTAAATCAGTTCTCAACATATCATTCTCATGAACCAACCTACCACATTCTTCAAATTTGTTCTTCAGGGATACAATAAGATTTTCTTCCTTTTTCTTCTGGTCCTCAATCTATTTAGACATTCTCATAGTTATAGCTTGCATTTCATTTCTCATGACCATATTATCCTGACTCAACTTCTAACATTGTTCCTTAAGTGCATCTTTTTCTTCATCATCCTAACTTTGCAAAATTTCCTTCCTCCTAGCTTGAACAGATGATAGCCTCTCTTGTAGGACAAGAATCAATTCCTTAGCAAAATTTAATTCATCTTGTAGCTTTAAGTTCTTCAACCTTTCAACATCATAATCTTGAAGTGCCATCTCAAGTTGCTTCTCCAAGCCCATGTCCATGGATTTCGGATTTAGGATCTCCCTCAAGATGCTAAACTTCCTCCAAGGCACAAAGCTCTGATACCAATTGTTGGAATCCAATAACACTGAGAGGGGGGGTGAATCAGTGTTATACCGGGAAGTCCAAATTTAACCTTATTAAAACATGCATACACCAACCGGTATACTGGTACATACAGAATTGAAAGAAGTAAAGCAACCAATAAGCCAATCACATAAATGAGAACCATAACACACAAAATTATACATGGAAAACCTCAAAGAGGAAAAACCACGGTGGGATTTGTAAGGAAAGCAAGTGCGGAAGTTCACTTCCCTAATGTCAATTTGCAGGGGAAAATAGACTAGTGTTTATAAATTTACAACTTTTACAGAATATGGCACAAGCATGAACATACACAATAAACAACACAAAGATAGAACACATAGAATTAATGTGGGAAAACCCTTTCGGGAGAAAAACCCACCACCAACAGAAAATAACTTTATTATCAGTATGTCAAATACAATAAAGTTCAGTCTGCAGACTTCCTTTCACTCTGTCAATCAATCGTTCGAGATATAACATATGACACTTAGATCACACTATAATTACAGATCGCTCAAAAATCTATCAGAACTCGTAACCATATATTTGGTTCACGTTCGACTTCAAATACCAAACCGGTTGACCGTTCATCTAAGCAACTACAGCAATGGCTTGAAGTCTAACTGTCTGCCTGCGTCGGTCTGCATTCATGGAAAACCAATTATCCCACATGCAGCAGGGAGTCGAGTCGGTTCATATTCATATACACCGATAGTTTCATCCTTAGTGTCTGAGTGTTCACCTTTTTGGATCTCGGTTCGAACTCACATCCGCAATCGGTCTCTACTCCATCAGCCATCAGGATAGCTTTTAACCGATAGAGCTGATCGCCCGATGATACCCGATCGCCGAAGGCGACTCCATCGGGTCATTGGCAAAACACATGAAGTGTTACCCCGATCTTCGATAACCAAGAGTGGACCTCATCGACTCATCAAAACCAACACTGCGAGGTTACCCCGATCTACATTGTTATCCCCATTACCCAAAGTGGTCTCATCGGGTCATCGGCTCACGCCCAAAACTGCTATCCTAATAAGCGAAGCACTCCAAGACAAAACAAAGAAAACTCATCAGGACTTCGGTGTAGCCTTCATCACATCGACCTGATTGTCGATATCAACCCAGAGCGCTTAAGGTAGGTTCATCAGGTATCAACATAACTTCCGATAGGAACACCCGATAGCTTATGACAACCCAGACCGCCTAAGATAGCTCCATCGGGTCATTGGCACAACTCTGATGCAGTCTTCCCGAAAGCCAAAGTTATCCTGATGACCGAAGTCGACTTCGTCGGGTCATCGAAATAACGTCAAACCTACTCCTCCGAGCTCAGATGGAAGAGGATACATCAGCAAGAGTCATGTCGATAGAGGTCACAGATTTCCTTCACACTGTTTCATCAGCAAGAGTTAACCCGATCAGTATGAACAAATTTCAAGTGAATTAGAGGCACATTTCCAATAGGATTTGTGACCCACAATATCAATCCATTGGCCATATGAAGATACATTACAAAATATAAGGGGCCTACACTTGGAGGAAGGCTTACAACCTAGAGCACACTGCTCAATCACAAAAGGAGCCTCACTGACTACATATAAATCCAGACTACAATTCGGACAAGTGTTGAACTACTAAGATAGCATCTTCTATGCCAAAATACAGTTCTGGTTTAAGCTCTGTCCGTTCCGGTCTGAAACCCGAAACCCTTTGCCGAAATAACCCTTACATAGGTATCCTCACATACATAATCTCTCTGATATATATTGCATTATATCACATCCACACTTTCATCACAGTCTCTATATCAGAATAATCTAATCCAACTGACCTATATACCCTATACAGCTTATCATGCCTTATGTCGGCTTACAAAGATTATTACAACATCAAATTACATGTCGGCTAGATAACATAAATACATGAATATCAAAAATAAATGTTGATGTCGGATCCAAGAGATGTCAGCCTCCAATATTAATAACCATATTCTAAACCATGTCAGCCTGCATTGTCAGTAACCAAAGAAATCCTTCTATCCGTCGGTGTCGGTGCTGGTGTAGTGCCGGTGTAGAGCCTGTCGGTACACAACTGAACTAAAACATGAAGCCAAAACAAAATATCATGTTGTCATGAATGACAACATAATGAAACAAACCAATTGAGTGTCAATTGCCAACAAAATTAAGAGATGAATGACAAGTGTCATGGATGGAAAATGCTAATGAATTAATTAAATAAATAAACATCTATTTAATTAATAGAAGAAAGGGCCAATTAAATAAATAAAATATTTATTTAATTTTGGGGAAAGGATAATTTAAATAAATAAAATATTTATTTAATTAGGCTAGGACAATTTTGTCGGCATATGATGAACCGGCATGATGGTATGATGATAATGTAGGTTGTCATTGATGTCAATAAGTCCAGGTGAACCGGTATGAAGAGATGAAGTGGACCGGTGTCAAGGTTTCATTAAGTGTGACTACCAGTTGGTAGTCTCAGCTCTAGGGTTTCCGATTTGGCAATCTAGCTTATGTGATACAACTAGTGACATTTTGTGATGAGTTAGCTAAGAGATAAGGATGAGATTGAGATGCCATGTTAGTTTTGTGCATGTGAAGGATTTCCTTGAAGATCTTGCATATGAAGATCGATTGCATTAAATGTCTACCTTGGGAATGAACATTCTTCTTAGCGGTATGTGAAGAGAGCATGATGGGTTATTGATTTCCATATGCAGTGGAGAATGGACGATGCAAAATGACTTGTGATTTGTTTGAGATTGTTTCATTCTATGCAAAGTGCTTTGAACGGCCAGGATTGGACCGCCTATAATTTTAAGCCTAAAATGTTTAGGATTTAGGGTTTATGCTACCGACCTAATTGTTGTCTATAAGGTCGATCATGTTTGTTATTGTTTGTGTTGGTAAATGTTGTTTTTGTATCTGAGTGATGAGATACTTGCCAGACTAGTGAGTGGAAAACTGCAAAGTGTGATTGTAGAGTAGAGGAACTGAAAAGGATCTGCCTTAGCATGTAGTGTTGTTATCATATCAGAGCTTTACTTGTTATCTTCTAACCATTTCAACAGTTGGAAAATCCCTTTATCGGGTAGCTTTAACAAGCTTATTGCAAATCCTCTAACCAGGTGACTCAAGATCATTGAGTTCTTCAAATCCTCTAGCAAGGTAACCTTTAACAGGGTTTCAACCTTTAACAGGGTATATAGCCATCCCTTAACCGGGTGATCTTTAATAGGATCGGTTCCTAACAGAACCTTATTGTAAAGTCTTTAACTGGACTAGGCTCCTAACAGAGCAAGCTTCAAAAGAGTTCAAAAACAAGCTTGTGGGTATTCATCCCCACCATGGTTTTTCCCATTTGGGTTTCCACGTGAAAAATCTGTGTGTCATGAGTTGTGCATTTTTCATGTGATGATTTTGTAGTTTGTTTAGGTGAATATGCATGCAAAGTTAATGGTTATGGTATTACTGATACAACACATGCATGAGTATATTGGTGAAGTTTTTGTCAAGTGTTAATTGTTATTTGAAGTATTCAGTTTTACTGGTTTAGCTGTCTGAAGTCTTACTGTGTTTAATCGGTATTGCCATGGTTAAGTTCAGTGATGAAGACAACCGGTTAGCATTGTTTTAACTTGATAAGTTGTTGAGAAGTTTTTGTATGTACTGATTCACCCCCCCCTCTCAGTACCGATTAGGGTATTTTTTGTTCATCATTATTCATCAATTGGTATCAGAGCAACTCCAAGTCCTCAGTGATATAAGCTTAACCACTTGAGGTAAAAGATCATGCTTTAATGATGAAGAGGGAAGGTCCTAAGTTCAATAGAGATAACTTCAAAATATGGAAGGACGGGATGAAGATTTATATCAAGATTTTGGGTGCTCAACATTGGAGCTATGTTGAGAGTGTCTATGTTATCCCCGCTGGCACTCTAACTGATGATTAGAAAAGAGAGATTCAAGAAAATGGGCAAGTCATGGAAGCCCTTATTAGCAGCTTGTCCGATATTGAGTTCATTGATGTACAAGATAAGGACAGTCCTAAGGATGTATGGGACACTCTAGAAACCATTTATGGTGGTGATGAGCATGTCAAGCAAGCTAAGGAAGAGAGCCTTAGAGGAAAATTTGAAGACATGAGGATGGTTGAAGGAGAGACAATTCAGCAGTATGGCATAAGGATCAAGATTGTGGTTGGAGATATCAAGAGCACTGGTGGAACAATTGATGATGCCACCATTGTCAGTAAAGTTTTGAGATCGTTGTTACTGGTCTATGCAATCAGAGTTGTTGCTATTCAGGAGCTAAGGTCTATCGACAAAACCAAGGTATCCTTAGACTCTATCATTGAAAAGTTGACTGCATATGAGTTGAATAGCTATGATGGCAGTGTTCAGAAGACTGAGTCAGCCTTTAGAGAATCTGTTGCACCAACCAAAAAAGGCAAAGAAGTAAGTACCAGTTTTGAATCCAGGCAATGTAGAGATATGGATGATGAAGAGATTCTGATGGAGTTTGAAGCTCTTCTTGCCAAGAGACTTCCAAAAGGCACCGAAAAATACAAGGATGAGCTTCCTTTAAAATGTTTTTCCTGCAATAAGATAGGACATATAGCTGTTAACTGTCCTAACAATGACAATAAGGATAAATTGGAGAGGTTTAGAATGTATAAAGGAGGAGGTAGGAGAAATTGTCTTGTTGCAGTGGATGAAGGTGTTACTGATGAAGAATCTAAGGATGAAGAGAATGAGGATATAGTGTTTGTAGCTATAAAGGAAGAAGTGTCTGACAAGAAATCTCTTGTCTCTTGCATTGACAACTCAAATGAGTGGATTATTGATAGTGGTTGTTCTCACCACATGACTGGTGATCGGAGAAAATTTCTATCTCTAGATGAATGTGATGGAGGTGTTGTCTGGTTTGGCAATGATGTACCATGTTTGGTGAAAGGTAAAGGATCCATCTCACTGAATGGAAAGAGCAGTGCGGATGATGTCTACTGGCTAGAAGGTCTTAAGCATAACCTTTTGAGTGTTGCTCAGCTAAATGACAAAGGACTCATTCTGGAGTTCAAAGGTGGAGTTTGCAGTATAATTAGAAAGAGTGGTGAACTTATTGGCCCTGGTAAGCAGACCAGAGGTAACTTGTTTTAGTTGAATGCCAAGATTAGTCAGTGTCTAATGGCAAAGTTTGATGACAGCTGGATATGGCATAAGAGACTTTGTCATATGAATTTTGATAATATTGTAAAGGTGAGTAAGATCAAGGCAGTAAGAGGATTGCCTTTGTTGAACAAACCGGAGAATTCTTTGTGCAGAGAATGCCTACTCGGGAAGATGTCTTCCTCAACTTTCAAAGGTAAGTCTTTTTCAACAGAGAACTTACTTGATCTTGTGCACACATATCTGTGTGGTCCAATGAAAACTAGAAGTATTCAGGGAGATAGGTATTTCATGATTCTTACTAATGACTGCTCAAGAATGATGTGGGTCACATTCTTGAAAGACAAGTCTGAGGCATCTGGAAATTTCAAAGACTTTAGAGCATTGGTAGAGAAGGAAAGTGGTCAAATGATAAAATGCCTAAGAATTGATCAAGGAGGTGAATTCACTTCTAATGAATTTAACAAGTACTGTGAAGCGAACGATATCAAGAGGCAGTTGTCTACCCCAAGGACACCACAATAGAATGGCATAGCAGAAAGGAATAACAGGACTATAGTTGAAGCGGCCAAAACAATGTTGATCCAAGGAAAGGTTACTCACACTTTTTAGAGAGAAGCAGTGAGCACTACCGTCTATACTATGAATCGGGTACTTATCAAGAAAGGTAAAGATAAAACCCCTTATGATTACTGAACCAGGAAGACTCCCACTGTGAGTTATTTTAAAGTCTTTGGTAGTAAGTGTTACATCAAGAGAGGTGAGCATTTGAGCAAGTTTGATGCTAAATGTGATGAAGGAATATTTTTGGGATATTCCACTAAGAGCAAAGCTCTCAAATGCTACAACAATAGAACTCAGAGAATTGTTGAGAGCATCAACATCAGGGTTGATGAATCCCCTAAGAAACCTGAGGAAACCTACAGAAAGCAAGTGGAAAATGAACTGGGTGTAGCCTTCTGGGAACTAGTTAAGAAAGAAACAAGAAAAGATCTCAGTGTTCCTGTATCGGTAGAAGCTGCAGTAGGTGAAGAAGAAGATGGAGAAGAAGAAGAGGAAAAGCAAGTAGAACCAGCTAGAGTCATTCCTAGATATGTGAAACTAAATCATGATCCTAAGCAGATCGTAGGTGATAAAGATGCAAGGATGCTCACAAGAAGAAAGGTGAAAAAAAACTTTTGCATGATTTCTGAATTTGAGCCTAAGACTACTAGAGAGGCACTTACAGATGAAGACCGGATTAAGGCAATGGAAGAGGAGTTGGACCAGATAGAAAAGAATACAACATGGTCTTTGGTACCCAGACTGGAACACAAGAATGTCATAGGTACCAAATGGGTCTTCAAGAATAAGCTGAATGAAGAAGGCACAGTTGTAAGGAACAAGGCAAGACTTGTATGCAAGGGATATGCTCAGGAAGAGGGAGAAGACTATGGAGAAACATTTTCCCCAGTGGCTAGACTAGAAGGTGTTCGAATGCTACTTGCATTTGCAGCATTTAAAGGATTCAAGGTATACTAGATGGATGTGAAGTCTGCATTCTTGAATGGAATCCTAGAAGAGGAAGTGTATATTGAGCAACCAGATGGGTTTACCTTATCAGTAGATAGTGACATGGTGTGTAGATTACACAAGGCCATGTATGGATTGAAACAAGCACCAAGGGCATGGTATGAACGGTTACACTCTCATCTTGTGAAGATAGGATTTCAGAGAACAAGTGAGGACAACAACATCTACCTGAAATCTGAAGGTGATCAGATTTTGATCTGTGAAGTGTTTGTAGATGACATAATCTTTGGAGGAGATGATGAAATGAGCCATGCATTTGCAGATGAAATGAAGGAAGAGTTTGAGACATCTCTGATTGGAGAGATAAAGTTATTCATTGGTGTACAAATTCAGCAAATGAAAGAGGGTATCTTTATTACCCAGTCCAAGTATGTCAAATAGGTATTGAAGACCTTTGGCATGGAGGAGAGAAAACCGGTTGGTACACCAATGGTAACTGGTTGTAAATTAACTAAGGAAGATGATTCAACATTGGTAAATGAGAAGGAGTGCCGGTCAATAATCGGTAAGCTGCACTATGTGGTACACAGTACACTGAATATTGCTCATGCAGTGGGCATTGTTGCCCGTTTTCAGAAAAGTCCAAGAGAATCCCACTTGGTAGTAGTCAAGAGGATTCTTAGATACCTAAAAGGGACAGTTGATTATGGATTGTGGTATTCATACAATGGTGATTTTAATCTCAAAGTATTTACCGATGCAGATTGGGTAGGTAATGTGAATGACCGGAAGAGCACAATCGATGGAGCGTTCTTTCTTGGTGGAAGAGTAGTCTCATGGATGAGTAAGAAGCGGAGTTGTACTTCCTAGTCTATAGCTAAAGCGGAGTATGTGGTAGCATTTATGAACTGCACTCAAGCAATCTGGATGAAGCATGTATTGGATGGTTTCAAAGTACCTATATCTGAACTGGCGAGTATATTTTGTGACAACACAAGTGCAATAAATATTTCCAAGAATCCGGTATTGCATGCTAGAACTAAGCACATTGAGCTCAAGTATCATTTCTTGAGAGAGAGGGTTCAAAACAAAGACATTGTATTAGAACATGTTTCCAGTAAGGAGCAGCTAGCAGACATATTCACTAAGCCCTTACCGAAGACTACATTTACCTATTTGAGAGGTGAATTAGGGGTTCTGCCCCTTCATGAAGTAAATTAAAGCTTTATGCTCCACATCAGCCGGGTACTACAGTGTCAAATCTTTCAAGATTGATGTGTTGAAGGATGCTACTCCATAGGGGGAGCAGCTTAGTGGAAAATGGAAGCTTGTACCTCCACTTTGGCATTGTTGTCAAAGGGGGAGAAGATATCTGATGTATGGGGGAGAAGATATCTGTTGATGAAGATATATGTTATAGTTGCACTAGTCTATGTTGTTTATAGTTGCAATGCTACATTGAGTATTGTCATCAATGCCAAAGGGGCAGGTTGTTGGCATATGATGAACCGGTATGATGGTATAATGATATGATTATATGATGATATGATGATAATGTATGTTGTCATTGATGTCAATAAGTGCAGGTGAACCGGTATGAAGAGATGAAGTGGACTGGTGTTAGGGTTTCACTAAGTGTGACTACCAATTGGTAGTCTCAGCTCTAGGGTTTCCGGTTTGGCAATCTAGCTTGTACGATGCAACCGGTGACATTCTGTGATGAGTTAGCTAAGAGATAAGGATGAGATCGAGATGCCACATCAGTTTTGTGCACATGAAGGATTTCCTTGAGGATCTTGCATGTAAAGATCGATTGCATTAAATGTCTACCTCGGGAATGAACATTCTTCTTAGTGGTATGTGAAGAGAGTGTGATGGGTTATTTATTTCCATATGCGGTGGAGAATGGACGATGCAGAATGACTTGTGATCTGTTTGATATTGTTTCATTCTATGCAAAGTTCTTTGAATGGTCAGGATTGGACTGCCTGTAATTGTAAACCTAAAATGTTTAGGGTTTAGGGTTTATGCTACTGACCTAACTATTGTCCATAAGGTCGATGATGTTTGTATTGTTTGTGTTGGAAAATGTTGTGTTTGTATTTGAGTGATGAGATACTTCCCAGACCATTGAGTGGAAAACTACAGAGTGTGATTGCAGAGTATAGGAACTGAAAAGGATCTACCTTAGCATGTAGTGTTGTTATCAGATCAAAGTTTTGCCTGTTGTCTTCTAACCATTTCAACAGTTGGAAAATCCCTTTACCGGGTAGCTTTAATAGGCTTATTGCAAATCCTCTAACCAGGTGACTCAAGATCATTAAGTTCTTCAAATCCTCTAGCAAGGTAACCTTTAACAGGGTATATGGCCATCCCTTAACCGGGTGATCTTTAATAGGATCAGTTCCTAACAGAACCTTATTGTAAAGTCTTTAACTGGACTAGGCTCCTAACAGAGCGAGCTTCAAAAGAGTTCAAAAACAAGCTTGTGGGTATTCATCCCCACCGTGGTTTTTCCCATTTGGGTTTCCACGTGAAAAATCTGTGTGTCATGAGTTCTGCATTATTCATGTGATGATTTTGCAGTCTTTGTTTATGTGAATATGCATGCAAAGTTAATGGTTATGGTAATACTAATACAACACATGCATGAGTATATTGGTGAAGTTTTTATCAAGTGTTAATTGTTATTTGAAGTATTCAGTTTTAGTGGTTTAGCTGTCTGAAGTCTTACTGTGTTTAATCAATATTGCCATGGTTAAGTTCAATGATGAAGACAACCGGTTAGCATTGTTTTGACTTGATAAGTTGTTGAGAAGTTTTTGTATGTACTGATTCACCCCCCCTCTCTCAGTACCGATTAGGGTATTTGTTGTTTAGAACTTGACTCGTAATTAGAGCATGGTCCTTGTTTAGAACTTGTGGTAGCTCCATTTATCATGCTCAAAGTAGCTCCTTTTCCTTGTTGTCCACCCTCCCAAAATAACATTCAACAATATTGGAAAGTGGACAATTTGCTTGATTAGCTTCATTTGTGTCATATATCCTCTCTTGTGTGTTTGTTTGTTTGTAATGTGCTTCCCCCGTGATGTGTTTTTGTGTTATGTTAGGTTCTCTTTAGATTATCCTTGTTACTTTGTTGGTACAAGGTAATAAAGAGGTTGGATCTCTTGTGGCATTCTTCTATTTGTATCTCAATTCTTTTATATGTTGTCCCTTGTGTTGTCTACTTGGGGACGATGCAAAGTGTTGAGATATCTTTTGGTCTCTTCCATGTTGACTCAAAAGACACATGTTACCTTCTTCCACTATGTTTGTAATTCCACTACCTTTAGGGGATGAGGTCAATTCCATATAAATATTCATGATATAGATTATTTATCATAAGAGCATATTGACCCTAAAGATAGTGGATCCCTTATGTGTCTTTATGTTTTGTAACCATTATCATTTGATTTGTCCTTTTTGGGGACATCAAAATGTGATTGTGTGCTTGTCTTTTAGATGCATGCTACCTTAAAGCAATTGTTCTCGATAAGACATATGCAATTGCTTTAACATGGGGACATACACTCCGCTCAATGTTACACTTTATGCACACACCATGACATGTTTTGATACTCAAGTTACTTTGCAAACTAAGCTTTTTGCGTTGTAATTTATTATTTTTCTTTTTCATGACTCATAGTAAGCAAATCTTATTAGGCTAGCAGTCATGTTTACTCTCTCTTTCCTCTTTCTTATGATGTTCCTTTTATCTTGATATTATAGTAGGAAGATCTTAAAGTCCCTGGGGGATTAGTGTGTCTTGTCTCTTTGATATTGATGCAGGAGCATCAGTCTAGTTCTTACCGGTTGGGCAATTTTCAGTGGAATTGATTGAGATCACATGTGGCATTTATTCATGTGTGAGTGTTTAGCATTATGGTTTTGGGTTTATCCCCTTGTATTCGTGGACTTTATCATGTTCAAGTTTCATAGCATTTGGCTTTGTTTCCGGTGAGATGTGGATTCCAGTATTGTCCCGGTTGATATGTTCTTACCGGTTAGTCTGGTTGTATGTTGAGCTAAGATGATTTCGGGTTGCGGTTGATCTCCATGACTTGCGGATCATTGGAGATGTTTCTTTGGGCCTTTGTCGGTATTCCTAGAGGTCTGCACATCATTTTATGTTTTGAATTTGTTCCTAGTGATTTGAGCCAACATGTTACCGTTGCACGTTTCATGAACCGGTTGGTCTTTGGGCCAACTTGATTGAGTTGTAATTATTTGCAGATGGTATAAATGGAAGCTTGTGAATCATTTGAAGATAGAGGAAGTTAGAAGATAGAAGAATTTGTTTTGAGATCATGTGAAGATGTAGATTCGGCAGGATTATGATCTGGTAGGACTGAGGTCGAAAGGATGAGGTTCGGGTTAGGGTAGAACCGATAGACTATTACCGGAAGCCGATTTGATATGTGGACGATCTGAGGATCTTGTAATTGAATTATAAGCATTGTTTGTATCCTAGACTACGATCCAGCATGTGGCATGTATAATTATTCAAATTGTAAGAAGATTCATTCACATTGTTTATCGGTTATGTGTTATGTGTCGTTACCGATTGTTCTTTCTGCTATTTCTAGCACCTTGTTACCGGTTACCGGTATGCTTTGAATGTTTTATGTTGTAAGCTACAATGTTGGGTTTTCCTTCATTGGATCTCCCTACCTTGACTGCTTCAAATGGTATCAGAGCTGGTTTGTGAACCTGTTGTTGGAGGAGGACCCGGTTATGCACCAGTTGGTTGGAGAGAAGATTGAGGCAACTTGTGCACTTGTTCAAATCATCGAACGTGAGGCAGAGAAAGGTTTGTAGGTAGACCACTGATCCTAGAGCTTGAGCTTCAGACAGGTAGTGGGTGGAGACTTGAACAAATCGTCGATTGAGGCAGGTTGCAGTTTGGACCGGTAGATCATCATGGAGAGGCAATTAGAAGTTGTAGTCAGATCGCCGAACCCCCTGAGGCATTTGCAAGTACCTACTGACCAATCACCAAACCAAATCAAGTGATGGGACTCACTTTTCAATTAACCTCAAGAGTTTGATGCAGGAGCTCTAGTCTAGTTCTTACCGGTTGGGAAGTTTTCAGTGGAATTGATTAAGATCGTGGCATTTCTTCATGTGTGAGTGTTTAGCATTATGGTTTTGGGTTTATCCCCTTGTGTTCGTGGTCTTTACCATGTTCAAGTTTCATAGCATTTGGCTTTGTTTCCGATGAGATGTGGATTCCGGTATTGTCCCAATTGATATGTTCTTACCAGTTAGTCTGGTTGTATGTTGAGCTAAGATGATTTGGGGTTGTGGTTGATCTTTGTGACTTGTGGATCATTGAAGATGTTGCTTTGGGCCTTGGTTGGTATTTTCGGAGTTCTGCACATCGTTTTATGTTTTGGATTTTTTCTTAGTTATTTGAGCCAACATGTTACCGTTGCATGTTTCATGAACCGGTTGGTCTTTGGGTCGACTTGATTGAGTTGTAATTATTTGCAGATGGTATACATGGAAGCTTGTGAATCATTTGAAGATAGAGGAAGTTAGAAGATAGAATACTTTGTTTTGAGATTGTGTAAAGATGTAGACTCAATAGGATTCTGATCCAGTAGGACTAAGGTAGGAAGGTTGAGGTTCGGGTTAGGGTAGAACTGGTAGACTGTTGTCGGAAGCCGATTTGATATGTGGACAATTTGTAGATCTTGTAATTGCATTGTAAGCATTGTTTGTATCCTGGACTGTGATCTAACATATGGCATGTATAATTCTTCAGATTGTAATAAGATTCATTCACATTGTTTACCGGTTATGTGTTATGTGTTGTTACCGGTTGTTCTTTCTGTTGTTTATGGCACCTTGTTACCGGTTACCGGTATGCTTTGCATGGTTTATGTTGTAAGCTGAAAGGTTGGGTTGTCCTTTATTGGATCTCCCTGCCTTGACTGCATCAGATATCTTGATGGAAGTTTTCAATGCAAACCTTTATAATTTACCATGAGTATGCTTAGTCTCATACTCCTGCTAAAGTGGGGGCTAAATGTAGCATCCTAAATTGTAATCACCTACAATTTTTTCCTCACTTGGACCTCAATTTCGTGTTTTGGCTTCCAAGGCCTGATTGAAGTGTTGATTCTACTCACTTAACCTATCAAACATGATTTTTCACTATCTCCATAGTCTTCCCCCAAACTTGGAGCCCTGATTTCCAAGACCATGGCACTGGGCACCCTAGTCCTAAATTAGGACCATGGCACCCATCGTCATGGTGGTGTCATGGTCCTCTAAAAAGGGCCCAATTTGGGGCCTCAAAATGGTCACATAATTTTAGAGGGGACCTAGATCCCGTCTTGGCATACTCTAGAATTTCTTTTCTTTTCGAATAGACATGTATAAAAGGAGGTCTACCCCTCTCATTTTAAAACCTACCTCATTCAAGATCTCATTTACACTCTAGAAAATTCAAGTGAGCAAGCAAACAGTCTTTCATCAAGCATTGGAGTAGAAGTGAAGTCAAGTTTCAAACATTGAAGATGACATCCATGATATATGTATTATGAAGACAACATACATGAAACCCTAATTCCTTTGTGAAGGTCAAAAAAAACTTCATTGAGGTGTATCATTAGGTTTTCAATCATTTTCAACCTTTCCCTCAAAAGGAAAGTATTTTACTATAGTCTTTCATTTACATTTATTAATTCAATTTCATGGTTATTTCTAAAACCGGGGTTTGACCTAAGGCAAACCCCTATTCCCAAAAATTTTCCCTTTCTCTTTGTGTGCAAGAATAGGTACAAAGCTACACTCGAGAGGATCGACAAAGTTAACAGTGACGAACATGTTCAACTTTCAATGATAGAAAATTCAAAGGACCATGGCAAATTGATACTACTTGGTCTTGAAAAATCTGGTCGAACTTTTGACTATATATTCCATACAACTTATTTTGCACAAATCTAGGTCAGTGGTTCTATGTGACATATGTAGCTTATTGTTTTTGTTAGAATACTTTAATTATCACCTATTTTTCCCTAATTTTCCACCATTACACCACCATTTGTAATAATGTCATGATGTAGATTTAAATTCAAGTGAATAAAGTGGCTATGGAGGTCTCCTACCTTTAAGAGCTACTTGATCATTGGGGTAATTTCTCATGCACTATGGCCAAATTGCCTTCAGATAGTTCCACCTCTCATGGTCACTCTCCCTCCCAAGGCTATTGGCATCAGGTTTTCTCTACTCATTACTCTTGTTCACCAAGATCCTAGGCCTCTTGTTGCCACCCTAGTGGCAAGGGTGGCTTAGTTCATTGGCAGTTTGCTTCTCCTCTATGCAGAGGAATTTCCTACATGTGGCTTTCAAGTGGTACAGGATTGTCTACTGGTGGTGGTAGTGGTTGGCTTTTGGCTAGGGGTGGTGGTGGGTGGTCAAATTCTTCTAAGAGCTTCCCTCATTTGGATCTAGCCATTTCTCCAAAATAAACTAAAGATAAAGAAGAGGGAGATGAGGGGTGGTCCCTACCCGACATCACCCTAAACCTCACTCATGTACATGTTGTAATTTGGATGATAAATATCCTCCTCCTCTACCCTCTGGAATTGCTCTTGTTTCATATGTTGGTGATGGTTTTATTCTTTTTGGGCTTCACCCTTATGACTATTATTTTCTTTAGTTGTTTCCTTTCTTTTTAGGCTTTGTCTGTGTGACTCTAGTTCTCCTTTTCAATCTTTTCCTTTGTAACTTTGAGGGGTGATTGTGTGTCACCCTATATTTTTTTATGGATATGTGTATTATATTTTTAATATAATATAGATACTGACACATGTATTCATAAAAAATGCTTAGTGGTCCTAATCCTACCATCGAACTCCCATTACAACTCAAAAAACCCTTGTTCTTGTTGGAATCAATTAACACTTAGAGGGGGGTGAATTAGTGTTCTGGAATTTACTAATTTATAAAACTGATTCTTTAACCACCAGATGCAAAGAACAAAAACTATAATGCAGAAACACAAAGCAAATAACCACACAACCATAACACCTAAATTTTTACATGGAAATCCAGAAAGGGAAAAAACATGGTGGGATTGAGTACCTACAATATTATTATACTATGGCCAGTAGTAAAACAATATTACAAAAGTGGAATGCACTTGCATTCAGGCACACTGCCTAGAGATCACTAGTCAATTACAAAACAGGGCTACAACCCCGGAGGACTCATTGTCCTACAAATGAGATGGCAACACTATGAAAAATGACAAGTGTTCCAAGAATCTCCACTAGAGCGTCACCGGAATAGTATCTCTTGCCAACAATCTCCTCCTTTGGCATTGATGGAAACATTGTGAAAAATGACAAGTGTTCCAAGAATCCAAAACTACAATCAATCCAAAAATGTGTACACTCAGCTAACTCCCCCTAAGAATGTGCACCATTTTTCACTTCTCTCTCTCCCCCTTTGACAT
The DNA here is from genome assembly GCF_030272615.1 of Cryptomeria japonica. Taxonomy (NCBI): domain Eukaryota; kingdom Viridiplantae; phylum Streptophyta; class Pinopsida; order Cupressales; family Cupressaceae; genus Cryptomeria; species Cryptomeria japonica. The sequence continues at coordinate 35,941,401 of NC_081405.1, read as the reverse complement.
CAATGGAAAAGGCAGGGATCCACCAAAACTTATATACAAAAGAATGTGTACAGTGATCTACAAAAACTTGAAAATATCTGCATAAGTTACCTTCAAGGATTTTAGATACTCATTCCATCCTCTCAGGAAACAATCCAAAACATTAATTAGGGCGCTAAACATATATGCATGTACTTCTACACCCTTAAGATCTGTCGGGACATCTTTTCTTAAAGTTGTCACTGCATCTTGTTGAGCACCAAGTAAAGTGTCTAACCGAGGAGTGATTAAACTCCTCAATTCTCCCACTTTGTCTATTAACCGCTCCTTCTCAACACTCAAGCTCCTCATCTTATCTGTTAGATTCATGATTTGGGCTTCTAAATTGCTAGCAAAAACTGAAAGAGGGGCAAAAGATTTTGAAATTGTAGTAAACTGCCCTTCATATTCCCTAATCTTATTGTCAATATCTATTGTAAATTTGGGTAAATTGAGACATGACTTAAAGATCTTACCACCTTCATCTAATGCATCCTCAACACTTTTTACTGCAGATTTCAAAACTATCCTATCAGCCTCAATTGTTTTCAAAAAGGTTTGAAGTCTCATCTCATTAAATTTGTTCAAAACTTTTATATCCGCTGCTTTCACTAATGATGTAAAATCTAATTCAACTTTGTTTAACATACCCTTAAGCTTACCGAAGGGTGTTTCATTGGAATCCTTCTCAAGGTTAGGAAAAAAATTCTCCAAAACTGTGGTAGCCAGAGTTATAACCTCTTTTTCTTTAGATGCGGACTTAAGTAAGTCCTCACTTTCCTTGATTTGCGTGAGGGTGGCTAATTACAGTGCTTGAAGAGGGGACAGGGTACTCAAATCTATGAGACCATGAGAAAAGTCATCCTTATCATCTGCAATTTGCTTTCCTTTGTCAGGAACAGTGGCTTTTGCCATGGTCACCAGAGCCTTATCAGTCTGATCTTCACCCTTCTCCTTCACAACTTCTTCTAAATTTACATCATTTTCTCCTTTCTCACCATTGCCTTCACCCTTTCCTGCATTACCTGTCTCCTTAGCTATCATCTCTGCAATGATTTTTATCTCTGGAGGATCTTGCATAGCTTCACCAGAGTTGTCAACTGCTTGATTATCAATTGTATCATCTGTAGCTTCCTGTCCCATCGGATCAATCTATACAGATGGTTGATCTTGAGAAACTTATGTCTGTACATGAACCATCGGAGGAGAAGTATCTTTGCTTGATTATCCTTCCGGTTGGGAGTCATCCTTCTTCGAATTAACCTGATAGTTATTTTTCTTTCAAATTTTCCTTAGAATAGCCTCTGTGTCTTTTACTACTCCATCAACTCTTGTGAACATTATTTTATTTACTTTGAGCTTCCTCTGGAAGTTTTCCTTAGAAAGTCCCAAAATTCTTGGTATTTCATCTTTTGTTATATCAGAACACAACTTTACTAAGGTAAGTTATTTTAACCTATCATCTTCTAGACTGGCTGTGTGTCTCCAGGCATCCAAAATGTCATATAACTTTTTTGGGATCATGGATGATAGTTCAATCAATGATTTACTAAAATAATTCATATAATGTACAACTGCTTCTTCAATAGCTCTTTGAACTTTCTCAGTAGAATGCTCATAATACACAAAAAGGTTTGTCAAATTACCTTCATTTACTATTGTGTCTATAATCTTTTGTAACAGAGGCACAATAGTGTAACGACCTTCAAGCTTACTCGACTTGAGAACTTCATCTATCTTTGATTTCTTCTTGCCTACTCTTGTTCTACCGAATTCCTCTCCTTGTGTTTTAACTTTCTTTGCAGGTGGAGCTTCACTAGATAAAGGTTTTCTGACTGCTCTAGCAAATGTAGTAGTTTTCTTCACCTCTCTGATTCAATTTCCTCCTCTACTGCTACATAATTCCTTACAGATTTTTCTTTCTTCCTCTTTTCTACTCCACCGGTTGATGTTGGTTGTGGCTTAGGTGGAGGGACCGACTTTTGCACACCGGAGGTAGGTGAAAACTTGCTTTGCTTGGCCTTATCTTGCTTGGCAGGAGAAGATACTAGATAAGATTGTGTCTTCACCATATCTTCCTCTTTTAGTATATTTTTCTCTCTGGCTCTCTGTACTGCTTCTTGAGTTATGCCTATTTGTTCAGCAAGTTCTTCAACTTCCTTTCTTACTTTTCTTTTTCTCCTAGGCCCAGTAAATTTCTTGTGTATGTCCAGATCCTTCTCCTTGAAAGTGCCAAATCTCTCCTCTTTGTTGTCCACTGGTTGAATCATCAAGTGTTGATTATATGCATCAAGTGTGACTGCATCCACCTCCTACCCCATGGGCATGATCCAGACAGTTCTTGGCTCAACTACCTCCATATGACACCGATCCATGTCAACCATGAAACATATAGTTTTCTCATATTTTTCCACACTGTCTTTAGGAATTCTCTCTCTGCTTTTCATAGTGGCTTGAAAAGTTTTAAAATAGCCCCATAAAGCTGATTTTTGCATTAGATTGTCACCCAAACCCAACAATCCTTCCTTGATTTGCATAGCCACTGGTTTATCATAAACCCATTAGAATTTTCCAATTTAAGGGATCTCATTCATGAAATAAAGTGCTAAACAGACAATTAGGGATCTAAACTTGAAGAGATGTTTCTTATCTTGCTTTATCTTCTTCAAGTTGCTCATTAACTCATTAAGAAGTATTGTACAAAGATCATACCTTTTGTCTTCCTTTAGCATTTCATAGGCTGCAAATATGACCTTGCTGGAGATAGAATTCAGCCTGCTCAATTAATATACCTTGTATCTAATTACCATCGAGGCAAATATAACATCGTACTCAATAATATCATTGATAGTCATCGACCAACTATCAAATTGAGATCTAGTAATCTTTGTCAATGTAACTACTTCAATGGTTTGCTTGGTGATCTTATAAGGTCGATCTAGCCACATGAATTCATCATGAACTCTGCTCAGAATGTAACGGACCCATTCTACTTCATCGAGCACTAGAAAATGAATAAATTACACAAAACCCTTATCCTGAAGTACCTTGAATTTGGGCTTCAAATTTCCCAAACTATCCAACAGATGCTTGTTGTAGAGTGATAGCATATCTACATTGCCCAATTCTTCGATGTTGCAGTGGATATAAGCTCTAATATCCTTGTTATGAAGCACATCGTATGGGACTAAAGAAAATGCCCCTTCTGGATCATCTTCAACAGATTTAAATGGATGCTTCTTCGATACAGGTCTTTCCCTCTTAGAAATTTTTGCCACCAAAGGAGTCGCAACACTAGATGCAAATTCCATGTCAAATTTAGGGTATGAAAAGATTGCTTGCAAACGGAAAAATTCCTCTTTCGATCTCAATCAGACACTAGAAATCTCTAAATGATTGCTTCTAGCTCGATTATCACTGCTCAAACCCATTCGCCTTGCTCTACTGCTCTTACTCTTTGTTCGCAAATGTGAAAAATGAATGATTGAAATGTTTTTTTAACCTAATTTTGAGTTGTAATAAATGCTCAACCTTAAAGGCTTCCGGTTACACTATTTTTCATCATTTCATTCACCAAATTATCAGACCACCATAAATCTTCCGGTTATCAATTGCATAATTGATCTCCATCATCTGCAACCATCCTTGACCGGTTACAGATCTCCGCAAGGGGGTTCTAAAGATATGCATGATAATCTTCCCCCTAAGGCAAAAATGCCCTAGTTACCGAATGAGGTTCCATCACTGGATTCAGGTGTGGATCCATTTCGCACATTTAAATCTTCCTTTTTCACCCACATCTTCTTATGTTGATCTCTGATTTCATCTACCTTTGCTTTTCCTTTCTCATCTTGATTGTTCTTGTTCACCAGAGCATTCCTGCTTCTGCAATATCTTGCAATATAACCTAGTTTGTTGCATGCATGACAAACAACATTCTTGTGCATAGGCCTGAAGTTCATTTGATTTGGTCTCATCCTGCATTAGTTAGATATATGTCCAAACATCCCACAAGCATAGCATCTCTTGTTTTGAAAATTATTTATCACTATTTTTCACATGTTTGACTTATGACCAAAGTTGTTGCATATGAAACACTGACCGGTAAAGATAGGACCATTGTTCATATTATTCATCATCCCATTATTCATCCTACTTTTGTATTGATTTTCCATATGACCAAATTTACCACAAACAAAACATTTACCATTGAATTTATAGGCATTAGGTTGTCTTACTAGAGGTTTCTTGATCTTTTGTTGATGATTGCTCTGACCGGAACATGAGGATTCTCCTTTCTAAAATTCAAGTCCTCGCATTTCTTTTCCATGTCTCTTACTTTCCAGCATCTCATCTAAGTGGGCTGAACTAGCATGGAATTTTTCTTTGTACTCATTAGCAGTAGTCAGCTCATCTCTCGGAATTATGATCTTCCTTTCAAGTTCTTGCCTATCATTCTTTGTTTGCACCAATTAAAGCTTCAACTAATCATTCTCATATGTCAATCTACAACATTCATTAGATCTGTCCTTCAATGATTGAGTTAGGGTTTCTTCATTCTTTTTCCAGTCTTCAATCTCCTTAGTTAGCTTCATGACAATAGATTGCATCTCATTCTTCAAAACTGCATTCTCCCTGGCCAACTTTTCACATTCATTGGTCTTGTCTTGTAGGATTTGATTGTCAATACTTTGTTCTTCTTTCTCCTGCATCTTATCCATCAGCTCTTTTCTCTTTTCTCTAGACGTGTTCAATTGATCCTTCAATGTCTTAATGAAGTTTTCAACTACATTCAAATTTCTTTTCCAACTACTCTTTTCCTCCATCGCTGTATCAAGATCTTCAAGTGCCACACTAAGTTGTCTTTGCAAACCAGAGTCCATTGATTCAATCTTCCAGATCTTCCTCAAGTTGTTAGGCTTCTTTTGAGGCACAAGGCTTTGATACCAATCATTGGAATCAATTAAACCTGAGAGGGAAGGGGGGTGAATCAATGTTATGGAATTTACTAATTTATAAAACTGATTCTTTAACGACCAGATGCAAAGAACAAAAACTATAATGCAGAAACACAAAGAAAATAACCACACAACCATAACACCAAAAATTTTAATGGAAACCCAGAAAGGGAAAAACAATTATGGGATTAAGTACCTACAATATTATTATACTATGGCCAGTAGTAAAACAATATTACAAAAGTGGAATGCACTGCCTAGAGCTCACTGCTCAATTACAAAAAAGGGTTGCAACCCCGGAGGACTCATTGTCCTACAAATGAGATATAGAAGCAAATAAAATGTCTGAACTAGAGTAAAACATCTGCAAATGCCAGAAATCAGTTCCAGTTAGGCTCAAGAATGATTCGCTGTCACTGCTCTGTTCTGCTTTGCTACCATGTACCAAATCATGAAAGCTTAAGATGCACATGTGAAACTACACTCAATCACTTTCAACACAATCTTGCATACTCTCACTCTCTCAAAATCATCATTCAAGTTAGTCTTAAATATATCCGCACCACCAAAATAGATCTTCATCAAGTCGACTTCACAAAACTGCGAATATGAAACGTATAGTCTCATGTCGGCTCAATCCTTTTATAAATCCTTATTCCAAACCTAAAGCATATGATCACACGCTTCCCATAGGTTGGGCCAATTACCTCGAACTCGTCAACATCCACCAGAATCACTCAAGGAATCCAGACCATACGCTATGTTAGAGTAAAAGGTATTAATTTACTTAATTAATTAAATCATATTAATTTCATAATTAAGTCACCTTTTCTCTATTTCACTTGAGCTAAATTTAGGAAGCTAAACCTAGGAATATTAATAATTAATTTATTATTAATTATTAATTGCTTTTAGGGTTTTCCCTTTTTAGGTTTGATCTCCTTTTATAAGGATTGATCCCTTTTGTAAAACAACCTCATTATTATTATTGCATTCTTTTTCTCTAGGTTTTCAAAGTAATCTTTGTGTTTTGTGAATCTTCCATTGTTGTGACAGGTTATTTGCATACAAGTGTTCAATGGGTTTTGTGAGGTTGTATTTTACAACTTTAACACGCTACACCATCAAACATAATGATAACTCTATTCTTCCTGCAATACCAGATACCGGACCAATAAACTTGTACTAGAATCAACATCGGAGGCTATAATTGCCTGATAAGATACCTCACACATCCAATCAACTATTCCAATCACCACAACCAAAACTACATTACTGAAAATGAATAATGGTTACTGGATCTATACATTGTGTTCCATCGACTAGACATGCTTCATGAATAACCAAACTTACTTAATACTTCCGGTAATCCCAATCTCCATATACCAGATAGGATTACTAGGGTGAGTTGTCATCAATGACAACCCCGAAGTAATCTCCAAGCATCTAACATCATCTCCATCAGAGCTTCACCGGAACAATGTCTCTTGCCAACAGTTCTACCATCCATGGTATAGAACTAGTTAGGCTATGATACCAAACATTAAAAAAATAATGTTGAACAACAATATTAGAATCTTAAATCAACTATAAATTAAAAACTATTTATATCCGATGGAGATTTTTAAATTGGCAATAACAATGAAAGTATAGAAATAAAAATTAAACACATGACATAGTGTGTAGCATGAAGAAATTGTTACCTAATTTCACCTCCATCTCAATCAGGTAGAGCTAGGACAACATTTGCACTAAAAATTAAAAGTACATGTCTGATTATGCTAACTGCTCATACAAGTAAGATATGCTATCAATTGAAGCAATAGATTCAATGCAAATGTTCTTTCAAGAAACAAGGATATGCATATTTGAATAATGGATTGATTTCTTTATTCATGAATTCAAAAGTATAGTGTCCCACACAAGTCGTAGGAGTAACTGATTCAATGAATGACGAACTCCAAGGTTGAATTGTTGAATCTTCGTCTCCTTCCACTTGGATTGCTTCAAAAGTTGCTCTGTTGTCCCAAAATTGTCTGCAAGAGATGAAAAAGTGGTGTTAGAGCTCGAGATGCCTAATCAATTCATATGTAATATCAAAAAACATATAATTTACTCTTATAAGGCATTAGATCAGATTATGCAGTCATTTCATGCATCAAAGAAAAGCAGAGAACCATCAACAACATCCATGAAAATTTGAACTTCATTATTTTATCTAACATGTTTGTTCATTGTAGAGATACAAGTATCATATCTATCACTGGGACATAGTAGGTACCACATGTGGAGTAAAATGGGCTCCCACAAGGATTGAGCCCAACATGTTATAATCTAGTGTTTAATAGAGGCAGGGATCTTTCTTGTTTCATGGTAGTCCAATCAAGAAGGGGTTCATCATTCACAATGGTGAATTAATCAATTCACTGGTATAAATAAAAAATCACTGCTCAATGGAACCACACTGAAATAGTAAAGATCAAGTGGCTAACTCACATCAAAGATCAAAAGATGGATTAAGTCACATTTGAATGCTCTCATGTTGGTTTTAGAATAATAACACTTCATTCAAGGCATCAATAATAGTGCATAAGCATTCAAAGATAGAGATATCAAATGAGCATCCATTAGCAAAGCAGAGATCACCATTTTTCAAATAGCCACAACACAAGAGATAACACAATCCTCATGGCTCAATGTCATAGTACCTTAGGGAAATCCCAAGAGAAATACAATTGCATTCAAAATTTTCCAAGGGATTTCACTAGCACATAAGCACAATCATAGCATCAATAACAACATTTAAAAGATAGTGAGTTGGTTTAAGTAACAATGAAGGGAACCTTTTAAGAGTATCAGTTTAAGAAGAACAACACAGTCCCAATAGAGCTCAAGGACAATCATCAAGTAATAAGAAATAAAATTTGTATGTACAGTCATGAGTATAACAATAATGAATACAAAGACATCATAGTGAGCATATGGACAACTTTGTAAAGAGCAGTAATTTTATACTAATCAAAGAGTAATGTCAACATCAATCCTCATAAAAGAAATATAGTGCCTTGTCAAAATCACAGTGAGGAAGAGTGTGTGACAGTCATACCACATTCAAAAAAGATGAGTATGAGAAATGGAGAAGCGTTTGTTGATAAATAGTAAGTTACAATAGTGAACAAAAGTCTCCCATAGTAGCCCTCAACCTCACAATGGAAGAGAAAAGATATCATCATGGCAGTGAAGGATTACTATGAAAGATTACCATGAAACATTATAACAAAGAACACATGTAATCAAAGGCTTAATAACAACTGCAAGGAAATTGACTACTTTAGGATAGTGATCAGGCCAATAATGAACTTAAGTTTGCAGTCACAACAAAAGTATTCATGTAGCCTATAATGCATCTCAAAGCAGTACTCTTAAAAGCCACATAAACCACAACTCATACATGTCATTCATCAATCCAAAACACTGTGACAGTTCACTGGTGAGGTCAAACATACCTACAAAGTATGTTTTATAATTTTATTTCATGAGAATAGTTAGGAGGGCACAAGAGCTCAAAGCTAAGGGCATATTGAAGGAAATAATTCACCTGTTAGGAATTAAAGACCTAGGTTTGTAGCCACCAAAGTATTAAAAGTTTGATAATAGGAATGGTCATTAGGGTTGTTTGATAGTGAAAAGAGAAGCTAATACACAGAGTTCTGATTCACTTTTCAGTATACTATCATTATATGTTATAAACTTTGAGCTCAATACATAAGAACAAAGAGATTATAGTGATTGAAGACTATAAAGTAGTAGAGAGAAAAAGGACAGATCTAGGACTAGCATAACAATGATCTTTTCCACTGTTAATAGAACAACAAAAAAGATATGATAACAAGATAAAGGAAGCAAAGATACAGCTATGTACAGTCTCCACTAGTCTAAAGACAGTGAGAATGTGGTGCAACCATGGTTCGGTGGGTCCTCAAAGAGAACAAACTAGATCATGCAGCAAGAGTAACAAAACGGACGCAACAACGACACATAGATAAAATGCAAAATCAGATATCTGCATCATCATATTATCATAATAGAACATCCGGTAATCATCTGGTTACATGCCCCACTTTAAACTATGTGCCAGATTACAATCCATCTGGACCTCCAAGAAGCATTTGAATTACAATTCCAGAAACTAGATACGCATAACCTTCGAACTGCCTCCTAAGGATCACATATAACAATATATATACCCTCTGGAACACATCTGGGTCAGCCATAATAGATTACATGAAACGTGCAAATAGGTCGGCCCCAAGAATGAAAGGAAAATCCTCCGAAAAGAACAACCAAGAAGCGTGGATCGAACGAAAGGTCAACCAAGGACTCAAGAACATCGAGAAAGGCACCAAATAGATCCAGAAGCCAAGAAATCGCTCTGCATGAGAAGAAATCACCAACTAGCCGTTAAGCTCAAAAACTGCTCCAGGAACCAAGAATAGCCAATCCAAAAGCAATAACTCATTGGAAAAGAATCCAAATGAACTGACAATCTGGAGTGATGAACAAAATAAAGCTTGGAATCGAAAATCTGATCCACAACGAAAAAGAACCATCTACCGAAACACATTGAAAGAACACAAAAGTTGTAATATTGAACTGAACAAGAACAAAGATGAAAGGATTTATTTTTGGTTGATGCAAGATTGCTCATAGATCGAGGATTCTCCTGCATCAGAATGAGCCATTCAAAGACTTTGAAATTCTTGATATGATGGTGAGAACGAGGATCACATAACCTAGATGCAGTTAATAAAGACAATACTTTATTCCATTTGCTTTCTTGTTTCAGTCATGCATACATAGTTCAAACATCCATATCAGTGAAAAATCAATCATAAAAGAATATCAAAAAGACAAGAGGAGCTATTGTCTGTATGTGAGCAAATTATAGACCAGTGAGCTCAACTTTTTGGAGCATACGCAATCCAAAGCTACCATGGAAGCATTGAGCTTATAAGTCACAACCATCACACATATCGCATACCTCCAAACTCAATGACTCAGTGAAGAAATCAGAGCATGAGATAATAGTAATATGCAGTCCAAATAGTGTTCGATACAAAACAACCATAGACAGTTTCAAAGTCATAAACCTGTATTTGCAACACAAAGAGAATATGTTGTAGCAGTCAATGTCAAGCCTAGATCAGATATCCCAAGCAAAGATTATCATAAAAGGAGAAGAGTAGTCTTCAAAGCCTCAAAGCTGAAACAGAAAAAAAATGCAGAGGATACTCCTGTCGCTGATATTTTATTACATCAAAATGGAGTTCGAATTCAACACACAAAAATAAAATCACACAGGCAATGATGAAATTTCATTAACATTTCAATCCAAAGTAAATCTATAAAATAAGTTGTTTTTGTATGGAGAAAGATCTTACCATGGTGACCTGAATGTTTCCATCAAACTCTTCCAAAAACCCTACAAAAATCCAAGCATTGTTGCCCCTATCTGTGATAGAATTTCCTCAGGAAACCCTCATGGTGGAGCTCAGCATAAGGAGTAGCAACAACAAAAGATAAAATGAAATGTTTTGGGGTTCATTTCACCCTAATATGCTCTAAAAGACAAACATTTTTTGCCTTTCTTTTCACTTTTTTCCTTCCTGATCACTAATACCCCCGTGGGTATTAGGATCAAACACTTGTTTTTACTTTGCTTAATAAATAATATCAATGTAATAATATTTATTAAGTGATTTATAATTTATCACTTAATAAATAATATCATGTAATTAATATTTATTAAAGTGATGAATTATAAATCACTTAATGAATATTACTTATGGAGAAAATAACAATATGCACTTAAATATAAATGAAATTAGAAAGATATTTATTAAAGTGATAATTAATAAATCACTTTATTAGATATTTTTCTTATTCACATTTATTGAGAAGTCAGAGATATTATTGCTTTTATGAGGGAGAGTCAAGCATATAGTGGTGTTTATATAGGTGGGAAAATATGTGGAGGGAATACATACCTTGTTTGAAAAAATTTAGGGAGCATTTAATGCATTTTAAAGAGCCTTTACGATAAAGGATGAGGAGGCTTGACTTTTTTTCCCAAGCACATGCCTTTTTAGAGTTGTTTAGGTACCTTAAAAATAGGCTTTTTGAGTATGCATGAACAAAGGAGGTGGAGTTCTATTCTCATACAACTTCTTTGGGAAGCATATATATCTCCAAGTTTTCATTATTGGAGTTAGTTCTTGCTGGTTCACTTCTAGTGCAGCCATAACTGGTAAGAACCCTAAAAAGAGTCAACCAGCTTATGCAACAAGAGAGACACAATGAAAGCAATAAGAAAACATAACAAATTCATATAAACAGATCATATTCAAGCCATGGAACTTTCAACAATCATCCGGTAATCATCAGATTATCATCAAAGAACATTTGGTAATTAACCGGTTACATGCAGGCTTCAAGCCAAAAACACCCAACCGAGACTCTAAAGATCAACCAAATCACAACATGCGAATCTCAATCCTTATTCTCAGTTCTACTTCCTCTGCCCCTACAAATGATTACATAGCATCATAACTATACCCACTAGAACATATCCGGGTCGGCCTCAAAAGATTACATTTACCAATGCAAGAAAATGAAGCGTGTAATTAGTTTGGCCTTACGATTTAAGAAATCCTTCCGGAAAATAAAAATCAAGTGATGAGGTTCAGTAGGAAGGTTGGCCACACACCAAAGAACATTGAATAAGACCCCAAGATGGATCCACACACCAAGAATCGCGTTGGTAATGAAGGAAAACCAACCGGTAAGCACATGAACTGTCTCGAGAACCCAGAAACAACCAACCAGAAACGATAACTGATCGGGGAAGAACCCAAATAAGCCATAAATCTAGAATCAACCACATGAAACTGCTAGGAAATGACAAACAAGATCTTCCATGAAGAACAAGCAAATACCGATACATACCGGTAATAATACTGAAACTGCACAAAGAACTAAACAAGAAAGGAAAATATTTTTGGTTGATGCAAGATTGCTCATTGACCGGGGATGCTCCTGCATTAGACAACCTAGGTAGACAAAGATGTTCCATGAGAGGCAACTCATGAACATCTAAAAGGATTCGAGATGAAGATCCCATGCTCATTTATGATCCAAACATCTTCTTTATCTGTCAACCTCTGCTCTATCTCCCCTGGTGCTTCAACCGACTTCTCTAACCTATGACTCTCTTTGTTTCTCTTTCTTTGCTTCAGGTCTGCACTTTGCAATTCTGATTTGGTTTTGCCACAAGACTTTATCTAGTTTTTTACCATCATCTCCCTATCAGACTCATCTATCAGATCCTTCTGCCAACTCATGTCACCCTCTAGTATAACCTCTGTAATTGGTTCTATCAGATCTTTCTTTAAAACCTCTGGTATAACCTCTGCAATCGGTTTTGTCAAACCTTCCAGTATAACCTCTGCCACTGGTTCCTTCAAACCTTCCGATATAACCTCTGCCACCGATTTCCTGCAACTTTTCTCGGGACTCAGATTCTTCAGCTCCTTCTCTTTCTCTTTCAAAGAAATCAATGTGAACTTCTGCCCATCCTTTTCAATAGTAACTAGGTTTCTTCTACAGTCATAAATAGCTCCTCTATCATACTGCCAAGGTTTTCCCAACAAAACATGACAAACATTCATTGACACAATATCACATAAAACTTCCTCTCTAAAAGGCCCAATATTGAAACTCACCCAACACTGCTTCTTTATCTCTACCTTCTGATCATCTTGTAACCAACTTACCTCATAAGGACAAGGATGCTCAAGCCTCTTCAACCCAAGCTTCTCAACCATCTCCTCGGATACTAAATTATCAGTACTTCCACTATCTACAATGACCTTGCAACACTAACCACCTAATTTGCATACAGTCTGGAAAAGACTCCTCTTCTGAGTAGATCTAGTATCCTTTCTTCTGAACATAAGGGATTCTCCTTTCTTTGGTGCACAGTCAAATCCGGTACCATCCAATTCTTCACTTTCCACACAACTTCTTGACATTCCTTGCTTACATTCATAGGATCTATGTCCAGTTTCTCCACTCTTGAAACATTTGCCAAGAAATTCTCTATCGGTACTGCTGCTACCCTTCCTTGGTGTCTTATGCTCTGGTTTTTTACTCCATTTAGATTTTGGCTCCTCTTCTTCAACCAGTTTCTTCATACTATCATTCATCTTGAATTTCTCCTTTCCCTTATTCAGTTGTCTTCTTCTCACCTTCTCGTTAGCCTTCAAAGCATACCGGTAAGCTTCTTCAACTGTTCAAACCTTCAACATACTCATCTCATCTTAAATGTTAAAGGCAAGTCAATTGATGTACCTCGCTACCTTTTTTATGTCCATCTCTCTATGTCCAAATCTGATTACCACCTTGTAGAATTCCTCAGTATATTCCTTCACAGTCATGTTTCTCTGTTTCAGGTTCTGCAACTTCTTGAACAACTCCAGTTCATATTCTCCCTGTATGAACTTGGCCTTCAACCTTGCAACCATCTATCTCCATCGGGTGATCTTCAATTCACCATTCTCCACTCTGTCTTTCTATAACTCTTTCCACCATAAGGCAACATGCCCTTTCAACTTAGTCTGTGCCTACTGGACTCTCTGCGGGTCCTTGACATCCTCAAACTCAAAGCAGTCCTCCAACTCTTCGATCCAATCGATCAGATCCTTCAGGTTTAGCGTTCTGAAAAAGTTATAAACCTCAACTTTGTGCACTTTACTTTCTTGCGCCACTACTCTTAAGAATCTTTCCTCTCTCTCATCTTTCAGTCCTTCAGCTTCCTCAAGCTCTTCACCGACTTCCTCATACTCATCCTCAGAGTCAGGGTTTCTTTGCAAACCAGCCAAAGCATTCCAGATTTCATTCCTCACTTCATTCTTGCAGTCTTCCATCATCTGTTCTACCCTCTGGGGGTTTGCTCTCCTCGTCGACATCTCTCCTTCCACTCCGGTGAACTGCCTCAATTCGACGATCTGACTACCGGTTTCAATTGCCTCCCCTCGGCGATCTATTGAACACACAAGCAACCTGCCTCCAATCAGCGATCTGTCCACCTCCAAGAATGCCTCAATGTTCACAAACGACTCTTCTACGAACCGGTCCATAACCAGCTCTGATACAAATTGATGAAGCCATAACCGGTAAGAACCCTAAAAAGAGTCAACCGACTTATGCAACAAGAGAGACACAATGAAAGCAGTAAGAAAACATAACAAATTCATATAAACATAGCATATTCAAGCCATATAACTTTCGACAATCATCTGGTAATCATCAGATTATCATCAAAGAACATTCGATAATTAACTGGTTACATGTAGGCTTCAAGCCATAAACACCCAACCGAGAATCTAAAGATCAACCAAATCACAACATGCGAATCTCAATCCTTATTATCAATTCTACTTCCTCTGCCCCTACAAATGATTACATAACATCATATTTATACCCACCAAAACATATCTGGGTCAACCTAAAAAAATTACATCTATCAATGCAGGAAAATGAAACGTGTAATTAGGTCGGCCCTAAGATTTAAGAAATCCTTTTGGAAAATAACAACCAAGTGATGGGGTTCAACAGGAAGGTCGGCCACATGCCAAATAATATTGGACAAGACCCCAAGATGGATCCACATGCCAAGAATCATGTCAGTAACAAAGGGAAACCAACTGGTAAGCACAAGAACTATCCCAGGAACCCAAAAACAACCAACCAGAAGCGATAACTGATCGAGGAAGAACCCCAAATGAGCCAGAAATCTGGAATCAACCACATGAAACTGCCAAGAAATTGTAAAAAAGATCTGCCATGAAGAACAAGCAACTACCGGTACATACCGGTAAGAATACTGAAACTGCACAAAGAACTAAACAAGAAAGGAAAATGTTTTTGGTTGATGCAAGATTACTCATTGACCGGGGATGCTCCTGCATCAACTTCTTGCAACCTATAATTTTCAAAGTTCTTTTTTGTAGAAATGAAGAGTTTGTAACTCAGTTTTCAGAGATTTTCACATCTTTGTAACACCTTTTGACAGTAATAGAGCATTTTTCCTTCTCAGATTTCCTAAATATTGTGTGCTTAGTATTGATGTAGTTTCATGTGATGTCTCTTGTCCTTATAAGTGTGCATCATATTAGTACCTTTATGCAAAAATACATACATATTTGTAGGTTATAGGTTGTGCCGAGTGATAAAATTAGTCTCAAGTTGTGAGAAAACATCTTTCTCCTACTAAGATTCCTTTTACTTTAGCCTCATTATAAATTATTGATGTAAAGTTTATGAGTCTTTGAGTTGTGCATATGAAGTTTTGTTACTAATTTTGTTGTGTGTAAGTCTCAAATCATCATTTGGTGCATCACCTTAGGTTTATAATTTAAGTTTCATGTGTTTTCCTTCTTACCCTTTCCTCTGCAAAAAAAAAAGAGTTTTAAGTGGTTTTAGGTGAAGTATCAAGAGGAAGCTGACCTTCTCCATAGGTTAATTCTCACTGCAGGTTACCCATAACCTGAGGATGTTCCCATGTATCACTAGATTGCCGAGTTTACTCAGCAGGGTGAAAATCTAGGTGATAATAGAAAACATTTCATTGAAGAAATCCACAAAAGAAGAAGTGAATAGCTTGTATTATCAACAATATGTGATTACAATACATCCACTCTAAATCCTCCTCATTCTTCATTCTAATAGAAAAACCTCTACAAATAAAACTTTAACAAAACTTGATATAACTCTGCTTACAAGCACTTGTTAGATAGAAAATATGCAAATAATAAGTATAGCCAACATCTAAATCAACCTAATCCTCATGCCACTACCTTAAAAACATCACTTTCAACTCATTATGATGTCTTATAGCTATCATAAGTCCTTATTCATGCATGGGAACCTGGGGACCAAGAAAGCAATATTTAGTCATAGATGTTGTCATAGAATATTATGATAGGTGTTGTATATGGTGAAAATGGATAACAATAATAACAATATTGAAAGGCTAAATGAATTCAACCACAAAACCCTAGCCTAACAACAACAAAGATCCACCATAACATATGAAGATTACTTAAGACAATGCAAATCAAATGAAATCACAAAGATTATATCATCACATGTCCAATAGGGTTTTGATCTCCATTCTTCCTATCTCCATTGATCTTGCTTGATATATTTGCTCTCAGATTTTATGTGCACAAGAGCTCAACAAAGAACGGAATGCGGTTGCAAGTAGGATCACATATGCCAAGTAGTCAATTGATCAAGTAGTTAGGTCATTGGGATGATTGATTAGAATGATTGATTAGGGTTTGATAATGAAGTAAGCATCTCCTTATATAGAAGACACTATATGAAATGGAGGGATAAGATTGAGAGGTGTAAAAGGAGGTCGGCTATGATTAGAGGGTAGGTAAAAGAAATAATAAAATAATGAAAGGGGTAGGTAGTGTACGAATTAAGAGATGAATGACATGTGTCATGGGTAAAAAAGACCAATGAATTAATTAAATAAATAAAGATTTATTTAATTAATAGAAGAAATGGGATAATTAAATAAATAAAATATTTATTTAATTTAGGAAAATGATAATTTAAATAAATAAATGTATTTATTTAAATGAGAAATAAGGCTAGAAGAGGATAAATGAATTAATTAAATAAATAAAGATTTATTTAATTAATAGAAGAATTAAGCTTAGATAATTAAATAAATAAAATATTTACTTAATTAAATTGGACAATTTTGGGTGTCTACATTTTGCCCCTCTTTGAGACAATGCGGCTTGTCGTGTTGTTTCAAAGAAGATAAGATGAACTGATACATAGTTGCCCCAAGATGGGAATGATATTCCCCCCTCGAGAGATTGGATGAAAATGTCTGAAAAGATTGCAGACAATCTCTCGATAAGAAAGAGAGGCTAGAATGGACTGACCGGATAAAGTGACAGAGTCACGGGATAATGAAGACTGACTCGGAAAACGAGAGCTAGGGCTAGGGTAGGCTATAAGATAGACCACGAGGGAAAATACATCCTCATTGTCATCTACACATCCACGAGAGCAGATTGCAGAGCGAAAAAAGAACAGCAGCAGTCAGCAGCGATGGCCTTCATTCATAGATTCAATCGCGTTCGTCGATTTCAGAGGCCAGCAAAGGCAGGAGAGCCGGTAAGTACCACCAAACCTCCTCGTACTTTGACGCATTTAATTTTGTCATTAATGCATGCTAGATAGAGAAATAAATGTGCTTAGACTAGGGTCCAAAAAGTGTCCAAAAACATCCAGGCGCGTCTGCATTGGTGCTAGGCGCGTCTGTGCTCACGAGGCACGTCTGTGTTTGTGCCAGGCGCGTCTGCGTTTGAACCCGCGTCTGTGTCAAATGCGGCCACGTTTGTGATGGTCAGTCGCGTCTGTGCCTAGAAGGCACGTCTGTGTCGCCCAAGCGCGTCTGTGCAGAGCATAGGCACGTCTGTCTCAATCAGGCGCGTCTGTGTTTTTTAGGCACGTCTGTGCAGTTTGAAAGCACGTTTATGTCAGGTAAGCGCGTTTGTGTTAAGTTTTGATCTTCTAGGTCAAATCGACAGTTCTGTGATGAACATACACTATCGATTGGATAAGCTACTAAGAGGATACACTCAAGCAGGTCCTCTAGGAAGACTAGGATAGATCAAGGCACTTTGTGATGAACAGTGAGTACCAAGATAGAGTACTTTGTGATGAACAGGGAGTACTAGAGTATGAGCAACACTTTGTGATGAACAGGGAGTGCAAATGTGAGTAACACTTTGTGATGAACAAGGAGTGTCACACACGTAGTACTTTGTGATTAACAGGGAGTACCACTAGCATAGAAGCAACACTTTGTGATGAACAGTGAGTGTCACTAGGATAGAATGCCATATGCATTTAGATAAAAAGTAGTATTTTGTGATAAACAGGGAATGCCACTATGACTGACATGAGTGATTTGGTTGACTGTAGGAGTATTTGTCGATGCTGGAGTCACGGGAGAGATTCCCGTCGACTCAGAGGTTGCGACTTGAGTTGTCCTTCGAGGACCAAGCAGCTATTGAGGAGATGGGACTGAGACATGTTCTGTATGTGCCTGAGTTTCGGGTGAACATTGGACTGTTGACTGCGCTGGCGGAGAGATGGCACTCCGAGACCTGTACGTTTCATTTGTCGATGGGTGAGATGACAGTCACCCTTGAGGATGTATATAGGATACTGAGGATACTGATCGATGGAGAGCTGATCCCATATGATCGAGACGGAGACAGGGAGGCCCTGAGACGAGTATTCCAGGACCCAGGACTGGAGATGAGGGCAGGACATGTGGCGTGGGACACCATGACAGCCACAGGATTAGCATTACCAGCAGTGGTAGGAGGAGCGATCGGTGGGTTCCTGTGTCCAGATAGGGCGACACGGGGGTTGGCTGTGGGTTGGGGAGGAGCACTGGAGACACTAGTGACGCAACACACCAGGTGTGCTTGGGGACCGTGTGTGCTGGCACACCTCTACTACGAGCTGCATCAGTTTGTGTACCACAGATCTGTGGATTTGGGCTGCGGAGTGACATTGTTGCAGGTATGGGCTTACGAGCATCTGCCAGTGACGAGGCTGATACACTTCAGAGGCAGGGGACATGGACGCAGTTTTGTTCATTTGTATGACATGATCATATCACAGCCACGGATTGGTAGGCTAAAGCATTGGTGGCGAGTGATAGATGATATCGACATGGTCATATGGAGACCATACCTGGGCTGCGAGTAGTGGGAGGATGATGCAGTTGAGCTTCCCTACACCTTCCGGAGCAGGTATTTGATTGGGCGGACACCCTATGTGCTGGAGAGGCAGCTAGTGGACAGGGTTGGCCGATAGTTTGGCAGGATTCAGAGGATGCCCCGGGCTCAGGCATGTATGCATGGACGGTCAGAGATCAAGCATAGTTTGGGCCCTTGCTATCATATGATGAGGCAGTTACACAACTGGTAGAGATGATGCCAGTACCCTGGGACATGTGGCCAGAGATTGAGGATGTTGGGATGGATGTTGAGTACACAACATACTGGGCAGAGCATCCATTCCCACGGTTGACGGATCCAGGGGAGCCATTGGATGGAGATGGGGGTGGAGATGATGATGATGGTGGAGGTGATGGGGGCAGAGGCCAACGAAGGAGGAGAGGAGCAGTTGGAGAGAGGAGGGTTGCACCTCGGAGGGAGGGTGGTGAGGAGAGGTAGGCTCGGGTGGTGAGGGGTCGTGATGGATTGCCACTATAGGTGCCAGCAGCACAGGGTCCCAGATAGGTACAGGTACAGGGACAGGGATAGAGACAAGTACCAGTACAGGCACCAGTACATGTACAAGTATAGGGGCAGGCACCCATACAGGGAGAGCCACAGGCAGAGGTGGAGGGGGCTGACCCGGTGGAGGATGAGCTGCTAGAGCTAAGGGAGATCTGCCAGGGCCAGGCAGATGAGATCCAGGAGCTGGAGAGGGAGAGGGATCGGCTCAAGATGAGGCTCAGAGATACTGAGTGGGAGCGGGATCAGGCTATTCAGCGCTATACAGAGGCTGAGACAGCACTGAGGGCTGGGAGACAGGCAGCGAAGGACACAGGGGCAGGGTATGCTTATGTCCTGTGGGCAGGGGAGGAGATTGCCTACTGGCGGGATCTCTACTACGGTGTAGTGCCAGCAGATCAGCGGGCGAGGAGCTTCCATAGACCGTCGCGTACAATGACAGCTACGGGAGGGAGTCGGAGGAGACAGGCATTGAGTGGTGGGGTTATGGGTCCTCCACCGCCACCAGATAGAGGAGACAGGAGGGATGATCCTGGGGCAGGTCCTTCAGGGGCTCAGATTCCATCAAGGCTAGGCGGCTCCGAGGGAGGGAGTTCATCATAGCCATAGAGGGCTCCCTATGTATCAGTTTTGTACCATTTTTGTATTGTAGACACCTACGAGTGCTTTTGTAGCCATATGATTTGGACATCATTGTATCATGACACTTTATGATTATATATATGAGATGATTCATCTTTGTGGCAGCTATATGCATGTGTACCTATGTGATGAGATGTTCTTATGTGATGTATATTTCTATGTGATGGTTATGATATGGATGCAAATGTGTACATGATGTAATGCAATATTTTTGTTCTTTTATGTTTTTAATATGTTATGCCAATGTGAATGTATGTAATGTGGATGAATATGATAATGCAAATGACTATTTACATGATGCGAATGTAAAATGTGCTAATATGTGTTGTGTGCAAGATGTGATGCAGTTGTGATATCTATATGTATGTATGAAATGCTTATATGTGGTAATGCAGGTGCAACTACATGAAATGCAAATGTTTTTGGTGTGTCATTATACTCAGTCATGTGATAGCAGGCTATGCGGACTCGAGAAGGATGATGGAAGTAAATCAAGAAAGAGGGATGGAAGATGGAAGATATGAAAGTGAAAGAGCTTCTTGTGCGTTATCATCATTGAGCTTTATTATGGCAAGTAGGTTATGACAATCGAGGCATATGTTCGAGCCAGAAAGTCATTGTACCTATTTGCATGGAGATAAGACAGTCACAAACAAGGAATGCCCCAGTTCATACTAGACTCACAGTGTCCTCATATCCTTGGACAAGTCATAGCATTACTAAGAGACAATCCACAGACAGCAAAGAAAAATAGGTGACGATACCCCATCCTCGCCTTTCTAGTCAAAGACATCCTGGAGATAGAATCTCTAGTCAGAGACATCTTGGAAAAGCTAAAAAACATGTCACCAAAAGATAAAATCAAAAGAACACCAAGACTCGACACCAACATCCACTGTAGTCCTCAAGTTTAGTATCTCTTGTCACTTGTATAAGTCTTATTTGATTGTGGTCACAATGTTTACTTTCACAGAAATGGATAGATAGCACAAAATCATAATGTTGTCTGAGTCTGTTGAAAGATTTGATTTGTTGAAGCTCATTGTTGCTGCTGTGTCTCATCTGAAACTGACTGAATCCATGAAACTGATACTTTATTGTGGAGAAGATGAAACTTTATTATGGATTTGTGAAGCAAATGTTGCTTTATTGTGGATTGTGCGCGGATAGACTGAAGGAAGCTGGAAGAAGCTGTACTCCTCGAAACATGTGATGTTCTCAGTTCCACACCCATCACCAGACGTAGGATTTGTCTTAGCCACAGATAGGATCTGATTTATTATGGATGGAAAGGGAGGAAAAGGGAGGTTTATTATGAATGGCTAACCAATCTTGGGTAGATCAATAACAAGCCATGATGGGAATGGGTAAGTTTATTATGAATGGATAGGTTGTGAGTGTGTGCAAAGTGAAGGATGAAAATGAATCCTGAAGGAGGGAGGAGCAATGTCTCTACACATGGCGCTGGTGACCCATTTTTCACCATGGTACTTGCCCAGGGCGCCACCGAAGTGGTTTTCACCGTTGGACGAAATTATTTCTCTTTACTTTTTTTGATTTTTCAATGTTTTTTGTGTCACAAGGCGCCTGTTTGCCAGGTTTTCACCAAGTAACGATTTATTTTGTTTTATAATTTTTTTGTATTTTTGAATTAGGATCTTTAGAAGAGCTATGTGTAGAACCTGCAAAGGTGCATGCTGTTGATAGGGTCCTCCAAAGGTTCACCTTCTGTAGTTGAGAGCTGATATGCCCCATATCCATATGTTGCTGTAATGATGTAAGGACCAAGCCAATTTGGTTCGAACTTGCCCTTCTTCTCTCTGTCTTGTTGATTTTTAGGATTTTATCTGAGAACCAAATCACCTACCTCAAATGTGCAAGGCTTGACCTTGTGATTGTAGCTGCGACTCATTCGTTGTTGGTAAGCCGTGAGATGACTAAAAGCAGTTTGTCTTTGTTCATCCAGTAGTTCTAGCTCTTGTAAGCGAGAGACCCTATAGTCTTCATCACTGATGATATTTTGCAAAGAAACCCGTAAAGAGGGTAGCTCGACCTCAATAGGCAAGATGGCTTCAGCACCGTAGACAAGTGAATAGGGTGTAGCTCCTGTAGGTGTGCGGACACTTGTGCGGTAGGCCCAAAGTGCAAGATTAAGTTGGATATGCCAATTACGACCAGCATCATCGACTGTCTTCTTTAGGATTTTAAGGATTGTTTTATTAGATGCCTCAGCTTGGCCATTACCTTGGGGGTAATATGGTGTGGAGAAACGATGGGAAATATGGAAGCGGTCACAGAGTTCACGAACATCTTGATTTTTGAAGGGACGCCCGTTATCAGTGATAATGGAAATAGGAATACCGTATCGGCAAATGATATAGTTGAGGATGAATGTAGCAATCTATTTTCCAGTAACTTGTGTGAGAGGTACGACTTCAATCCATTTTGTAAAATACTCTGTGGCAGTGATAATGAATTTGTGACCATTGGAAGAAGGAGGGTGAATCTTGCCTATGAGATCGAGTCCCCACTGACAAAAGGACCAAGGAGACACAAGTGGTTGAAGTTCTTGTGCTGGCGCATGTATGAGGTCTCCATGAATTTGACATTGCTTACATTTCTTGACAAACTAATATGAGTCTTTCTCCATATTGGGCCAGTAATATCCAGTCCTGATGAGTTTCTTGGCCAAGGTAGGACCACTAGCATGTGGACCACATATCCCTTCATGCACTTCCCGTAACGCAATCTGAGCTTCGTCGCTTTCTAAACATCTAAGAAGAGTGCCATCTAGACCTCACCGGTATAGGATATCAGCTAAAATGACATATCGAGAGGATTGGCGAATGAAAGTGCGACATTGGTTATTTGATAGATCAGGAGGTAAAGTATTGTCACGTAGGTATGTGAAAATGGAACCATATAACTGGGATTCGGGACCGACAATGCATATCGTCTCAGTAGGAATGATCTCATATGAAGGGACCAAAAGGTTATCCACCAAGAACTCATAGCGGGTCTCGTTTGGAGGTAAATCAATCAGGGAAGCAATCGTAGCCATGGCATCTGCGGCGCGATTCTGCTCTCTTGGTATCTGCTCAAAGTCTATCTTTGTGAAGTGTTGTTTCAGATCATCCACCATTTGTTTATAAGGCATTAATTTCTCATCTTTTGTTTGGTAATCATCAGTTGCTTGATGGATGACCAGTTGGGAGTCCCCAAAAACACAAAGTTCCTGGATCTTCCATTGAACTGCAATTTGTAATCCTGTTGTTAATGCCTCATATTTCGCTATATTGTTAGTGCAAGGAAATGATAAGCGGTATGATTTTGGTATAGAATCTCCTTGAGGAGTTATAAAGAGGATGCCAGCTCATGCCCCATGCTGTGTGTATGAGTCGTCGAAGTACAGTTGCCATAGCTTTACATGTGACATTGTCAAAATGGATTCGTCTGGAAATTCTGAACTTAGAGGAACATCATCTATCATGGGAGCATCTGCTAATTGATCTGCGATGGCTTGTCCTTTTATTGCTTTTCTATCTACATACTCGATGTCGAATTCACTCAGGATCATTACCCATTTGGCCAGTTGCCCAGTAAGTGTTGCCTTATTGAGAAGGTATTTCAATGGGTCTATCCTTGCAACTAACTTAGTCTTATGAGTAAGCATGTAATGTCGTAATTTCTGCGAAGCAAAGACCACAGCGAGACATGCACGCTCAATTGGTGTGTAGTTTAGCTCATATCCTACCAATGTGCGACTGATATAATATACTACTTTTTCCTTGCCTTCAGCCATTTGTTGTGCTAAGAGTGCCCCCAGTGCTGTTGGAGTAGCTGATATGTATAGTAACAGTGGTTGATCTGGAACTGGTGGCATCAGAACTGGCAGATTTAGAAGATAATCTTTGAGTGTCTGGAAAGCCTGTTGACAGTTATCATCCCATTTGAATTTAATGTTTTTATGTAGCAAGTGCTGAAAAGGATTACACTTATCTGCCAGTTGTGCTATGAATCTTCGGATGGACTGGAGTCTGCCTTGTAAGGATCGAAGTTGACTGATATTTCTTGGAGGTTGCATTTCCAAGATGGCCTTAACTTTTGCTAGATCAGCTTCAATTCCCCTTTTGGATACAATGAATCCTAGGAACTTCCCAGAGGTTACTCCAAAGACACATTTCTTGGGGTTTAATCTTACTTTGTATTTTTCCAACCGATCAAAGACGACTGAAAGTATGTCCAAATGTGTATTTCTGTCTATTGATTTGCCCAAGAGGTCGTCAACATAATCTTCCACAGTTAGGTGCATGAGATCATGAAAGATAGTAGTCATGGCTCTTTGATATGTAGCACCTGCATTCTTTAGCCCGAAAGGCATGACATTCCAGCAGAAAGTTCCCCACGGACAAGTAAATGATGTTTTGTGTTGATCCTCGGGTGCGATCCTTATTTGATTATAACTAGAGAATCCATCCATCAATGATAACATTTCATGACCTGCTGTGAGATCAACAATCAAGTCAATATTTGGTAATGGGAAGTCATCCTTTGGATAGGCTTTGTTGATGTCTCTGAAATCTCTGCAAATTATGATGTTGCGGTCTGGTTTACTGACAGGCACTAAGTTGGATATCCATTCGGGATAATCGATTGGGCGTATGAATCCGACATCCAATAACTTCTCAAGTTCTGCTTTGACTAGTAATGATGGTCTCAGTCTTTGATTTCAAGTTATTGCAGTATATGAATGGATTAGGATCACCGTTAACTGTTACTTCCACTCCATTATGAGGAAACTTAATGCATTGGTGATATGTGGATGGGACTGCCCTCATTTCATGAATCCAAGGGCATCCTAGCAATATGTTGTAAGTGAGATTTAAATCCAGGACTTGACAAACCACATCCTTTGTAACTGGCCCAACTCTAAGAGGTAAGATGACTGTGCCCTTGGATGAATGCTCTTCATCATCATATGCTTTAATGGTGATTTTGTTTGTAGAATTCACATCTTTATCAGAATATCCCAATTGTGTAATAGGGCTTAATGTGCAAATGTTTAGACCTGCTCCTCCATCTATCAGGACTCTTTTTATTCGATGTTTGTGTATGAAGGCTTCAATGTGTAATGGTGCATTATGTGGCTAACTTACGGAGGCGTCATCGGCTTCTGTGAATGTAAGGGAATGTGGAATGGAAAGGTATCCCACCATGGCTTGAAACTGGTCCACGTTCAGATCAGTAGGAACGGTAGTGTCTCTCAAGATTTTGTCAAGAATGGCTTTATGAGCAGGGGATATGCGTAATAGCTCAAGAATGGAGATGAGTGCGGGTGTCTTCCCTAACTATTCTACAAGGTCATACTCAGGTTTGGTTGATGAAGAAGTGGTGTTTTTAGTTGGAGTACCTTGCAAAGTGATTTTACCTCGACGAGTTGTGACATTACATTCAGAGGTAGGTTCGGAAGAAGATCCAACACCTTTTAGGACAATCTTGGGTCTCCGGGTAGAATTCTCAGACGCTTTGTCCTTGATGATAATGGTAGAGACATAATTGTCCATCGAGATGTGATTGATGGTTGAATCATAGTTATAAGATGCTCTGGTATAGGCTTTAGCTTTTCCCTTGTCATGTTTTGGGAATGGTTCCTTAAACATCTCATGTTCTTGATTGGACGAATGTCCCTCAATCTCAATATCACCTCTATCAATGAGATCTTGTATGATGTTCTTCAGTCGATGACAATTTCCTATCTTATGACCCTTGCTCTTATGAAATTCACAATACTCATCATCATTCCACCAATTTGGTTTAACCTTTGGTTCATATGGAGGAAAATCTGGAACTATGATTACCTTGTTTGCCACTAGCTTCTTGAAAACTGACTCAAGTGGTTCTCCCAATGGAGTGTACTTCCTTCGTGATCTGGAAGTTGTTTGAGTATTCACTTGATTGTTTGTAGAACTTGATCCTGAAAAGATGATTTTGGGTTGCACTGTGTTGGCATCAACAACACCATCATTGACTATGTTCTTGTTTTTATTCCAAAATCTTGGCTTGTCTTTTCCTTTAAAGTCATCTTTGTTTTCCTTGAATATCTTAATGACTCCCTGTTCAATTAGGACCTTTTCTGTTGCTAAGCCTTTTTCAATGACGTCCTTGAAGGTGGACAAACAAGCTTTCCTTAGATCATAGCCAATATCTTTGTTAACATTTTGTGTGAACATCTCTACCATTTGTTTTTGTGGAATTTCACAAGAGCATCTGCTGGCTAGATTCCTCCATCTTTGTAAGAATGATGCAAAAGATTCTCCCTCTTTTTGCTTAGTGTTGCACAAAGTAGTGACTGATATGTCTGTCTCTATGTTGTAGGAGAAATGTTGGATAAATGCCTCTGCTAAGTCACACCATGACTTAATTCCAGGTGGAAGTTGGGAGAACCATTCCATAGCTTGATCACCTAAGCTTTGTGGGAATAATCTCATCAAATATGTCTCTTCTGCTGCTATCTCAATGCAAGCTGTGAAAAACTATCTTATGTGTGCCTTAAGATCCCCTTTTCCTCTATACTTATCAAATTTAGGCGTCACAAAGTGTGTAGGAAAAGGAGGCATTGGAATGCTCTTGTCAAATGGATAAGGACATATGTCTCTCATTGTGTATGTTGGCTTCGGTGTATTTATGTCCTCCATTTTCTTTTGTAAGTCCCTGATTTGTTGCTCCAAATTTCTCTTAGGTGGAGATCGACTTCTTGGACCATATCCTATGTTTGAGGTACCCATTGGAGGAGGAGCATGTTGCATATATGGATGATATTGATCATACACATGTTCATATGGAGGAGGTTTGTAATGATGCTGCGTATATGGAGCACTTGGTATAGATTCATGTTGAGGAACACCATATCTATTTTGTGCATGTATACCATACTCTACAGGCATGTCATGTTCTAATGTGTTGCCCCCAAATTTGACGTGGGGTTTCCTTGTGTCCAAATTTTGAGCATGCCTTTGAATATCCACTTGCTTTGGTGGTTGATCCTTAGCATTGATATGTGATTGAGCATATTTTTCTCCATAAGACTTCCATTATGGTCTGTGAAGGTGAGTATCATATGTTTGACCATGTGTATGTGGGACCTCTGGTTTTTGAAGCAAAGCTGATGGTGATTCAGGTACCATATATGGTCCTCTATTTCCTCCACTATTAGGTCTCCTTTGATCCATGTTGGAGTGAGGTTGTTGCAAAGGTTGATTTTCCATTATTTGAGACATGTCAAAATCATGAGGTATCTTGGCTCCACTTTGTGTCATCATTTGTAAAAAGTATTGTCTATCCCTCCTCATTATTTCCTCAACCAATCGATTGAAATGGGGATTCATAATGGATTCTTCCACATCTGCTGAATGTATTGAAAAGTTGTCCATATTGTCATTATGTGTAGCACTGTTATTTGTAGTGTCCATGTTCTCAACATTTGGAATGTTTCTATAGGCATCCATGTCAGGTAATGTAGTATGATCAGAATTGAAAAAGATCTCATTGTCATACTCATAAGAACTCATGTTTGCAGACTCTTGAGCCTCTTTAGTTTCTCTCCTAGATTTTTGAAGACGGGTTTCAACCATGAACTAGGTATTGACCAAGATGTGTGAGACTAGATGAAAAATGGAAAGAGTATGGAAGACCAAGAGTTGGATGGAATGTAAATGAATCTGAAGTGTACTTGCAATGTCCAAAGTGCAAGACCAAGTATGTATGTAGTAGAGTAGGTGTGACTTCCAAAGAGAGGATAGTTTCTCTTGATGAGGTAAGTTGACCTTGACTCTAAGTAAGACCAAATGAGACCCAAAGGTAAGAAACCTTGATGAGGGACCACTTAGCAAAGTGTTGTTGTATGTAGTGTGTTGACAAAGTATAGTGAGGACAAGCAAGTGACCTTTTGACTCAAGTTTAGACAAATGTGAATGTAATGTAAAGTGTAAAGCAATGATGGATTTTGTGAGACCCAAGGACAGGTTGAATACTAAATGAAACCCTGGAGAAATGACCTAGGAAGCTCAAGAATTCTGAAACTGACTGTGTTTGTTTGCTGGACTGTAACAGTTTTTCAATTCTGAACACAGACGCACCTATATACTTCACAGACGCGGTTTCCTGACGCAAACGTGGCTCTGTTTAACACAGACGCGTTTCTGAGATTTTTTTTGCAAAGTGTAATGTTGACTATTGGAACACAGATGCGATTCTGCCCTTCGCAGACGCGGTTATACAACATAGATGCTATTATGTCCGACACAGACGCGTTTCTGTAAAATTTGTGCAATTTTTTCCATTCTGTGAAGTCATTTTGTTGTGACCAAATCTGACTGTTTGACTGTTTTTTCATGACAAGAGGACACAATGTTGATGAAGACCCAATGTTTGCAAGTGTCTAGACTCAAAATGACTCCAAGAAAAGTGTGTTGTTTGATGTAAAATTGTTTTGCATACACTTGAAGACACAAAAGACACAATGTTTTGCTGTTTGGTCTTGAATGTTTTGAATGTTTAAAATAAGTCAAGCACAATTCTTATGGTTGGCCAAGACAATAGTTGTTGATCCCACATGGGGTTTTACCCCCGAGGCTACGCTATTCAGAGCGGATATTTAGATGCTTGACCTCACTGGCTCCACCCTCGGCACTCACTTCTTGGGTCAGCCAAGCATCAGTCCCCACGAAAACTCTCTGTGGTGAACTTTGTATCTCTACTAAGAACCGTATGTGTGTGGGCCGCTACCAGAGGTCCGATCTCCTACCCCAACAACTAGAAGGATTTGGGCTTTTGAAACAAAAAGGTGCTAGTAAGGGCATCCGCTCGTGTGGCCATACATGCGACACTTTCAGCTCTGTAAATACAGAAGGCTCCCAGCCGGTAGGGGTTATGCCCTACAACTGATCAAATAAATTTGATCAAACGGGTTTATGGGGAGACATAGTGTCGGTATGAACTAATCAGCACACATTATTCATAGTTTTCACCATGAATAGATTTGTTTATAGTGGTTCAGAAGAGGTGGGTTTTCCTCGCTACCACTTGGGTCGTTCTCTTCTCACTAGTAGTCCTAATGACCACACGGGAAGACAGGCTCTCTAAAGATTAAACAAAAAGAGCCTATTGCTCAAGACACAAAAGACAATGATTCAATTTTAGTGCACCAATTGAAGTGTTTGCTAGTCTATGAAAACAAGGCACATAATAAAAATCTAAAAACCCTTGCCAAGGACCTTCAACAAAGATTCATTAGTAGTTTGGATTGTTTCAAATAATCACCCCTTCCTGCAAGCACACAAATTAGGTAAATTTTAAACCCAAAAGACTTTGTGAAAATAGGGGCCTTCAACCAAACGATTTAGCCTTCAAGACAAGCTGCACCAATTTTGTTAGCCTGATCTGAAAATGTTAGCTCAAAATAAACTAGATCTGAAACCTTAAATGCAAAATTCGAAAACTAAATCAATAAAAACCCAAAATTTGAAACTGGTGAACACAGACGTGATTACCCTCAACACAGACGTGACTGGGTGACACAGACGCGGTTCTGTGAGACACAGACGCGACTATAGAACACAAACGCTTCTTCTGGACACAAGCGCGGCTAAAAACATCGCAGACGCGACTTTAAAACACAAACACGCTTTCCTGGAACCTGCAAAATAAAATATTGCCAATAACACAAACGTGATTCCAGAGGTCGCAGACGCACCAGAAAATCAAAAACGCGATCCGAAAGTACGCAGACGCGAAAATATCAAAATGCTGCCGAAAACGTCGGATCTGCAACTTCAAAATACAAAATCTGCAACAAGGAAGTTAAATGCAAAAGGGACAAGAGTCCCACCGGGCGTGCCAAAATGTATATGGTGAAAATGGATAACAATAATAACAATATTGAAAGGCTAAATGAATTCAACCACAAAACCCTAGCCTAACAACAACAAAGATCCACCATAACATATGAAGATTACTTAAGACAATGCAAATCAAATGAAATCACAAAGATTATACCATCACATGTCCAATAGGGTTTTGATCTCCATTCTTCCTATCTCCATTGATCTTGCTTGATATATTTGCTCTCAGATTTTATGTGCACAAGAGCTCAACAAAGAACAAAATGTGGTTGCAAGTAGGATCGCATATGCCAAGTAGTCAATTGATCAAGTAGTTAGGTCATTAGGATGATTGATTAGAATGATTGATTAGGGTTTGATAATGAAGTAAGCATCTCCTTATATAGAAGACACTATATGAAATGGAGGGATAAGATTGAAAGGTGTAAAAGGAGGTCGGCTATGATTAGAGGGTAGGTAAAAGAAATAATAAAATAATGAAAGGGGTAGGTAGTGTATGAATTAAGAGATGAATGACATGTGTCATGGGTAGAAAAGACTAATGAATTAATTAAATAAATAAAGATTTATTTAATTAATAGAAGAAGTGGGATAATTAAATAAATAAAATATTTATTTAATTTAGGAAAATGATAATTTAAATAAATAAATGTATTTATTTAAATGAGAAATAAGGCTAGAAGAGGATAAATGAATTAATTAAATAAATAAAGATTTATTTAATTAATAGAAGAATTAAGCTTAGATAATTAAATAAATAAATTAGATTGGACAATTTTGGGTGTCTACAGGTGTCATAATTGTAAAAAATTCTCTTACAACATATTATAGGTGTCTTCACAACCCAAATTAGTTGATTCTCATGGGGTCAACCCATAATAAGAAGTCCCACTTTTTGACCAATTCAAGACAATGAAATCAACATTTAACATCTAAACCATTAATAATTCAAAGATGATGCAAACTAGTGATTTGTGAGATTTTGTGTGTAGATTATTTATATGTATTAAAAATAAATTGTGAATCTTTTACGTAACTTTCAATAAAAAAATTATAATAAAACATTTAAAACAAGTGACGTTTTTGCCTGTTGGCATTTGCATGAAGATTGCATTAAATTACTGATATTGTTGTTGTTATTGATATTGGCTTGTAACCGACAGGAAGAGCTTTGTGGAAGATGTTGTAAACCGGTATGTTAAGTTTGTGAGTTGAACTGGTAAACACGTGTATAAGGTTAAACCCTTTTCTATGCAATGTAACCGGTAAACCCTACCAGTTGTTTTTTGTTAAACCCTAACCGATCAAGTTTATTGGTTTAAGATCTAATGATGAGCGGTAATGATGGAGATACGTGTGATCATTGAATGAGGATAAGTTCAGATTATTTTGGCGTGTTTGTTTGTTTGTTTGTCTAGGGAATGAGCAAAGTGGATTGCATCAAATGCATAGAGCGTGATGAGTTACAAAGTCTGATGAAGCGGTGATCATGGAGTGGTTGGATTTTTCTTGAAGAATGTGAAGAGATTGTTATGATTTCTAACAGTCAAGATTGAATCGACTTGTTTGTAATCTCTATGAGAGAATTAGGTTTTTGTTGTGTTACCAACCTAATTGATTTGTATTTAAGGTCGATGAAGTTGTTTGTAAGAGTGTTGGCAAAGTGTTGGCTGAAACCAGTTGAGTGTGTGGTTGCCTAACCGGAGAATGGATCTGCAGTTTGTGTAGAAGCAGATTGAAGCTTAAAAGGATCTGATCAAGCAAATGTAGTGCTATTCAAACAGATCAAGAAAACCTGTTGTTTTCTAATAATTACAGCAGAATTGAAATCCCCTAACTGGGTAAGCTCTAACTAGCTTGGTTACTTCTTAAATCCTCTAACAAGGTGGTCCATTAGCTTGGATTATCAAACCCTCCATGGAGGTTACTCCTAACAGGGTATTTTGCTTTTCATCAAGGCATTTTGTAAATCCCTTAACCGGGTGATTACTAACAGAATCAGTTCTTAACAGGACTTATTGTAAAAGCTTTAACAAGATTGGTTCCTAACAGGGCAAACTTCAGAAGAGTTCAGATTCCTTGTGAGTCTCATCTCACCATGGTTTTTACCTATTTGGGTTTTCCACGTACAAACATTTGTGTCAAGTGGTGAATGTTTTTGTGGTTATGATCTTATTTGTTGATTTGATTAATTTATGATAAGGCATGATAACTGGAAGCATTAAGAGATTGAATATGTTGAGATATGATTAAGCATCTTGAAGTTTACAAGATTGAAGTTGTTTACTATTAAGTTGTTATAACAGTTAACCGATTGATGTTGAGTATTGATCTTGATAGTGAAAGTTTACTTTGTGAGTTTGAATTTGAGATTGGGAAGTTTGTATCAGTTTTTCAGTATACTAATTCACCCCCCCCCCCTCTCCGTATTCTACCAGACACTTATTCTTTCATTATACCATCATTGCCTTCATATATAACTTGTTTGCAGAAAGGATAAAATTATAATTTCCAAAATATAGATTTGTCACACCAATATCTATTGCATGGATATTTTTTCATAATTTTTGTTGCATACATATTTTTAATCAATTTTTGAAGTCAAGGTAATTAAATAATTTGGATAGAGGTGTATGTTGTCTCACATAACTTTTTTGTATGCATTTGAATTAAGTTATTTTATATTTTGTTGAAATGATGACATCAATAACTAGGGAGCATATGTGTTTTAGTTTTTTTTCTCTATTTTTCTATTTTTCCACATGTGTACAATAAAGACCTCAATTATGTTTCACATATTCAAGACCACTTATATTTTGAATATAATAATCCCAAAATATTCAAGACCACCTATATAATAATCAAATTAAATATATTCAAACTTGTACTTTTTGGGAAGGCTTATAATAAGGGCTACATACTTACAAAACATATAACTTTTAATTGAATTCATTTGATCCCCGAAAAAATAAAGCAAAAATGTTTTTCTGGACGCTGTTTTGATAGGTGGAGAGGAGACTCCATTGTAGGTATGCTTTGAGAATGGAGGGGTTCTATTCAATGTGGTTTTATCTAAGGGAGTTTGATTTAACCTTCATCAACTAAAATCCTTTAAATGGAACCTCTCAAGGCTCAAATCACTATATTTTCTAAAAAATGTACGACTTAAGGCAAAAATCAAGATGTCCTCAAGGTGGGACACAATATTGTGGGATTAACTCAAGGTGGACACCAAGATTGACAAAATTCACCCATTCACTATTACCATGATTCTTGACTAGTAAAAGTAACTCGTAACTCCATGTTGATAAATAGTTAATTACCAAGGCTAGTAAATAAATATATATTGAATACCAATAAAAATAAAATTACTACTATTGGTGAAACCCTCCATCCCTTATGAGTGACTTGCAAAGAATATTAGGAGTAAATAATTACATGGACTTACAAGATTGATGATACCCAAATCCCAACATCTTCATCCATAATATTTTTTTCAACTACAAGAGATTTCACCTTTTTGGTGAACTTCCTTCTCTTTCCTTCTTTCTCCACTTTAGGGGTCTTTCCTCACTCTCTATTTGGGGTGGGGGGTGAGGTTTTTTTTTTTCCTTCGGGTATTATTTTCTTTGAGTAAAATCCTATGCATATGGGTACCTCAATATGATTAATTTATTGGGACCCATCTTTTCCTCTACCCAAGCTACACTTAAATGGGATGTTAGTGTGAGGTAGTGAAATTAGGACTTCACAAACTAGATTAATAAATCCACTAATTTTCATGGGGCCATCTCACATTAAGGAGGAGATTGAATTTGATTGATCCAACCCTAAAAGGATCAAATATAGATCAAATTGATCCTCCTTGTTTGAGTTGAAATTGTATTTGAATTAGGTTTGAATTGCAATGCTAGATCTGGGACAAATGGTGAGAATTTGACATTAAATAATGGTAACAGTAAGTTATAAATGTCATGAAGAGCTATAAAGCTAAATATGAGAATGGGAAACATATCAGAACTTGTGACATAAAATTCAGGCTAAATTATTGAGACCGGGAGGTGTGGGGCAACCTGGTCCTCTAAATATCGGATGTAGACAAACTAAATATTTTTCGGATCAAAATGACACACAAAATCTGCCATCAGAAGATCATAAATGTTTTTGGGACCAAGAGATGTGGGGTGACCCGATCCTCCACTTTTTATGCCTCCAAAAGCTGGATTTGATTGTCATCATTTGCTCTGTCAAATTCTTCACTTGTGTCTTCTATGTCAATTTCTTGCACACAAAATGATAGAAATTTGTTTGTCGAGGAGGGTTTGCCTAGGTCAAACCCTAGTTTAGGAATTAACCTTAAAATTGAAATAATAATAAAACTTGAAAATAGAATTGAATTGAAGTAGAATGCTTTTATTTTGAGGGAAAGGCTAGAATTGAAAATGCTTGAAATTGAACTTGATACCTTGATGAAGCTTGCTTGAATCCTCATACAAGGGTTTGGGGATGTCATGTAGAATGCCTTCATAAAATGTCGATCATGAATGCTTGAACTTGAATTGACCTCTCCTTCAATCCTTGATGAATGCTTGATTGCTTGTTCATTTAGGCTTGAATTTGCTAGAGTGCAATTGAGATCTTGATAGAGGTTCATGTATTGAGAGGTTATAAAATAAGGGGGGTAGGATTCTTTTCACACCTAACCGTGCCATAATTATTTGAATTTTTGGAGCAGGCTGACAGGAATCCATATTTCCTGCCCACAAGAAGCACATAGTTGAGGGGTCTAAATTTGGGCTCCTTTCGGAAGGACCAAGGCGTCTAGGGCATCTTGGTCCTGTCAGTCGGGACTCAAACTTGAACTAGAGTTGGAGAAAGAGTTGAAAATGCAGAATCTTGGATGGTGTGAGTAGAATCAAAGAAATTATGAAGCATTGAAGGTCGAAATGCCAAGGTGAGGCCTAGTTGAGGATAAAATTGTATAGGGATACAATTTACAACACTACAATTAGTAAGTTTTTTATTTTCCTAGTGCTGGTTTTTATATCATGGGTGCTTTTGGTGTATTATCCCCATTTTTCATATTTGACATCTCCTCCCTCTCAATTAATTCATAGATAATCAATTTCTTAGCTTGCATTTTTTTTATTCATTTAGCTTCACACTTTTTAGCTCTCTTAATACTATTTTGATCTTGGATTATTTGTATCTATAGTTTTATAGTTTCCATTTCCTCGAGTATTTTTTGGGTTTTAATCCATTTTAAAGATTCTAATGGGTTATTCATGTGCAATGAAATATGGTAGGATCTATGGTGACTAATTGATAACTAGAATGCAATAGTAAATTCACAATTAAATAAACAAAGCAAGGGACTTTTTTTTAGGTGATGAAATATTTCTCTTACACCTTGGGATCTCCTACATTAGGAATGCTTGAAATATGCACTAAGAGGTTGTGAATGAGGTTAATTCTAAAATATCTAATCAAATAGAAGAATATAGTCAATAAAAATATGGCATGGAAAGATGAAGCATTCTTTGAAAAGCATCCATGGATTTCCAACATTAAGGACAACATTCATTTTAAGGGAGGGGCATGTTGTGCACTTAACCTATAAATTGCATGGGGATATGTATAAATAACTTATGGCTAGCATAATATTTGATTAAACATGTTGCAAGGTGGGTGACCTTGGTCTCCTTGTGCTATGCAACACAACACTCGGGTTTGTGACATGGCTTAACTACCTCTTGTGGATTCTATAAGTCTAGTGGTTGTATCGGGCATTAATAGGTTGATCTTTTAGTGAAACGACAACCATATATCTAACAAGTAGTATTGGAGCATGGGTCACAAATTCAAATTCCCTTGCTTACGATGGGGGGGGGGATTGTTGCAAGGTGTGTGCCCTTGGTTTCCTTGTGATATGCAACACGATTCTCGAGTTTGTGACATGGCTTAACTGCCTCCTGTGGATTCTATAAGTCTAGTGGTTGTATCTATTAGGGTTTCAAGCAGATCCGAAGAAAATATGAACTAACAATTATATGCAGATTTAAATACAAAAGATAAAGGAATAAAATAGGACATAGATAACACCGAGATTTAACGTGGTTCACCCAGAATGGGTTACGTCCACCATACACAGCCGTCCAATCTTTCTTATTATCCAGCAAAATAATACACCAACCTTACAATGCCTTAAGCATCCCAACCACTTATAACATGTGATTTTAGGGCAACAAACAAAGTTGGCCCTTTTAGGGTTTTATTACTCAGTTTTCATCAACAAAAAAACATCCAAAATTTTTTTCTTGGGGCCTGCCGCCCTTGAAACCCTGCAGTGGGCTACCGCCTACTTTCCCGGGGCTCGGTCCGGCCCCAGACCCCAGTGAGGATACCTGCTGAGTGTACAATACTTTGTTGATCAGTCGCCACATATCAACAATCTCCCACTTGGAGACTGATACTAGACGACACCACTGTACTTACAACATCCGCTAGATAAAACACTGGGACTCGACTGGTATAAATTCCACAATTATCAATCAAGAAGACCAATAGAAACTGATGAAGAAATCAACTTCTCTTGTGGAACTGCCTTCGTGAACATATCGACAGGATTCTCACTTGTGTGAATCTTCTCAAGCCGTAACTAACCCTTCTCCAAAACAGTCCGGATGAAGTGGTACCTGAGCTTTGTCCTTAAATGAAAAGCGTAGTTTTTTGCAAGATGAATGGCACTCTGGCTATCAGTATACAATGGGTGATCCTCCTGTGTCTGACCTAATTCCTCTAGAAAATATTATAACCAAATCATCTCCTTGTTGGCTTCTATAGCAGCAACGTACTCAACTTCAGTGGTTGAAAGTGCAACAACCTTTTGTAGCCTAGAAATCCAACTGACTGCAATTCCCCCTATAGTAAAAACATACCCTGTAGTACTCCTCCATGAATCAATATCACCTGCCAGATCAGAGTCAACAAATCCACTCAAAGCAGCATTATATCCTTTGAAACATAATGCCTTCGTAGTAGTTCCTTTCAAATACCGAAGAATCCATTTCACAGCATTCCAATGTTCCATACCCGAATTACTCATAAACCTGCTCACAACTCCCACTGCATGTGCAATATCTGGCCTTGTGCATACCATTGCATACATCAGACTGCCAACAGCTGATGAATACGAGATGTTAGACATTTTATTTACCTCTTCCTGTGCCTTTGGGCACATCTCCTTAGTCAATTTGAAATGACTAGCCAAAGGTGTACTAACTGCTTTTGCATCCTACATGTTAAATCTTTTCAACACCTTCTTTATATACTCACTTTGGGACAAATTCAAGGTTCTATTTTTCCTGTCCCGTGTAATCCTCATACCGAGAATTTGCTTAGCTACACCCAAATCCTTCATAGCAAATGACCTGGCTAATTTCTGTTTAAGATCATTTATATGTTGCATGTTAGACCCAACAACAAGCATGTCATCAACATAAAGCAACATGATAATATAACTACCATTATCCAATCTCTTAAAATATACACAATGATCAGAATGACATCTATGATAACCATGTTCAGCCATGAAACTATCAAATTTTAAATACCATTGCCGCGGTGCTTGCTTTAGGCCATACACACTTTTTTTCAACCCGCACACCAAGTTCTCCTTATCTTTGACCTCATATCCTTGTGGTTGCAACATGTAAATTTCCTCCTCCAAATCTCCATGGAGAAAAGCTATTTTGACATCTAATTGTTCAAGATGTAAATCATCTGCATCCACAAGACTAAGTACGGTTCTAATTGAAGTCATTTTACAACTGGAGAAAATATTTCATCATAATCTATACCCTTTTTCTGTGCAAAACCTTTTACCACAAGTCTGGCCTTATATCTTTTCTGACCTCCTTCCTCCTCCTTCAGCCTATAAACCCATTTGTTAGGCAAAGCTCTTTTTTCTGCAGGTAGAGGGACTAAGTCCGAAGTCTTATTTTTCATCAAGGAGTCCATCTCCTCTTTCATGCCTAGCTCCCACTGTTGTTTGGCATCCACCTACATTGCTTCTTCATATTTTTCTGGTTCACCAGAATCAGTTAATAAAATAGAATACAAAGAAGGAGAAAATATTTCACGGGGTCTACTTGACCTCATAGAATGTCTAACACTTGCAGGAGTTTGTGGGACAATCTGTTGTTGCTGAGCATCAGGTACCCGTGGCATTTCATTTTTAGGAATCTCATCCAACACCACATATTCTTGTTTGTCATGTTCATGCTTCTTTTCCTGCATCTGCTCTTTATACATAACCTTCTCATTGAATATAACATCTCTACTTTTAATTATTTTCTTATTTTCAAAATCCCATAACCGATAGACATATTCATCTATCCCATATCCAATGAAGGTACATTTCTGAGATTTAGCATCAAGCTTGGTTCTGTTTTCTTTATCAACATGGACAAAAGCTTCACAGCCAAAGGTTTTTAGAAAAGAATAATTTACCTTTTTACTAGTCCATGCCTCCTCTAGAATACCACCATCCAAAGGGGTTGAAGGTCCTCTATTTATCAAATAGACAACAGTATGTACAACATTTACCCAAAAATGTAAGGGCAATCCAACATGCAATCTCATGCTCCTCGCACGTTCCATGATAGTCCTATTCATTCTCTCTGACACACCATTTTCATGTGGAGTTCCTGGAACTGTCTTTTGCTTTCGAATCCCATTTAAAGAGCAGTAATCTTCAAATGCTTTGCTGCAATACTCACCTTCATTATCCGATCTGAGACACTTTAACTTTTTTCCTGTCTCATTCTCAACCAAAGCTTTCCATTTCTTAAAAGTTTCAAAAACATCTAGTTTTTGTTTTAGGAAATATACCCATGTTTTTCTGGTTGAGTCATTAATAAAAATAACATAATAACAAGAGCCACCAAGAGATGATACCTGAGCCGATCCCTATACATCTGAATGCACAAGCTCTAACTTCTCACTCTTCTTCTCTTTCCCAACCTTGAGAAATCTGATTCTTTTCTATTTACCATAAACACAATTTTCATAGAACTCTAAATCAATCTTCTTTAGTCCTGGCAATAGATTTTTGGAGTGAAGGATTTTCATCCCTTTCTCACTCATGTGCCCAAGCCTATGGTGCCACATTATCGAATATGTTCTTGCAACATCTATTGTTGCTGTCCCTGCAATAACTTTATCTGTAGTAGCTAGGGTAGAGTAAGTGTTACCAATACATAGATATAATGTGCCTACCTTTGCACCTTTAGCTACTACTAATGGTCCTTTAGTGACCTTCCAGATACTGTCTGAGAATGTAACTATGCAACCTTCACTACCTAGTTGCCCTGCAGAAATTAAATTACTTCTTAAATTAGGAACATGTCTTACCTTTTGCAGAAACCAGTCATTTCCATTCTGCAACTTGATCTTTATCTTTCCTTTTCCAACAATTTGATAGGGCTCATCATCACCCATATATACCTCTCCAAAATCACCTTGAACATAATCTAGAAAATATTTTCTATGGGGTGTAGCATGAAATGAAGACCCATAATCTATTACCCAGGAATCATTAACATTATCCAAACATAAGATTAAAGCATCTTGTAAAGTATTACTTGCAATATTAGCTTCCTTACTGTCATTTTCATTTTTGTCTCCTTCTTTGTTTTTTCGAAACCAACAGTCTTTCTTTAGATGACCAAGCTTTCCGCAGTACCATCAATCTTTCTTTCCTCTAGATTGAGAACGTCCTTTCTTTGGCTTCCCTCGTGACTTCTCATTCCCAGGGCCTTTTCCTCTTTCCTTTGATCTTCCTCTATTCTCCACATTCAAAACACTACTTGATGATGTTGGAGTCTCACCTGTGCTTTTCCTTCGCATTTCCTCGCTTAGGATAACACCAACAATATCATCAAATATCAAAATATTTTTACCAGAGATAGAGTTACTTACAACTATAACCAAGTTGTTCCAGCTTTCTAGCAAAGAACATAAAATCAAGAGAGCCCTAACCTCTTTTGAAAAAGTAATTTTTACCGAAAACAATTGACTGGTAATTGTATTAAATTCATTTAAGTGCTCCGCTACAGATCCTCCCTCACTCATTTTCAAATTAAACAAACGCTTCATAAGAAATACCTTATTTGAAGCCGAGAGTTTCTCATACAACTTAGCCAATGTTGCCATCAAATCTACAGTCATTTTTTCTTCTGTTATATTGAAAGCTACAGATGGTGCAAGGCACAATCGAATGGATCCCAGTGCCTTTCTATCTAAAATGTCCCACTCTTCATCTGACATTGTGGTCGCTTTCTTTTCCTTTCCTTCCAATGGCCGCCACAAATCCTTTTGATACAGGTAATCCTCCATCTGCATTTTCCATAACTGATAATTCTGGCCGTTAAACTTTTCGACCTTGAATTTGGAATCCTCCATTGCTCCCACTCAAATCTGAAAGTCCTGCCAATTTACATAAAACCTCTCTCTGATACCAATTGTTAGGGTTTCAAGAAGATCCAAAGCAAATATGAACTAACAATTATATGCAGATTTAAATACAAAAGATAAAGGAATAAAACATGACACAAATAACACAGAGATTTAACGTGGTTCACCCAGAATGGGTTACGTCCACCATACATAGCCGTTCAATCTTTCTTATTATCCAGCAAAAACAGTACATCAACCTTACAATGCCTTAAGCATCCCAACCACTTATAACCTGTGATTTTAGGGCAACAAACAAAGTCGGCCCTTTTAGGGTTTTATTACAATGTCGGTTTTCATCAACAAAAAACGTACAATTTTTTTTTCTCGGGACCTGCCGCCCCCGAACCCTTGCAATGAGCTACCGCCTGCTTTCTCGGGGCTCAGCCCGGCCCCAGACCCCGACGAGGATGCCTGCTGAGTGTACAGTACTTTGCTGATCAATCACCACATATCAACAATATAGAGCATTAATAGGTCGATCTTTTGGTGCAATGGCAACCATACTTCTAACAAAATAATATATCATTTTTATAGTATAATATAGGTAGTTAGGTTGGCTTAGGGAGTCTCCATGGCATAATTATGGTATACAAGAGAATGTAATTAATATATTATCATTGGATTGCAAATGTAATTCTTCATAATGACTTTTGGAGATTCCCCTACCCCCCTAAGTGGTTTGTCACTATAAAGTAGATACAATGTATTTCCAATTATATTCTTCTCTTGTGCAAGCAATTTTATCACCTACTGAACTTAAATTTGTTATTGGACTTTATCATAAAATTAAAACTAGTTTTATCATTTTCTTTTGTGATGACGATAATTATGAATTTTAGACCAAATTTATGCATAAATTTTAAATATATTATCCAATCACACACTTTAATATATCACTTAACTTTATTATTGTAATGGTGAAAATTGTGTGCATGTTCCCCTTTCCCTTATGTTTTGAACCAACTTTGATTAGAGTGGCCTTTATGTAATAACATGCATTCAAATGACCTATTTTTAATTATGCCTAGACAAAAGCCTAAGCCTTATACTTTTCTACATGCACTCATTCTTAGGAACCAATCTTGATCCTTAATTTTTCTTTTTCCTATCTTGGATAAAATGAAGACAAGAAATAGAGCCAAAGGCGTCAATAACATTAATTAATCCATCATTTTCATCATTCCATTCAATATAATAAGTTACATATAAATATGATTTCTTCTATAACCACTTATGTAACCACTTACTTACCCATCTAAGTCTAACATTATTAATTGCTAAAATGTTATTTAATAAAATAACATCAACATACTAATTTATTATTTATTATCTCAGTAACTATGTCGTGCACTAATTTCTAGCAAGATCAACATTTACGAAAGTGATCTTGATAACTTTTGCACATTTATTTTCAATATCCAAATCCTAAGCTAGGGCCCACTTTATCTATCCTTATGATCATTGCGTGTGGTTTCAATGTATACAAATATTTCACTTGACCCTTGGTGTTGTATTTAAAGGTGTAGTCCTAATTCATTTTAATCATCACCTAGATTGATTTCTTCTAGTGACATTCTCGAGTTATC
Organism: Cryptomeria japonica; assembly: GCF_030272615.1. Lineage (NCBI taxonomy): Eukaryota > Viridiplantae > Streptophyta > Pinopsida > Cupressales > Cupressaceae > Cryptomeria > Cryptomeria japonica. The sequence continues at coordinate 35,899,375 of NC_081405.1, read as the reverse complement.
ATTTATGTTCAACATACATAGTTAGGAGCATACTATCAAAACATTTGCATATAGAAGCATCTAAGGCATCTTTCATGTATGGGAGTATTGTCTTCAAATATTTGTCTAGTCGTTGAATCAATATTCTTACATGGTTTAACACAAGGGAATAATTATTCTTACCATAAGCAAAAAAATAAAAATTAAGTGCACATTCTGAGCGCATCAAGGTGAGTAAAACAACATTTTAAAAGTTAGCATAGATTAGATATGCAAGCACACATTAGTCATAGGATCACATATGTAGTTGCAAAAGTAATATAAGATGACACATATAATATTTACTAGTTCCAAAACATTCAATCTTCCAATCTATCACATTTTTAAAACTAAATGCTTTCATTATTCAATTTTTAAAATATTTATTTATTAATTATTTCTAACTCCTTACATTGAAAAGAGATTCTACATAATATTATTTTTTTACTTTAGTAAAAATTATTGTTTATTTTGCTCTCTTCAATTATTCATGTCTTGTTTTATTAAACAACTTAATTACATTCAATCAATTAACCAATAGTCGTTTTCCTATAAACTTTCAAATATTTCACAACCAAATTTTTTTATTTAATCACTAACAATTATATTTACTAAACACATTTCCTATCTGCGCCTCTTAAGAGTGCAGGTACTACCTAGTATACATGTTTCGTAAGATGTTGAAGTAGTAGGACAATGGGGGCTAAGGTTTAAAAGGATTTTAGAGATGAGATGAGGGTTTTGCTATGGTCCATTCATGACGCCAAAATCTTTACCCACATTTGATATCGACATGGCCTCTCGTCTGATGAATACACCATCCATTTTCCTTCATTCTGCATCTCCTGCTATTTCTCTTTCTCATTTCCCTGTTCGGCGGGGTCTCTGTCATTCCGTAGCCATGTCCTCTTCTTCACTCACGCTTTCATTAGCTGTCCCCACTCATTGCATGCCCGTGGAATTGAGATGGAAGCGCTCCAGCGTTGCATTTCGTCCTTTGGCGAGATTCGAACCTCGGCTCTACTCGACGCTAGGACTGTTCGAATTGATAAAGAGAGAGGTCAAAGCCATGCAATTGAACGCAAACCGTGTTCGTTCTACTCCCAGGCATGCTCCTCTTTTCATTTTCCTTTAACTTGTTGAATTTCGCCTATATGTTAGCTGCAAATTTTTAGACCTATGGTAATTAAAATCTAGTACTCATAATTTGAATTAAACAAAATGAGCTTCAAAATGAATGAATGAAGGAATTTTAATGCGGGCCACCAGACTAAGTGGTCTAAAGGATTAAGAGACACAAACTTAACACATTTTCAAATTTTTTTTAATATCAGTTTTTCTATTATGAATCCTGAGAGCAAGAAACTTGCACTTTTGTGAAACCTTGCTTCCTCCAATAGCTCATTCAGACTGCCCACTTTCAAGTTGTTTTCAAATTGACTATAGAAAGACAAGGTTCTTAACTCCTATAAATAAAGGTCCTTATGAGGACTAGAATTAATGATGCAGCCATAACCGGTAAAACCCTGAAAGAGAATCAACCGACTTATGCAGCAAGAGTAACACAACGAAAGCAGCAAGAAAACACAACAAAATTACATAAACAGATCATATTATTGCTTTAGAACTTCCGACAATCATCCGGCTATCATCATATAATCATCAAAGAACATCTGGTAGTTAACCGGTTACATGCAAGCTATCAGCCAGATAGAATCCAATCTGGGACTCGAAGAATCAATCGGATAACAAAATGTGAATCTCAATCCTTATTCTCAATTCTATTTCCTCTGCCCCTACAAATGATTACATAACATCATATTTATACCCACCGGAACATATCTGGGTCGGCCTCATAAGATTACATTTACCAATGCAGGAAAAGGAAACGTGTAACTAGGTCGGCCTTAAGAATTAAAGAAATCATTCCGAAAAATAACAACCATGAAGTGCGGTTCGGCAAGGTCAGGCACACGCCAAAGAACATCGGACAAGACCCAAGATAGATCCACACGCCAAGAATCGCGCCAATAATGAAGGAAAACCAACCGGTAAGTACAAGAACTGTCCTGAAACCCAAAAACAGTCAATCAAAAGTGATAACTGACTGGAAAAGAACCCAAATGAACTGAATTTTTGGAATTAAACACACGAACCAGCCTGAAAACTGAAAATAAGATCTGCCACGAAGGAAAGCAACTACCAGTGCCAACCGGTAAGAACACAAAAAAGAACTAGACAAGAACAAAACTGAAAGGAAATATTTTTGGTTGATGCAAGATTACTTATCGACCGGGGATGCTCTTGCATCAATTAAAGGCCTTTTTAAAGTCCACAATTGCCCTACATGATTGTCAACCTAATTGTGATTAGACTATGGAGGGCATATAGGTCACCTTATTACTTATTTATGAAAAGATAAACAACCAGATCAGCCAAGGAATACATTATAGTAAAATAGTAGATGAAAAATGAACAATAAACAATCAGATAGTTATGTGTATATGTATACACCTAAGTTATTAAGAGTGAAGAGGTTGACAACCCAATATATTAAGTATAGTTTGTTTAATTAAAATAAAGTGACCCTCTGGAAAAGTAGTCAATATTACTCAAATGAGTCCAATTCTGTCGTAGAGACTAATGGGGTATCATGTGGAAGAGATTTGGTGAAGATATCTTCTAGTTGAGACCTAGATGGTATATGTTGAAGCACAAGCTTTTTCTCTTGAAATAATTACTTGATGTAGTGCATGTGGATCTCAATGTGCTCGCTTTGCTGATGGTGAGCTGGTTTTTAATGTTGAAAATAGCTAGGTCGGATTCCTAGCGTATTAAATTTTAATGTGGCCATTAAAATTTATTTGTATGTTGTGATGACTTATACGGTCACTTAATGTAATTGGGGCTGGGCCCAAAATTGTAACTTGTAATATTAAAAGGGCAGGCCCTATATGGGCTCATAAGCAAAAATGTAAAGGGTAACTTGTTATAGGGCAGGACTCAAGTGGATATAACTTGTAATTGTAAATTCAAATTACATCTTGGCGCCAAACTCCTTGTGGCCGACCAAGACTATTAGATCATTTGTAACTCATATATATGTAAGGCAAGATAAAGCCTTAGAATACATTCACTCCTCCAGCGAAATCTACTTCTGTTGAGCGAATATCTTCTGCCATACGAATTCTGATCTGCTAGCATTCAAGACCAGTGAACTCATTTTGGAGAACAGTGAATCTAATTCCTTGCATAGCGAACTTGTTTGGGAGGTCTCCTTGTCATGCGAATCATCTCAAAGGTGGTGGCTTTCCTTCATGCTGTGCGTGCATCTTCAGGCTGAAGAAATCTGATTCTACTTTGCCCTAGGGTCTGCTCACTATCACATTGGAATTCAGCTAAGTTCAGATCTGAGTTTAACATTCAGATAAGTCTGCTCCTATCTAGCCCTAGCTGGGCGAATTTGTAATTGTTTATTTCTGCCCTAATACAATCAGATCTAAGACCTTTTGATGCTGGGTTTTTCCTCCAAGAGGGAGGTTTTCCCAGGGTATTTGTGTGTTATGTGTTTGTTCTTCATTGCATTCTGATTTTCTGTTATTTATTGATTAATCTGATTGCTAAAACTAACATTTAAACCATCTGGGTGGCACTTGCTGTAAATATGAATAATGTTGAGCCCATTTTGAGGGAATCCTGGCTGAGAAAGGAGAATTTTATATGACATAAGTTGAGACCCAATTTCCTTTGCATTGTAGTCCTTTTTTTCCAAAATGGATAAAGAGACCAAGAATTGTTTCTTAGTCCTAAGCGTATTGGTCCTGACATAATATATTTTGATCACAATGTCATGCCCCCGCCATGATACCAAATATTCGCATGCACAAGAAAATTGTCTTATCCCTAAGACTTCACAATTTTCTGTAATCTAGATCAGACCCTGACCCACAGCAAAGAGAAGGTGATAATTCTATCCCATCGGATGTTAGCAATCTAACCCAGCACCAATGCAAAGGCTGATATATATACAGCGATCACTATACAAAGGCACATATAATTATTGTTGAGGAGCAATAACAATCAAGGCAGTGATCTCATTATTAATTAAGCCAGCAATTTCATTATGTTAACAACAACGAGTTGTTAAGGGGCAAAGGACAGTATGAGGAGACACCACTCTTGAAAAGGCTATGACCGAAGGAAGGGACATAATCCTCCACTACCTATTGAAGACTATAAAAAAGGTAGAAACTCATTTGGTAAAGGGCATCAGGGATATCGATTAGGATTAGAAATCATTATATCTAATCTACACTCATCAAAGGAGATCAGTTTTGATTTAGGCTTCAGCATTCAAAAATACAGCAGTCTTGTGTCCTAATCATTTTGTGGTATGCAATATAATGACGATATTTGACATATAATCTTTCAATATTTTGTTGCAGTTATAATGCTAGAAGTTAATCTATATAATTATTTATTTACTCAATTGAGTCTCCTATAAGCCATCATATAAGGATTAGAGAGGAACCTCGATAAGGAGAGCAGCCTTCTAATTAGCCCACTTCGTGTTGGATGGACAAGAGTTCCTGCCACTTGAGTCCTAGGGTTCAAGTGTTTTGGTTGGAAGCTCCATGCCCTTAGGCTTAGTTGTGGCAAACATTGGGCACCTTATTGTGGAGCCACGATTGGGAGAGCAGATACAAGTTCCCCTTCTAAGTAGCCCACCTCATGTTGGACGGACAAGAGCTCTTGCCACTTGACACCAAGGGGTCGAGTGTCTTGGTTGGATGCTCTGTGTCCTTGCGCTTAGTTGTGGTGAACGTTCGGGCACCTTATCAATCTTCTTCTCAAACCCCTATTATGGTTGATTATGGGAAATGGACTATGAATGCTTTAGGTTTCTTAAGTTCAAATGGCTATTTCATGATTTATCTAAATAGATTAAGATTATTAATATATATGCACTTATATGTTGTTGGATCCGTTCGGGTTTGAAGAACCAGTTCGTTGGTATGACAAAATCTTGAAATGGGGTTTGGGTTTTGTTGGTGTACGTTTTGTCATCTACCAAACATTAGAATAAGATACCCAAAGGTATTCTATCCTCTCCTGAAAAATCATTGCTGATTCCAAGGTCTATATGTGCGAGCAAGCGACTTTAGTGGGATAGCTACTTGGGTAGTGTATGCTGAAAATCTCAAGGGGGACTTACATTTACAAATGTCTTTTAAGCTTCTGGACTTAGATAGATTTATCAGTTTCAGGCTCTCTCTCTTTTTTTGGATTTTCCGGGATTTAGACTTTCAAAAAGGGAAAAAGGGATAGGGTTTAAGAAAGCTGATCTAAACCTACTAATTTTGGAGACGGTATTAACTAGGTGTTCTTGGGAAACCGCACTTTGTTTCGCCACACTGAGGACAACTACACAAAGCGGGTGCAATCTTCAACGGGTTGTGCTTATGATCAAAATGTTGGCATACACAGGGGATAGGCTCAGAATTTGCACAGTGAAATAGAAATCATCCAGTCACGAAAAGTATGAGTAGAGATACACCGTTAATTAATACTTATCAAATCCTTCATTCAGTTCTAGCAACATGAAAGCAAATCTAAATTAACTTTAACTAATGTGTTGAGGAAATTGAAACCATGCTAATCACTCAAACAACAGAGATTACAAAGCCTTAAGAGAAAGCACACATGCAATATATTATTTGAAAAAATGACCTTCATGCAACAATATATCAAAAACCTCACACTCTCCAAATGAGAGGAGGTAGCCTTATATAGTTTTTAGAAAATAATGAATGGTCGAGATCAAACAGTGATCAAGGGCTCAGATTGAAAGTTCTAAACCCTAATTAGGGTTTCTTAAAACTCTATCAGTCAGAACAGACAAAAGAGTGACATGTGGCATAGCTGCTATTGTCATTGAGGTGAGTGTCCAGTTTCCCTTTTTGTAGATTCAATGTATTTGGACATGATGAGCCGAACCTTTTCCATAGTGACACTTGGCAGGTTACTAATCTGGAAGTCGACGATGTCTACATCATCAGTACACGTGGCAAGGATGCCTTCCCACTCAACTGCCTGGACAAGAAAGTTCTCGTCAATAGGAGAAAATTCACGATCCTTGAGAGATCGCCCTTATCAATCATCCTCGAGTCTTTGAAAAAGCTCGATTGAATTCTAGCTCTCAGGTTCTCTGCTTGCAGGTGTTTTTCTTGTATACCCTCTTTTTGCCAAATTTCTGATGCCACACGAAACACCTTACTTAAAATCTCTCTGACACTTTCCTCCGTCTCAAAACACTTAGTTTCAGATTTCTTCAGGACTTCAATCCTGGTGACCAAAGCATAATACCAAGTGTTAAAATCATACCTATCCCCAGCCTGGATGACACCTGCATCTACCAAGCTTCGCTTTGACAGACCTCGGATAACCCTCAATTGTGGAAGTATTTCATCTTGGATTTCTTCAATATCTTCCTAGTTTGCAGCTAAGTCCTGAATTCTGCTGACCAATGAAGAACTCGACTCATGTGCTAATACCAAATTTTCCACAAGTATGTCAGCACGTGCCGAAGCATCTGAGATCCATTCCCTAGCTTGCGTGAACGTGCCCTTCATGTCCTCATAATCTTTCATCGACTCTTGCTGAAGAGGCTGCGGAGGGGTGACTGGTATCTCATGGTTAAGTGGTTTGGTTAGATGGAGAACATATTTCCTCCACTGTTGATTCTCTTCCTCAACCTTCTTTCTTTTTTCCTTCTCCTTGGCTAGCCTTGCCTTGAGGGCGTTGCAAGAGTTGTCAAAGTATTGGACTTCTTGGTCCTGAGTAGGCTTACCCAACTCTACAGTAGTAATCTTATAATCTTCCAGGGCAATATTGTCCCGAGTTTTACCTTCTTTCGACATAGCTATCTGAACCGTTCTAAACCCTGCACTATCCCTGTGAATCAAAGAGAATTTTCTAGCTGGCTTACGTGGTTTAATTACGACTGGTTCGTTCACCTTTGCCAAAAATGTTGCTGTATTTTCTTCAAAATGGGTTTCATTAGGAACCTTAGCCCTTATCCTTTCTCTCAACCAATCTGGAATGGTTGACTGCTCTACAGTATTTTGATCAAATCCACCATCTGTCTCTCCTTGTCCAGTAACTATGCCATCAAGGAAAACTACTGGGGGCTCAGGATCTTCAACTTCTGTGGCTTTATTAAGAACTTGTTCCTCGTCCGGGTTTTGGACAGCCTCTCTCATTATTTCTTCAATCGAAGGAGAAGGCACTCTTACTTCATTATTCCCCATATCTGTGTCCATCTCTTGTTCTTCAACTGCATTCTGGTCAGACACAACAAATGCGACACTCAGAATGGAATGGCCTTCGTTGGATTCACGTCTCTGCCCAACAACTTTCTTTCCCTTGGCCTTTCCAGAGCTTCCAACCAGTTCCTTTCTTTTCCGGGACCCAACACTTTTTGGATTCCGAGCATTGCCTATAGAGATACAAGGGTTGGAAGACATAGAGTCATCCATTCCCATTAAATCATAAGTCAGGGCAACACCTTTGGACTTCAGTTGCTTTGTCTTCTCAGATGTCCACCACTTGGAGTATTCGACCACTGATCTCATAAGGTCTGCCAAATCTGACTTTTCTCCTTTTGACTAATCAACCAAGGCCAGTGGCTCATTTCTCATCTTCTCAAAGCCCGACTGCTGAAGCTCAGGACTGTCTTCTATTTGATCAACAACTCTGAATACTTCTGTTGCTCTCACCATACTCAGGGGAATCCTTGACCAAAATCTTCTTTTGATTTCAAAACTATCGGCTGCATTACCCCAATAATCTTCCAAATTAGTTCTGTGCTCGAATACCATTCCTTCTACTTTTTTCATCTTATGGAATGGATCAAAGTTCCCTCTTGCCTTATATTGGTAGAAAGGCTACCAAGCCAGTTCTTTCTCTACAGTGTTAGCGGCTTGTGATGACGGGCATGTCTCTAGTCCATTTCCAATCATGAGAGAGGATGTTCCTGCCTTCTTTTGCTTATCTCTCTGAATTGTCATATAGCCCTCTAGTTGCCTCACAACTTCCAGTAGCACAACTCGGTTGGTAGGGTAGACTAGGAGCTTATAGGGAGATCCGGAAAATCCCTAAATTCTGATATAGGTGAATTTCGGGTATTGAATATACCAATACCCGAATCTGCTTATGAAGTCCATAGACTCTTGAGAGAGTCTCTGATGTAATCCACCTTGTAGTATTCTTGTGATATGCATAAAAAATGTATCATTTACCCTCTTGAAATGTAACTTTTCTTCCATGTGCAGCTGAGGGTAACAATCATAGACAAGAAATTGATTCTCTTTATTTCCAACTTCCCCTCTACAGGTGAAGCCTCTGTATCTATAGGTTCTAGCAAGGGAATAGAACAAGTATGAGCTCATGTAAAAGGTCCTATTTGCCTCCAGATTTCTTAACTGGCTGTCCAAGTTATTGCTTATCATTTGAGCCCAATCAATCATCTTAACTCCACTCATTATCTCGTTTATGAAGTAATACATCCAAGGCTCAAATGGAGCGCCTTGGGGATTACCCATTATTCTATTCAACAGGACAATCATATGTCCAATATCCTCTTTAAAATATGCCCTTACCAAGCTCTTCCTTGACAGCTTGGAGGCACCTTTTCTTGGTTTGTCCAGCCATGAATGATTGATGGTGGCGTCGTACTCCTGCATATGGTCTTGATACATTCGATCAGCCTCATCCTTGGTCACATATACAACATTATGATATTCCGAAATTCTGAAGCTTCCCTTATGGCCTCATCACTGATATTGGCCAATACACTTCCATCTGGTGCCACAATATCTCTATTGACAGGGTTATAGTGCCTAGCGCACTCAACTACCAACTCCGTGCACTGCATGGTAGGGAGAAAGCCAATAACATGCACGATACCACTCTTCATCATTTTTCGTGCGGTCACGGTAGGCACAAGGTTATCTAAGCCGAACATCTGCTTCTTAAACTCCCTCAGATTGATATGCCCGAGGTTGGTATCACTGATACTCTTCCATTTTGAGTTCATTCTTGATTCAGGAGGAGCATCCTTGTCTACTTGGAACTTCATCCTGTTTGAAATCTGCAAATAAAGATGAAACTTAAGTTAGAAACCAGAAATTTAACTTAAAATTTAGGATCTTGATGACTAAGTGGTTGGTATTTCACTCTATTCTTGACACTTAGTCACAAAAAGATGGAATTTTCACATGTAAACTCCACACTTTTACGATTTCAATCCAAAAACCAGGTCTTATAATCTTGAAAACCCTCATTCCATTCAGTCCAACATGGTCTTTCTTACTGAAAATTTGGGTAAATCCACAAAAATCACCCCCAACAAACTTGGAAGACTCAGAAAATGTAATAAATCTGCATTTAACGAATTTCACCTTTGATGGGGAGAGAAGAAAAAGACAAGAAGACAGAAAGATCTTTAGAAAAACTCAGAAAATTCAAATGATCTGCCTCCTATTAGCTGGTTATACTCCAAAAATCTGTCGGCGTTTATGAAGAACAAAGCTGGAAATGATGATTAATGCCTTCAAAACCTCCAAAAATACGTTCAACCTGTAAAAATCTTCATTGAACCTCCTTCAGCCTGCAAGATAACTCTAAAATTTGCTCTTAACTTGCTCAGAAAGTTTGAACTTTTGTTGTGTAATAATGAAAGGAGAAATGTCTTATTTGTATTAGAGTTGATTTTCACAATTAGAAACACGCAAATATCCTTCCAATTCATGTTTCTAAATCAGTTTCAGTCCTGAATATTCATGGAGAAAGTTTCTAATTTTATTTGAGTTGCACAATCATCTTTATCTAGTTCGAACTTTCACAAGTGCAAGTTTCTAATTTGAGACTCAGTCCTAAACTCGAATTTGATCTCCAAATATCTTCTTTCTAAAACTCTCTAATTTAGTTGCAAGTTTGAATCTCTCCTTAATCTCAAGTTTCTATTTTTGATTTTCCAGCTCACATTCGAACTTGATCTTCACATATCCCTTTCTAATTTGGAACTTAGTTTGAATTTCATGAAGGTTTGGATGACATCACCAAGGAATATTCCCTTCTCGTTAATCCTTTGACTTCATTTTGACTTAGGCGAACTTTTATGAGGTTTTGCTTCTCATCTTACTGCAAGGCAAGTGGGGACTTTTTTCAGAGTTTTCCTTATGTTTATGTGCACTTCATGTTTTAACTTAACCACATCTCTCTCAAGGTGGACTTTGTTGGTCATACTTCTGACTTGTTGCAAGGTTGGGCGAACTTTCTTGACATAGGCATCATCTTTCAACCTCCAAGTAGAGCAGACTTTCTTTACTTTGAAATCATCTTTCATGCCTTCCAAGGCGGACTTTTGCTTGCCTTAGACTTGCCTCTTGGTACCCTTAACACCTTCAAGGCGGAGTTTGATAGATATGCTTTGATGTCATCATCGTCTTCATCTTAAGGGTAGAATTCTTCTTACACTTGAAATTTGTCTTGACACCACAAGGCGGACTTCATGAAACATGTGCACCTTGCATTTTAATTAGATCTCCTTCAAGGCGGACTTTGGAGGGGTTGGATTTTGTGCACTCAAAACCTTGCAATCAATACAAGGGCGGACTTTAAGGCATAGGTGGATCAAAACTTGGAACAATCCTCAAGAAGGCGGACTTCAAACCACTCCTTAAATTGCATATGTCCATCCTAAGGCGGACTTTGAGTTTCATGACACAAGGCAAGGAACTATTCTATTCATCCTAAGGTGGACTTTAACCTCTACACATGGCAGACTTTTCTGATCTTGAGCACCTTTCACTTCATCCATAGGGCAGACTTTTGAAGACCACAACTTGGGCGGACTTTTTAGGCATCTCCATAGGGCGGACTTTTCATCTCTCTCCATAGGGCGGAGTTTCTCATGTTCACTTCAAAACTCCTTCATAGGGCGGACTTTATGCACTTAACTTCAGGGCGGACTTTGCATACATTAGGAACCATATTGCATGTCTTTCAAGGCGGACTTTGTTGGCTTCCTTGCATCATGACCCTTCAAAAACACTTGGAACAACCAAAAGGCGAGCTTGCTACACTCAATACAAGGGCGAACTTTGAATGATTTGCCACCTTGGGCGGACTTTTAGAAGACCATCTAAGAGCAGACTTTTGAGTGACTTGTGCTCCAATGTTAGGGCAGACTTTTAGCTAGCCATGCTACCTTGGCTAGGTGGACTTTGGAGAGACCAAGAAGGCGGAGTTTTGGAAGCTCAAGACCATCACTAAGGCGGACGTTTGGAAGCTCAAGACCATCACTAAGGCGGACTTTGGAGAGCTGAAGGGCGGACTTCTTTGATGACCACTTACCACCTACCAATCCCCTAGGGCAGACTTTGAGGCTTTTGAGCACCTTTCACTTCATAGGGCGGAGTTTAAGTCTTAGGCTCCACTACTTTGCTTGGAGGGCGGAGTTTTGAGCTTCCTTCTTCATGGCGGACTCTGGAGTTGCATGACCCTTTGGAAGGCGGAGTTTCAAGAGTTTATCACCTTGGGCGGGCTTTTTTGATCTCTCCTATCATAACATCCACCATCACACTTTGATTAGCCAGACTTAGAGATTATTTGGATAACTTCGAAATTCCACAATTTCTTCAATTTTAACCAGATTAACTTGAAATTTGAAATCCATACTCAGGCAAACCATCTGAAGTGTCATGACCCCTAAAATGTAGGAACTTAGCTTTGTAGGTCAAAAACTTGGAAATTCTCGATCACGATCGAAGCAGGTCAGTGGTAATAGTACAAACCCTAGGTCCTGTTGACGTGTATTTTGTACACTATCAAACACGGAATAAAATACCCAAGGGTACCTTATCCTCTCTTGAGTAAAGCCTCTGAATGCTGAAGATATCGCGAAAAGGATCAATCGGGGTGACTTCAAGGTTCTTCGTTGTAGGATCTCTACGTGTGGATAAGCTCTCTGTGGTATGATGTGATTTGCTGGAATCACAAGGGGACTTACACTTGACGACCTGAACATCTGATTTGCTGAATCACAAGATTTACTAACTAACTGGACAACAAACAAATGGCAAAAGATGCAAGGTTCAGGAAGTCTACTCTACTACCTAGAATGCGAGAAGATGGATGATTGACTAGGTGGATTCCTACTAGGCTGGGTCTCACCATCAGGCTGAACAATTCAACACCAACTCAGTGCGATTTTCTAAGGGATGCTTCTAATATGTTTAAATCGTGCACCATCTGACAATGATCACCATTCAGGAAAATGCATGAAACAATAGACGTGTAACGACTTATGATTAACCTCATTTGTTCCAGTTGACCACGCAAGGCGCACTTACCATCAGCAAGAGGCTAGTGGTTTGGATTAGACGGATTCCACATAGGTGCATTCAACAATTTCCTTCATTTGATCTAATCATCTACCATCTAAAATTGAAGATTCAACAAGAAACCATGCATATTGCAAGAAACGACACACTTCACCATTACTTCAATGAAAATGGAGTTTGTTTACAATCAATGGCAACAATTTCTTGCCTTGCCCTCCTATTCTACTCTAATTGCTACTCTATCAACTAACTATTCACCTACTAACTACTCTCTATTTCTCTTCTCTCTAACTCCCTTTACAAAATGAAGAGTCGAGGCTTATATAGTGCCCACAATACAATTTGATGGCTAAGATCAATTTGAGATCAATGGCCAAGATTCAATAATGAAAACCCTAATTACGGTTTGTTACAACCATTACATAACATTTAATGTTTGACCAATGATAAAATTGTATTAATTGGACACATGTCTTCTCTGGAAAATTCAACCAATGGATAGCTGGGGTAGGTACATCGAAGTTTGTGCCACCTCCCATGAGTTAGGTACATTGAATCTAGACACGCTGAGGTGGACCACACAGACTGGAGAAGTGATGACTGGGATGCCAACTCGTCAGACACTTGTAATTTGGTAGATATTCAACTTGATGTTGCTGAGAAGCTAGCTTTAATTAACTCTTCTGAAACTATCTGCTTCTTCAACGAACCCTTGCTCTGACTCCCTTTTGTCTTTGATGTGCAGGATGATTGATGTACCTCGCCTTAGAATGTTGGATTGGAAGAAGTCATTCCTGATGATGTTAGTCCGAAGAAGGCCGTCTTTGTCAATGCTAGACTAGAGGAGGTCTCCCTTATCCTTGCTTGATCTTCTTTGATGATACTGAGCTGGAGGAGATCATCTTTGTCTTGGACCGAATCTTCTTTGATGAGAACCTGCCGACTTGTAGATCCTCCGGGCTTTGGAGTCGCCATCTTGATACCTACACAACATTTCACAATTAGTAATATATCTTGAAGTGTAGAAATTAAACTTAAAAGGAAGATTTAAGATTTTAATTAGGAAACCTCATGATAAATCTTGAGTTATCATTTCCTAATTAACCATGCAATACTTAGATTTTTCCAAAACAAATGCCCAAAAATCAAACCTTGAACAAGAGTGTCAAGATGATTTTGCCATACCTCCTCTTGAGTATTAAACTTTAAGAAATGATGCAAAAAAAATGGATTTTGCTAGGCAAAATTTAAATCAAAATTCTCCCTTGGATGAATTGCGCCTCCTCTAACTTCAAAAAGAATAGACTCCACCCTCTTTGATCTTCAACACTTAGTAGAAATTCGCTCCACTCTAGCCAGATTTCGCTCCTCCAATTCGCACTTCAACTTTGCACTTGAAAAAGGATGAATGAATGATTTGAAATATGAAACAAACCCCTCCAATATATAGAGCGCTCACCCCTTTGCTTCCTCTAGGCCGACTTGGCAAAAAAGAGGTTTAAAATAAATAAAATTCCAAAAAGGGGGGCCGACTTGGCAAAATAAATGAAAATAAGGCCTTGTGCGCTTTATATTTAATTTTAATTTAATAAAAATTAAATTTAAATGCCTCCAAGATATAGTTTGATTTTTTTTAAGGCTTAAAATTAATTTATTAAATGCCAAAATGTCTTTTATTTAATGCCAATTTAATTTTAATTTATTCAAATGCCTCAAAATTAGCAATTCTGGCGATCAAATGCAATTTGGAGAATATTAATTTTTAAAACAAGGTTTAATGAAACTTCCTGAGGATTTCGCCCTGGACCCTCTTTGAGGGTCAGGAGCGATTTTTGAATTTTTGCCTTGAATATTTCACATTTTAACGTGAAAATCTCCTGGAGGGTAAATCGATATCTAGTTGATGCGTTGCACTTCAAATTTGACATTTTTCATGAGGAAAATAGGTGGAATTGTCAATTTTGCCCTGGAGCTTCATTGAGGGTCAGGAGCGATTTTTCATTTTTTGCTCAAATTTAGCACTTTTCCACCTCCGAAATTTCTTCAAGACATTTCAACTAGGTCCTTTCACTGAATTGCAAACTTAGCTCAATCCAATTTTGGAGAAAAGGTGTGATTTTGAAGTTTCTCGCTGTGGGCCCTCTCTGAGGGTCTGTAGCGATTTTTGCAATTTAGGCTTGATTCTTCATCATTTTTCGTTAAAATTTCATTCATCATTTGGCAATGCCTTCCCTTAATCCACTCCAACCAAATTTGCTTTGTTGTTGCAAGGTAAAATGAGGATTTTCAACAATATCGCTATGGGCCCTCTCTGAGGGTCCTGAGCGAATTTTCGCTGTGGGCCTTTAGTGAGGGTCAGGAGCGATTTTTCATTTCTTGACCAAAAATCATCAAGTTTCAAAGGCAAAATAATATTCATCATGTTCTTGGAGGTCTCTTCGCCTTATCCTAACCTTGCCTTAGCACCATTTTGAAGAAAACATACATTTTTTGAAAATCTCGCTGTGGGCCTTCAGTGAGGGTCTGGAGCGATTTTTTGGTTCTAGGCAAATTCCTTCATCTTTTAATCTTCAAATCACCTCCAAGGCATAACACATCACGTTCTCCTCCTGTCCAAGCAAGATTTTATCTCAATTCTTCAAACCAAGGAGAGAAAACTGGAAAATCGCTATGGGCCCTCTCTAAGGGTCCGTAGCGATTTTTGTAATTGCCTTCAAAATATTGATTCTCAACGATTTCTTTTCACTTCAAGGCTTTTCAAACATCGTTTCTAACCCATGCCTAACCTTAGCTTTCCTCAAACTTGGATGAAAACTTCCCATTTTAGGTTTCTCGTTGTGGGTCCTCTCTGAGGGTCCGGAGCGATTTCTCGCTGTGGGCCTTCAATGAGGGTCAGGAGCGATTTTTTGTTTTGGGTTGATTTCTTCTTGTGTTGATCCTCCAAATTATATTCAACGGATAGAACATGCTTTCCTTCACCCCCTCCAATCATAAAATCACTTTGATCTTGTAAGAATAATGCATATTTGAAAATCTCGCTGTGGACCCTCTCTGAGGGTCAGGAGCGATTTTTGCTACCTGGACCAAAATGTTTCACTTTTCATCTAAAAATCACTTTGCCAAGGGAGATATCGTCTTGTTCTTTGCTATGAATAAAAATTCATGTCCAAGAAAGGTCCTAAAATGTGCACACAAAGAAAATTGCTGTGGGCCCTCTCTGAGGGTCAGGAACGATTTTTCCTTTCCTGGGCAAAACTCCTTCAATTTATCATCTTTGATCAAGTCTAGATACTTCATTATGCTCATTCTATCCTTCACCATGCTTTTGACATCTTAAGTCGACCAAATAAGGCTAGCAATGACCACTATAAGATTTCTTGCTGTGGGCCCTCTCTGAGCGTTAGGAGCGATTTTTCTGTTTTCAACAAGGTCCTTCATCATTTCTAGCCAAAACTTCTTCAGGTGGGTGGAGAAAGTCATTCATTTCCCCTTCATGATCAAAACTTGGTCTCTTCTCATTGCAAAATGAAGGAAATCAAAATCTCGCTGTGGGCCCTCTCTGAGGGTCAGGAGCGATTTTTCGCTGTGGGCCTTCTCTGAGGGTCAGGAGCGAAATTTGACTTTTTGAACTCTTTGTCAGGATAATTTTATGGAATATAACATTTAAGTATAAGTGACATTTCTTTCTTATACTTTAAGTTATATTCCATATATACTTTCAGGATGTTTGAGAGTGGTTTCAGACCTCCAGGAGTTATATTGCAAAATCTAGTTTTTGGAGGTTTTTCAGTTTCCAGACTTAGCCAAATTTCAGGATCAGGACTTTCAGACTTAGCCAAATTTCAAGATCAGGACTTTCAGACTTCATCACTCACCAACTTGACCTAACTCAAGCAGAACCTGCTATCCAGGTGATCCCCTTGGCGACACTCAAAATGCAAAGGCTAACTGACAAAACTCTAAAAAACCTAGAAAACAAACCCTAGAAAGCAAAAAAGAAGGGGTCCCCATTTGCAATGGGGCGATGTGTGAAAACGTCACAACATCTAGCGCCACCTTGAATAAATGTTCTTGAAACATTTCAGAGATAAAGACTCAATCGACACCTAGAACCTCCAGAAAATTCAACCTAGCTCATCAAGAGATTAGAAAATATACTCAAAGTGGAAGGAAAATCTTTGACCAGATCTAGACACTTAGTCTTTGATTACCCAGGTGTGTGCAAGTGTATTCATTCCTCTCGACAAGACAATTATGACCCTCAGGTTCCCCTGTGATTAGCTACGTAGTTTATCTGAACTTCAAAAGTGTGAGGCCTCACCTCGACTCAGTTTGACATTCAGTGGATTTTATATTTTAGACTACTATGGATACTTTGTTTTGATGCATTTTGAGATTTAGAACTTTTATGACTTCAGGATATTGGATAACATTGCTATGAATTGATGTTTTACTTACATGCTTTATGAGATAGAACACTACATGATTATTAGATAGAATGATATTGCAATGATAGATGTCGTTAATGAAGTTGCAGGACTTTACTTTGAATATAGAACTATGATGTATGTTAGTTTATGTGAATTGGGATGAAAATTGCTTATGTGAATTTGCTTGACAAAAGATGTATTCAATCTGTGCAGATGAAAATTGTATGCAAGTAATGATGTGCATTGTTATATTATTGAATTATATTTTATATGAATATTTGGGAGTACTAATGTGTACATTGAGATGCGCAGGAAATTTACCATGTGACCATGGAAAATTACGGAGAATCAAACCTAGACTTATGTATGTTCGTAAAGCCAGGGTTTGTCTATTTGGAGAGACAACACCCCGTTTGTGTTGTATTTTATTCGTATCAGTATATGCTGCATGTGTGTTTTGTGTTATTTAAATTTATTGTGTAAAAACCTCAAGAGACAATTTCATGTTTATTTTTGTAAAAGTATTTTATTAGTGTCACTTGACACATGTGAGGATTTAAATTTTAATATTTTATCTTGTCTCTTGATGGGAAAGTGTTAATTATTATTATTTTTAAATAAAATAATGTGTTGTCAAAAAGATATTTTGAGAATATAATATTTGGTGTGGTCAACTTATGTTTGACCCGAAAATAAACTTCAGAGGGGTTTAAAATGGGTTAAATGAACACCTAGGGGTAGTTTATTAGGGTTTCCTGAAGCCCATAAGGTATACCTAGGGGTTAGGGGTAATTTTAGGCAAGTTTCTACTTTATTATGATCTTTTTAATGCTTTTAAAATTGGTTTTTTTGAGTTGAGCGAAAATTGAAAATTGAAGTGAAATCAAATCCAGATTTTCCCTCTTGGAAGGAAAGTCTTTTTTTTTGCATTTTTGCTTTCTTTCTTCTTTTTTTTTTGATTTTTTTTTTGAATCCTGTGAGAACTCAGAGAGTGAGCTTCTTAAGGAAGATTTTTGGGAATAGCTGGGTAATCACCCACTCTCCATTTTTGGAGACAGAAGAAAATTTGAAAAGAAAATAATGTTATGGAATAGAAAAAAATTGATTAAGGGTAGAAGAAAAGAGAATTGTGGATTGGGCAGCTCTTCATCAAATATCATAATAACCTTTGGGCAGATTAAGGTTGGCTTCAATTATTATTTTTAATATCTTCTTCTTGTTTTTGTCTGGAAGTTGTTGGTATAAGAAATCTGTGTTCTTGAAAGTTTGTGTTAGAAAATCTTTTGGTATTTTTGCTTTATAAATTGTTGTGTTTTGGGAGTTTTCTCAAGATCTCTTACTCTTGGGAGAGAAGAGGATCTTGAGGGTGGTAGCAGTGACAGCCCTCGAGTGAGAGACTCTCTTTTGAGAGCGATCACAAGGGATCTTTGTGTGACCCTTGCTGCATGGCTTGTTTGTGCAATGGGGGTCATAAGGAGGGATATAAGGCTAGAATGCCTTTGGGGGGCATAAGGAATAAGGGGTTGAGATTATTGATATTATTATTGTGCCATGAGGTGGCTTCTTGTTTATTTCATACTTGCAGTTCTCCTCAGGGTATTTGGTCCACTACCACCCTTTGAAAATGTTCATCACCAAAGTGTGGTGTTGTGAAAGCCAGGTTGGGAATGTGTCTGGAATATCTGTATGCATTGTTTTCTATGTGTTTGCCTGTTTGTTACCCGTCTAGGAATTGGTTCTCCGAGCTCGGGGGTGGCTACCAGTTAGCCTAGACTGGGAGGTGAGCACTCCGTGGTCATATATGTGTCTTCTTTTATGCAGGAAAATCAGTGGAAAGAGAATAGGAACCATGAAAGAGATACAGAAGATTGTTATTGAAGATACTTAAATTCAATTGCAGAAGTTTGTTTAAAGTTGCTATGGAAATATGCCTCATTTATAGAAAAGAGAAACAAGTTGTATTTTGTGAAAGTAGACTTGAAGCTTTATTGTTGTGACTATTCAGAGAATACATTCTGTAAATTGGAAGATTATCTTAGAGATGTTGTAAATAAGAAAAGCTTGTTATTTCTACTTCTGGCTTATTTAAAAAAGGAAAGTTAATTTGTGTAGCATGCAAAAGCTTTATGTATTTTGGAAAGAAATAAAAGAATTGTTTTCATTTAGATTTTACCTATATTTTTACTTGAGGCAAAATAGAAGTCTAATTATGCTGAAAGATTATAAGTATTTTAAAATGGAAAAAAAGTTGTTTTATTTGAATATTTTATTGGAAAAAAGAAAAAAAGAAAAAAAATATGAATTTCTTTATTTCCAAAAAAAGTATAATGAATCTTTGAATAATACTCTAAATTGTATTTTAGTTAGCATTGATTTAAAAGCTTATTTTATAGATGTATTCAAATATATATATATATATATATATATATATATATATATGAATCTTTGAATAATACTCTAAATTGTATTTTAGTTAGCATTGATTTAAAAGCTTATTTTATAGATGTATTCAAATATATATATATATATATATATATATATATATGTTTATATTTTTGATTTAACTTAATGTTTTTCCCTTGATTATATTGGTTTAAAATTTTGCATGTAAAATTCTCTTTCAAAAAAAAAAACCATATATAAATTTATATTGAAATAAATTTCATCTTTTTAACTATGCTTATTTAAGTTATGAAAATGTATATATATATATATATATATATATATATATATATATATATATATATATATATATATATATATATATATATATATTATTATATATTATATTTAAAAAAAAAAAAAAGAATAAATATATTATTTAGTTTAGAAAATATTTATAAAAGAAATTAGAACCCTAATTAGGGTTGGGCAACAATATGGTTTTTTAATTAGGAAATTATAATGGTATTCAAATTTAGAATTAAAATATCTGCCATTTAAGTAATATATATATATATATGTGTGTGTGTGTGTGTGTTTCCATATATATATATATGTCAATATATGAATTTTTGAGCATTGGTATAGTAATTAAATTTTAATATATAAATATATGCATATTCAAATATGAATATATGTATATATTTAAATAATCCTGATTTTAATTTGGGATAAATTATAAAGAGAAATTTTAAAAAATAAAATTTGAAAGGACTATATAGTCATATCGGGAGATAGAATTAAAATACCTCTCCTATTTCCTTTAGTTTGATTTATTTAATAAACCTATTGTCTAAGTATCTCTGGGAGATAGAATTTAACTAGTAGGTTTTCCGCAATTAAAACTTAACGATTAATCGATGCTTAGTTCGTTTCGGAATTAGCTCGAGTTTAATAATGAAAGTTTCTTTAACGCTTGTCGCAAGAGTGAACTTGTTAATTAATTTAGTATGTTTTTTAAAATAAATTTGTTTCGTTTTTGCCCTAAATTTTGGGCATGACAAAAAGCATCCTGGATAGAGCCCCGCTGCTAGTCAGACATCCATAGTCCCGACGAGGTTATCGCCGCAAGCTCACGAACATTGCTCCATTGCCAGCGAGGCGTCTATAGCCCCGATGGAGTTACTCGTATGTTCCCTTTAGCCAATTTTGATATTTCATTTCATTTCATTTTTTCCTTCTTGATTTTTTTTTCTTTCATTTTCTCATTTTTCCCTTTTGATATTGCTTTTTCTCTTCGTCAATTCCTTTGGCTCGTAAGTAGTGAAGCTTACTAGGGTTTGAGGATTGCAGTGGCACTGAAGTCAGATTTTAGATTTTTCACCAATCACAGCTTTGCCTGAAAACCATAATGACTTGGAGTCTATTAATGTGTGAAGATATAGTAATCAACAGATGTTGGCATCAAAATACAGAAAATGATTCCCTTCCAAGTCAAATACAGGTCCTGATCAGATGATAAAGCTGGAGAGGAACAACCTCGGATTCCAAGCACTTCATGAATAGATATCTAAGAAATGAGTCTAACATAAGATCCAGGATATTGCCAATGTGTGAGCAACAACACAGACGCCTTTCTCACAAGATGGAGGCTCCCACTCAAGACACCTAAACTAAAGCAAAACGACCGACAGACCGACCCAAAGCAAACTAAACTAAAGCACACACCAAAAGCAAACGAAAGAAAGCAAACAACTAAACTACCTGAGCCACACTAGATCATGAGTCAAATGACTCAAGGCAAATTAAGAACAAGGCTCAACAGACCTCTAACTAAAGACACGAAAAGAAAACCTACTCTAAACCTATATACAAGAGTCCTAGACTCGACACGACTCAAAGAAGCGAAATATGTACATGACTTCACATGATTTCTCAGGTTGTGCAATAGGAGCATGGCAAACGTGATGGTTCTCAGTCGGGCAAATTCATCCTTAAACACAGAAAAGCAAACTCTCACCATGCATCTCTCATACTCAAGCAAGTTTTCACTCAAAATGATCAACTGAGGTAATGTGTTAGGACCATGATCAATCCAAATACAAATTGTTTACCCAAAATCCCCATAATCAAAATCATAATAACTTTCAAGGCTAGGATTAAGGAAAGAGACAACCTGGCATATTTCTCGCTCAGATGAAATTGTATTGTCGGAAGCAAGGTCACCAGCTGTTTCAGGAGGTCGCCATTGATGATGAACTATTCCACGAGCATTTGCAGTATGTTGGTCCTGATTTGGAAGTTCTTCTAGAAACGAGCCCAGCGCCCCTTTGAATGGCTCAACATTCTTTGTTTTCATTGAGACATCTTGCATAAACCAAGCATCTTCATGAAATTTTGTCAGCATATCTTCAAAAACCAAGCACTCCCTAATGGATTGAGCCTCAAACATCTCCTCTAGTCGATCAAAGATAATCTCAAGTGATGTCTCATCTTCAAGCATTGTCTCAGGAGGTCGGAGTTGATGATGGATCATATCACTCACAATAACTTGCTTATCTTGAAAAAAATTTGGCAGTGATTCCTCTTGTGTTTCCTCTACAAGATCCTTCAACACTTCCTCAAATAGCATAATGGTGATGAAATCTTCAAGCGCCCCTTTGAATTGTTCTTCATATCTGAGTTTACTTACGATAATTTGTAGCTCTGGATTGTCTTTTTTAAGAATGCCATTTGAGACTTCTTGCAATTCAATCTCAAGGATTTCCTTTTGTAGCATAAGTGAGAATTCCTCAAGGAATAAGTCATCTTCTCCTTTAATTGCTTGTTCAACTCTTGGATCTTCCTTTATTACTGTTTGAGTATTCTCAATTGATTCTTCAACTTTTGTTTCATGGTATTCCTTTTTAGGTGCAAGGCATGGCGAGCTATCCACTGTAATACATTGTTCCTCCGGTGCATTGGTATCACGTACAATTGATCCTTTTCACATTCAGATGCGGGAGCAATGTCTTGTTCATAGGTTCTCCTGAATTCAATTGCAAGATGTGAACCCCAAGATCTGTTCATGATGCATTCTTCCTCGGACAAAGTTGGCATTCCAAACTGGTTTCTGACTTGATTGATAGCCATTTCACATACTGAGCAAGTAAATTCAGAGTGAGGTGAGTTGTGAATTCTACACCACAATGGTAGCAATATGTTTTCTAAACACATTTCACCATTCAAAATGAGTTGACTCTCAATCATCCACATGAAGCTTAGAAGAGGATCCTTGCTCTCTGGGACACTGAAGCTGCCTTCTTCTGTTTCTGGCCTGGGGACATCCCAAAAGAAGATTTTTCCCTGCAATGCCGATTCCATCCTTGATAAGTACTTCAAGCAATGCATCTCATCATGTTCCTCTGTCTCGTGGATTCGACACTGCCCTGGCTTTGCAAACTCAAATAATCTGCGTGGATAAAGTTGTGTATCTAATCTCCACCAAAGTTCAGGAAAATCAACTTGTTGCTCCTCGTGAAACTGTTGTTGCTCCATTGGGAAATCTTTTCCTTTTTTTGATTTTTTGATTTTTTTTTTATTTTCTATTTTTCACTTTTTTGGGATTTTTGGTTTTTTCTCTTTTTTTTGGATTTTCTGGAATAAGAGAGATCTTGAATATCTCAGATTCAACTTGAACGTTCAACTGGTTCCAGCTTGATTCCTTGTTTTTGCAAGTCCAACTGACGACCCAACAATCACCTTCCTTCTTTGTATCACTTCCGTCGAGTGCTTGAGAAAAGGCTTTCCACTGATCTTCCTTGGATTTCAAGAGTTCGTATTCGCTCACCTTTCTTTTGCTTCAATTCTGTCGAGCGAGGAGGGTAAAAAAAGTCTTTAAGATAACTCCTGCAAACATAAATTGATAAAATTTCGAAGTCCAACTGTTCAAGCCCTCCTTCTAGCACCAATTCTGTTGACGTGTATTTTGTACACTATCAAACACAGAATAAAATACCCAAGGGTACCTTATCCTCTCTTGAGTAAAGCCTCTGAATGCTGAAGATATCGCGAAAAGGATCAATCAGGGTGACTTAAAGGTTTTTCGTTGTAGGATCTCTACGTGTGGATAAGCTCTCTGTGGTATGATGTGATTTGCTGGAATCACAAGGGGACTTACACTTGACGACTTGAACGTCTGATTTGCTGGAATCACAAGATTTACTAACTAACTGGACGACAAACAAATGGCAAAAGATGCAAGGTTCAGGAAATCTACTCTACTACCTAGAATGCGAGAAGATGGATGAATGACTAGGTGGATTCCTACTGGGCTGGGTCTCACCATCAGGCTGAACAATTCAACACCAACTCAGTGCGATCTTCTAAGGGATGGTTCTAATATGTTTAAATCGTACACCATTTGACAATGATCACCAGTCAGGAAAATGCATGAAACAATAGACGTGTAACGACTTATGATTAAGCTCATTTGTTCCAGTTGACCACGCAAGGCGCACTTACCATCAGCAAGAGGCTAGTGGTTTGGATTAGAAGGAATCCACCTAGTCATTCATCCATCTTCTCGCATTCTAGGTAGTAGAGTAGACTTCCTGAACCTTGCATCTTTTGCCATTTGTTTGTCGTCCAGTTAGTTAGTAAATCTTGTGATTCCAGCAAATCAGACGTTCAGGTCGTCAAGTGTAAGTCCCCTTGTGATTCCAGCAAATCACATCATACCATAGAGAGCTCATCCACACGTAGAGATCCTACAACGAAGAACCTTGAAGTCACCCTGATCGATCCTTTTCGCGATATCTTCAGCATTCAGAGGCTTTACTCAAGAGAGGATAAGGTACCCTTGGGTATTTTATTCTGTGTTTGATAGTGTACAAAATACACGTCAACAGGTCCCCACTCCGAAAAAGTAAAAAGTAGGATCCCTAAAAAATAGGGAAAACTTTCAAAAAATAGCCATACCGGGGATTGGGCTAAAAATGCCAAAAACAAAACTTCCTAAAAAATAGGAAAAAGCAAAAAAGCAAACTTTCTAAAAATAGAAAGTTGTTCAAATTCGTTCAAATCAATTGCGTTCTTCGTCCTTTGGCCTTTATAGGCACTTTGACGGTGTCTGGACTCTGTTATCACTTGGCTTGCACAAACTAACTTTCAATCTCTGGGACTCAAACCGTTCAAAACTTGACAGAACCGAGCAGAATTGAAGCGGAAGGCCACGGGCTCTAACAAAAACCCTAGAAAGCAGGAAAGGAGAGGGTCGCCATCTTCAATGGGGCGATGTGTGGAAAAGGTCACAATAGGTTTGTTTGGGTTTGTTAGTACAAAAACATGTAAATTCTCTCTCTCTCTCTCTCTCTCTCTCTATATATATATATATATATATATATAATTTATATATGCAGCCTGTAACTATGAATTAAGATTAGAATGCCACATAATATCATATAAACAACAAAAGCACCATAAAATTGTAATCATAGCATGATGATCATACCATCATAGCATCATATACTTTAAGTTCAACATGAAAATATTAAAATGATAATATCAAGTTCAAGTATCATTGTTTCAAAATTCAACTTGCAACAATTGGAACTTTATACTAAGTTAAAAATTTTAAATCATCTAATAGATTCTTTTTCTTCTTCAATGGCATTAGTTGATTCACAAATACTGCCAAGGCCAATGGGATCAGCTGCACCAATAACATTCTGGCTGTCCAAGTCCTCCAATGCAGCACCTGCAAGCTGAGAAGTGGAAGCATCCAAGTCCGTATACTTTGCATTCATATCCCACATTTTTGACTCTCCTTTGTATTCATTATGTTTGTGTGAAAGGAGACGCAAGTTGGAATGCACATATACTAAGCTCTCTGCTCTTTTTGACTGCAACCTATTGTGCTTTATTGAGTGGATGAAAGAATATGTGCTCGAATTTCTTTCTGATGCAGATGAACTAGCAACTTATGAAGACAAGACAAATCGAACAATTAAAACTAAATTATTGAAGTTATAAAATTACTAGCAACCTATGAAGACAAAGTAAATTAAAATTATAAATAAAAAAAACTTGTGATATAATTTTGATTGCGAGGGGCTGCAGCAATTGGAATCGTTGGCCATGGAGGTACCACCAGATATGAGCATCCTTCTTGAATCGATGACGAAGAGCATCAATACTTAAACCTTTTGCATTCACAAACTCTATGAACTCATCTGAAATCAAATCTCGCATATCATCATCAGCAAAGAGTCTAAGGAATGATGCCTTGTACTCATCAGACATTTCTAAGTCTCCATATGCTGGAAGCCTTCCTAGCATATCAAGATATTGTTTGCTATAATATTTTTGTGTCAATGCATAGGCAAGAAGATGTAGAGGAATGGTCATCTTGTTCCATCGTTCTACAACAATTGTTTGAAGAAGGTCTCCTCAGGGCTTTGCTCTTTGTCATTTATGATTTTCTTCATCTTCTCAAGCATTGAGTCAATGCCATCATACACCTCTCCAATGCAAGGCCTATCCATGTCAGTGTAGCGAAGCAAGCCCATATGAAATATTCTTTCCTCTATGTTTGGGAAACTTATGCAATTTGTTATCAAAGTTTGTCCACGGAAATATTGAAATCTCAAGTGATTAAATCTTAAACATAGAACATGCAACCATGGATACTTAACATATGAATTGCCAGAGAAAGAGGGTTTTCAGTAAATTCTAATCGGACTTGCATACATTCTAAATGGAACAATTATTGAGTAATGATTGCTTGCATTTACAGTGGAATTTGGTGAGTTCGCTAATTGGAAAGTGCACAGACAATATCGATGAACTCATACCTTAATAAAATGAATCGCTCATCACCAAACTCAGATTGCTGATTACAGTATTCTGAATAGTTGCAGGCTGCGTTTCAGGTTTTTAGACTATGAAGATGCGGGCGTGCGGGAAGCAAGTTTTGCTCCGCCCGCTTCCCCATAGCCTCTTTTGGCATGCATTTTGTTTTGTTGCGGGCCCATGGGCTGTCTGTTCTGGCTTCGCCCGTGTCCCCACGTGGTCTTTTTGGATGTAATGTCCCCTCTTAAGTGAGGTGTCAATCTGCAGTAATTACTTTGCTAAGTCTATTTATGTTGTGCGTCTCTCAGACTTAGTCAATTTTATGAAAATAAAGGAGATTCTTGGGTGGGCCCAGTTTCACTTAAATCACTTAAGTGAGGTGTTTTCTTTTCTCCCCATCGCTAGGTTGGAATGGAATGTTCTAATGACATGGGAGAGTGCTAAGATAATTTTGGAGTGAATTAGAAACTTCCTTTTGGCATTCCACTTGAGAAAGAAATCTACACAAGCTTTTTGCAGATTTTTGGGTCTTTGAAGGAGGATATATTTTGCTGGAGAAAAAGGAGATTATCTTTGTCTTTCTTTATTATTTTCTTTATTGTTTCTTCTCTGCAAAGTTCAAGACGAAACCCTTGGACTCCAGTTTTGGACGCAGCCCCAAAGCTATCAATTGCACCATTTCTTGACTACATCGACACCTTGGAATCATCATATCAGCGTCTACAACAGTTTCAGTTCATGTTCAGAAACCGAACTTTGTTAGAACAGTTGCGTGAAGTTTTCTTATCAAAGTCTTTCATATCGCATGATCACCATAGAATGAAAGTTCAGTATGTATAAATTTAAAGTTTCCATGTATGTTTGGTGAACTAGTTTCTGTAGCAAACATGGTAGACAATTAAAACAGTATGTTTCAATTATATACATTCCATAAGAGTTTGTAAGGGACTTACCTTATGTTTACTAAAATTTCAATGGGTTGCTATCATTTTCAGAAAACGTATTTCAAGTTTTTGTTTGAAAAAGCAATTTTTTAGTAAACCCCCACTGAGCTTTAAATCTGTTTGAAATCTAAAGAAAGAATATTTCAGTGGTATGAGAGCCACAAAGCCTGCCAGCCTATAGGGTTTCATTTTTCTTTTTTGAGTTGCATGTCAGAGTAACAAGATCCTATGCATTCTAGAGCATCTGAATCACACATATACAACACGAGTAGGGCAACGTGAGGAAGCAGAAATTAACCCAGTTGAATCTGAGATGGGTGACATAAGAGATATAAGTCCGCCTAGAGATTTGAATAATCAATTGGAAAATTTTCTGATAGTGTTTGCCCATCAACAAGAACAAACGAGGAAACATTTCCAGGATAGAATGATTACAGCCATGGGACAACTGAGAACTGATCCCACTCGATCAAGGAGATCTAGTAGTCATCATAGCCGTGAAAGTAGTTGGCATAGCCGTGGTGAGACAGGACCAAGAAACCAAGACAAGACAACTTCTAATGTCGTAAGGACTGCAGATACAAGGTCTGATTGACCATTGTGTCCCAACTTCTTACCTCGTCAAAACAAAATGGAATCCATTCCTGAAGAAGAGGGAGAGACTCAAATCATAGTAGATGTCTTGGCAGCACGAGATGAATATTTGCAGCTGCCAACTGATGTAAGGCAGCTAATGAAGTTAAATCAGTTCACGAACCAGCGTAGGGACAAGGCCAGGAATCGTCTAGAAAGACAAGACAGGAGGCCTAGAGGTCTAGTGAGACAAGCTTTCCAGCCATTGGAATATAAAGATGCCTTGAATAAGATAAATATTCCAACTTTTGATGGAACTGGAGAATTATCAGCAAGATCATGGGTTCAGAAGTTGGATACCTTCCCGACACTCAGACCCATGGAAGAGGAAAAGGCAATACAGTTTGCTACCATGCATTTGGAAGGGGTAGCATATGACTGGTGGCATCATGTTCTCATTTCCCAGGATCATGCTATGGTTCAATCGTATGAAGAATTTGTCAATAGGCTGATCACGCGCTTTGATTGGAAAGACATAGAGGTATATTATAGGGAATTAGCCCACTTGAAGCAAGTAGGACAGCTTGAATCCTACATCAATGAATTCCAAAAAATTTCAGTAATTGTTCCTGATATGCCTCAGAAAAGAGTCACAATGCTCTTTATTGAATGTCTAAGTGACAAACTAAAAGGTCTAGTTAAAGCCCATAGGCCCAGTTCTCTTGATGATGCTATTGGATTAGCAATGGACTTAGAAATTACAGCACCTTATGAGCCTCAGAAGAAAGATTACAGCCCTTGGAAATCTGATAAAAAAGGGTCAAATCAGCAGAGAAACACAAGTTTCAATCAGCCAAGAAGTGCACCATCAAAAGCTGACCAGGAATCACGTAATGAACTTCGGAGGAAAAAACTATGTTTTTCCTGTAAAGAACCTTGGGAACCAAGATATCGCTGCCTTAGAAAAGGCAAACTTCTTTTGATTGAGGTACATTCGGAGGAGGAAGTTCAGGATGAGCCAGAGGACAGTTTTGAGGTAGATAACACACAGGAAGTTCAGCCACAACAGATTGAGTTGGAAGAGACTACTATTAGAGGGAACCCACACATAACTACTCTTTCGGGAATTCCAAGAGGTAGACCTTTCCGACTGAAAGGAGTTTTAAAGGGGCAGCGAATGGTATGTTTAGTAGACAGCGGTGCTACTCATAACTTTATTGATGAGGGTCTAGTCAGTAGACGTGGACTTCAGGCATAAGAGTTTCCTAGATTTAATGTTATTGTTGCAGATGGTATTCCCTTGAGTTGTAACCGTGTCATACCACAGTTGAAAATTCAAATGGGAGATTATACTTTGTCAGGTGATTTCTATGTTCTTAGTCTCAGTAATGTTGATGCTATTTTGGGACTTCAGTGGCTTGAGTCATTACAGAGGTATGTTCAGGATTTCAAGCAGATGCAGTTGGAATTTATGGTTGAGGGTAAGAAAACAATATTGAAAGCTATGGCAGATGGAGGACCTAGAGTGGTTTCTGCTAGAAGAATGGAAGCTTTCATCAGACATGATGACATAGAATAGGCCGCCCATTGCTTTGTTTCTAATCAGTCTACCACAGATAAGGAACCCTCTCTCCATGTGGATATACAATCTATGTTAGATAAACATGGTGCTGTGTTTGGGGATATTCCTCCTGGACGTCTTCCTGATAGAGGATTTGAGCATGTGATTGAGCTCGAAGAAGGCTCAAAACTAGTGATTACCACTCTTTAGAGGCATCCTCGTCATTTGAGAGAGGAAATTGAAAAGACAATCAAGGAGCTACTGAAAATGGGGCACATATGCCCCAACTCCAGCCCTTTTGCTTTTTCTATATTGCTGGTCAAGAAGAAAGATGGCACTTTACGTATGTGTATTGATTACAGGGCATTGAATAAAAGAACCATTAAGAATAGATATCCCATACCTAGGATAGATGAACTTTTGGATGAGCTGCATGGTTCAGTTTTCTTTTCTAAGATTGACTTATGGTTTGGTTATCATCAGATAAGTGTGAGGGAAGAAGATATTCAGAAGACAACATTCCATTGTCATTATGGGCACTTTGAATTCCTTGTTATGCCCTTTGGACTCACAAACACACCAGCAACTTTTCAATCTTGCATGAATCATATCTTTCGTGAACAGTTGAGGAAGTCTGTTTTAGTATTCTTTGATGATATACTAATCTACAGTAGAACTTGGGATGAACATTTGCAACACTTAGATATTGTTTTAAGTATCAAGGAGAAGCAGTCTTTGTTTGCAAAAGCTTCGAAGTGTGAATTCAGAATGTCTGAG
Source organism: Cryptomeria japonica (assembly GCF_030272615.1). Taxonomy (NCBI): domain Eukaryota; kingdom Viridiplantae; phylum Streptophyta; class Pinopsida; order Cupressales; family Cupressaceae; genus Cryptomeria; species Cryptomeria japonica. Next base: position 35,869,452 of record NC_081405.1, on the reverse strand, counting down.
ATACTTTACTTAAGACATGTGATCGGAATTGACGGGGTAAAAGTTCATCAAGAGAAAATACAGGCAATCATGGATTGGCCACCTCCCAAAAACATATCTAATTTGAGAGGTTTCTTGGGTTTATGTTGCTATTATCGAAGATTTGTGCGAGGTTTTTCCTAGTTAGCTTCTCCATTGACCAATCTTACTAAAAAGGGTGCTTTCCTGTGGTCTTTAGAGGCACAAAATACATTTGACAGGCTCAAAGACATCATGAGCACATGCCTCGTATTAGCACTTCCTGATTTCACAAAGCCTTTTATTGTAGAGTGTGATGCTTCTAGGCAGGGGATTGGAGCCGTGTTAATGCATGAGAGGCATCCTATTGTGTTTGAAAGTAAGAAGCTCAGAGATCTAGAAAATCTGTATTCCACTTATGACAAAGAGATGTTGGCTATCATGCATGCTTTAGCCAAGTTCAGACAATATTTGGTTGGTGCAAAATTTATTGTCAGAATTGATCATAATAGTCTGAAGTACTTCTTGGAACACAAAAGGATCTCAATGAACGTCAACAGAAGCGGGTAAGCAAAATCCAAGCATATGACTTTGATGTAGAATATATCAAAGGAAAAAAGAATGTGGTTGCTGATGCACTTTCTAGGAGACCTACTCTTTGCTCACTTATAGAGATTTCAGCTGATTGGAAATCTCAATTGTTGTCCGAGTATACTAAGAATTCCTATGCTTGTGATTTGGTGGATGGAAGAGTACAAGATGATAGATATTCTATGATAGAGGATGTGATATATAACAAAAACAGAATCTACCTTGTGCCTGAGTCTAAGTTGAAGCACAATATTATGAGAGCATTACATGACACTCCTCTTGTTGGACATCCAGGGTTCTTCAAAACTTACAGGCAGGTAAGGGAGAGATTTTCTTGGAAAGGACTTAAGGATGATGTGCTGCAACATTTTCGTGAATGTCTGATATGCCAACAAAACAAATTGGAACATACCTTTCCTGCAGGGCTTCTGCAACCACTACCCATTCCGGAATAGAAGTGGGAGGGCATATCAATGGATTTCATCACAGGTCTTCCATGAGTACAGGGGAAAGATTGTATATTTGTGGTGGTGGATAGGTTGACTAAATATTCCCATTTCTTCGCCATTGCTACTGATTACTTAGCTTCGTAG